>NC_092382.1:6503042-6823249 GCF_030028105.1 Mobula birostris
GTACTTACCACAGTTTCTGTATTTTACACTCCGGGTTCCTTAGAGCCGCAGACACCAGTTTCACTCCTGAATCTCCAAGTTTATTAAAACCCAGGTTCAGCTCCGTCAGTGATGGGTTTGTACTGAGAGCGCAGGCGAGATCCTCGGCACCAGAATCTGTGAGACCGACTTTGTCCAGACTGTAGGTGAGAGAGAGTGAGGGTGAGGGACACAGAGAGACAGGAGATGGTACAAATCCCCAGTATTTATAAGTAACACATTTAATGATCACAATAATGTTCAGTGTCAGACACCCAGTGACTGTAAACACAATCTCCCACAGTCTGGTACTTACCCCAGTGTCTGTATTTTACAGTCCAGGTTCCTCAGAGCCGCAGACACCATTTTCACTCCTGAATCTCCCAGTTTATTCTCCCCAAGTCTAAGCACAAACAGACAAATTGATGAACAAAGTGATTCAAACGGCGGATATTTCCACAGATTGTACGGGAGGGGTGTGTCTGAACTGAGGCCCACAATCGGGAGTGGAGATGCGCCCATGGGTTCTGGGTATCTGGTAGTCAGCACAGTCACACAGGTGGACTGATGGTGATAGTCACACACGGGGAAGGGCAGGGGAGGACAATCTCACAATGGTATTTATTTCCTTCTCACTGGGACAGTCTGCTGACGGTCTCTTGTCCCTCACTGGGAAGGGGGTGTGAATCTCTGACCCACCTGCTGCAGTCAGTGTTGGTAACAGTGAGAAGGAACATTGTCAATGGACGTGTCACAGGCAGCGAGAAACACGGCCATTCCTGTGATTTACTACCATTAAACCAATGGCCGTTGTTCACTGATCTGATGAAGTCTCCAACATCCCTTCACAAGGAACCACAGAACCCTCCTGTCCTTGGGGAATTACTGACTGATCCCCGGGCATTTGTCACAATTCATCACAATCTGATTTTGCTAGTTTTAACCAAATCCCTTAACATTGAAGCAACACAATGGAATATTTTCACAGCTCACAGTGAAAGATAAATCAAGTTACCTCAACTCCTGGCACTTGTGCAGCCCGGGTCCCAGCCGCTGGATTCCTTCACACTGAATGTGGCAGTTCTCCAGGTCGAGCTGTTTTATTGTATCACAGAGTCCGATGGCATGAGACAGGACCGCGCAGTCAATCGGGGTCAGTGTCATTCCACTGAATGAAAGTGTTTCCACAGATCCCAGTGCGGCCTGAGCCAGTCCACGATTCTGAGACTCAAACAGGTAGTGCAATGTGTTCAGGAGGCTCCTTTTACCAGCTTCACTCCTTGTGTTTCCACTCTGGCGTTTAACCTCCTCCTTCACCCAGTCAATCACCCGGCAGGTTGTTTGATGAGGAAATGGACCCAGAAACTCCTCCAGGCCACGAGTTGTAATTGGAGAGGAGAGACCAGCAACAAAACGGAGAAATACCCCAAATCGCCCATCTGTCGTGTTGTGGGCTTCAGTGAGGAATTTCAGGATATCCCCGGGATGTGGATTCAGGAATTGTGCGACTGCAGCTACAAACTCTTGGATGGTGAGGTGTGGGAATGTGTACACCACGCTCTGGGCAGAATCCTCTCTCTCCAAAAGCTCCATCAGGAACCCGGACAGGAACTGGGAAGGCTGCAGATTGTAGTTGATTAAATCTCCATCTGTAAACACAATCTTCTTCGCGGACACTCCTCTGAAGGCCATCTGACCAACCCTGAGTAACACATCACGGGGGTTCCCAATCTCACGGCCGTGGTTTTTCAGGATGTTGTAAATATAGTAGGAGTACAGTTGGGTGATGGTCTTGGGAACTCGCTGCGGGTCCCTGACTCTTTGTGTGAAGAAGGGGCCCAGTGCCAGAGCGAGGATCCAGCAGTAGGAGGGGTTGTAGCTCATGGTGTACAGGATCTCGTTCTCCTTCACGTGTTTGAAAACAGCTTCTGCCACCGTCTGATCTTCAAAATGCCTGAAGAAATATTCCTTCCGTTCCTCACCAACAAATCCCAGGATTTCAGCCCGGACACCGATGTCTGCCTTTTCCAATAAATGTAACGCAGTGGGGCGAGTGGTCACCAGCACTGAACACCCTGGGAGCAGCTTGCCCTGGATTAAACTGTACACAATGTCAGACACCTCACACCACCACTCGGGATCTGGGCACTGGTGCTTGGGTTCTGTATCTCTCTGACCGTCAGCAAAGTCGACGTTGTGTTTGAATTCATCCAATCCATCGAATATAAACAGTAATCCCTCCCGGTTCTTCCAGACCTCTCTCAGGGAATTCCCAAAGTAAGGATACTGATCCAGAATCAGTTCCTTCAGGTTTATTCTGCAGTTAATGGAGTTTAAATCTCGGAATTTGAAACTGAAGACAAACTGGAATTGTTGGTATATTTTCCCCGTGGCCCAGTCATAAACAATCTTTTGTACCATTGTTGTTTTCCCGATTCCCGGGACTCCGGCCACTGCTGCGGACATGCCTGTTTTGTTTCCAAAGACAGATCTTTTAAATTTTTGCAGAAAACTCCTCGTAAATAATTGATCAGTGCGGATTTTTTCCAGCTGTCCGCGGAGATGTTTTTCTCTCCACTCCTCGTGGTCTCTGCCTCTTGCCAGCAGCTCATGTTCCACCAGTCTCCGATCTCGAACAGTAGAAATGACCGTGAGCTCAGCGTATCGATCAACCAGCTGGAAAACCTTCACCTTCTCCCTCATCAGGATCGTGTTCACTCTCAGTGTTTCAGTTTGTGCCCGCAGAGTCTCCTTGTGTTTCTGCTGAACATCTTTGGATGGACAGAAATAGGTTGTCAATGCCCAATCTGATGAACATGGAGCACACAACAGTTTTTCTTCAATAAAAATAAAAAAAACTTGTTAAAGGCATTGTTTGGGTAAAATTGGGAGGTCAGAGCTAAGAGTGTCTGAGAATGAACGATGGCCCAGAAACATTTCTGATCTGATTCAGTTTCACTGTGAAAGGCTCCCCTCTCCCCTCTGTTCGTAGTTTGCAGATTCCCCGGTGTTCCAGCGAGCACCAAGTGCACACATGATTCTGGAGAGGAGAGTGTTGTGTGGAGCGGCTGGTTTCACCGCTTTCACTGCTCAGCTGCTGCTGAACTGGGCAACACTGCAGACGGTAACAGTGGGGGGAGGGGGGCATCTACTTGCTCTACTGACTTTTACCTTTCTCACAATGGACCCCATGTTCTTGACAGTCCTTTAGGATTACGCTGTCAGTACTGAGCCACAGAAAAGGAACACTATTTCTGTTTCCTTCTCCAGGCTGTACCAGTCTCAATGTAACACACCCCGCACTAGTCTACTGTCTCTTATTCTCTGAGGAGCTGGTACATGACCTCAGGCAATTCCCCGATGATGTGCGGAAGAGCAGGAAGCTGAAGAGGATGGCAGCGATAATAGGGAACTCTATAGTCAGGGGGACAGGGAGGCGATTCTGTGGACAGAAAATGGAAACACCGATGGTCTTCGCCTCTCAGGTGCCTTTGTCCGAAATGTTTCTGGACGCGTCCACAATATCCTGAGAAAGGATGTTGAGCAGCCAGAGGTCGGGGCAAACGTTCATACCGACGACATAGGAAGAGAAAAGGGAGGAGGTCTGGAAAACAGAACATAGGGAGTTAGGTAAAAAGCTGAGAAGCAGGACCTCAAATGTAGTCATCTCAGGATTGCTGCCTGTGCCACCTGACAGTGGAAATAAGAGTAGAATGAGGTGGCAGAGAAATTGTGGTTGAAGATTTGGAGCAGGGGGCAGTGATTCAGATTTCTGGATAATTGGGACCACTTCTGGGGCAGGTAAGACCTGTAGAAAAGGGATGGGCTGCACGTGAATCCGATGAGGACCAATATTCTTACGGGCAGATTTACTGGAGCTGTTGGGAGTGTTTTAAGCTAAAATGTCAGGGGGATTGGAACTCGGACGATAGAGTTGTGGATGAACCAGCAGGTTTACAAGTAGACGATGGGTGTAACATGAATGTAAGGAAGGACAAGCCAATGACTGGGTTCAAATCTGGACAGAGCAAAGTGTTCAATTGGACCACATAGACTAAATTCAAAAGGACGCAGATGCAGGTCTGAACGCATTGTACTTAAATGCGCACAGCGTTCGGAATAGGCTGGACGAACGCTTGGCGCAATTAGAGATTGGTCGGTATGATGTTGCGGGCATCACTGAGTCGTGGCTGAAAGAAGACCACAGTTGGGAGCTTAACGGTACAGGATGTACGTCTTGTCGAAAGGACAGGCAGGAAGGCATAGGCGGTGGTATTGTAGCTGTGTTGGTTCGAGATAGAATCACATCTTTAGAAAAGTGATGGCATAGGGTCAGAGAATGTTGAATCTTTGTGGGTGGACATAAGAATCCGCAACGGTTAAAAAAAAAAGATTTATGGGAATCCTTTATTGCCCTGCAAATAGTAGCGAAGGTGTGGGGTTGAGATTGCAAAGGGAGCTGGAAAAGGCATGTAATAAATGTGATGACGCAATTGTAATGGGGGACTTCAATATGCTCGCGGAATAAGAAAATCAAACAAACTTCAGGAGTTGGATCGCAAGAGAGGGACTTTACTGAATTCCGATGAGTTAGCGTTTTAGAGCAGTTTGTGCTTAGCAATACTCAGGGAAGGGCTATCTTTGATTGGGTGTTGTGCAATAACCCTGATCCTATGAGGGAGCTTAATGTAAAAGAACCCTTAAGAGGTAGTGATCATCATTTGAATGAATGAATGAATTGATTCTGCAGTTTGAGAGGGAGAAGCATAACTTACAGTATCAGTATCGCAATGGAATAAAGGGAATTACAGAGGCACGAGAGAGAAGCTTACCCAGGTAGATTGGAGAAGGATACCAGTGGAGATGACGGCAGAGCTGAGATGGCTGAAGCTTCCGGGAACAGGTCACAAGTTGCAGGATAGATATGGGCTACGGAGGCAGAAGTTCTCAAGTGGCACGTATAGGCCACCATAGTTGACAAAGGAATTTAAAGACTACATAAAAGCCAAGGAAAGGGCATACAAGACAACAAACGTGAGGGAAAGTTGGATGAATAGAAAACTTTTAAAATCCAACAAAAGGCAACTAAAAAAGCTATAAGAAGGGGAAAGATGAAATATGAGGGCAGAAAAGCCAATAATATAAAGCAGGATAATAAACACTAAACACTTTTTTCAGTTATATAAACAGTAAGAAGGAAGTGAGAGTTGATACTGGAACACTGGAAAATGATGTTGGTGACATAGTAATGGTGGACAAACAAATGGCAGAATAACTTAATGTGTACTTTACATATATCTTCACTGTGCAAGACGCTAGCAGCGTGAAGTGGTCTGCGAGTGACAGGCAGTAGGAGTGAGTGCCATTCTATTACAAATTAAAAAGTTCTCGCATACTGAAAGCTCTTAAGGTGCAAAGTCACCTGTGCCAGATGGACTACATCCTACAGTCATGAGAGAGGATGCTGAAGAGTTGACGGATGCATTGGTCATGAACTTTGAAGAATCACTTGATTCGGGCATGGTCCTGGAGGACTGGAAGATTGCAATTGTACCTCTACTCTTTAAGAAGGGAAGAGGGCAAAAGAAAGAAAATTATAGGCCAGTTAGCCAAACCTCGGTGATTGGGAAAGAGTTGGAGTCTCCTATTAAGGTTGAGATTTCAAGGTACTTGGAGACTAATGACAAAGTAAGTTAGCGTGGGTTTTGTTAGAATTCATTGAGGAAGTCAGAAGTAGGGTGGACAAAGGAGTCAGTGGATGGCATTTACTTGGATTTTCAGAAGGCATTTGATAGGGTGCCGCACATGAGTCTGCTTAACCGGATAAAAATCTATGGTGTCACAGGAAAGATACTGGCATGTGTCGCGGAATTACTGACAGGCAGCGAGTGGGAATAAAAGGGGCCTTTTCTGGTCGGCTGCCAGTGACTGGTGCTGTTCCGCAGGGATCAGTATTGGGACCACTGGCTTTCAGATTGTTTGTCAATGATGTAGACGATGGAATGAAAGTTTGAGGATGATACAGAGATAGGTGCAGGGGTAGGTAGTGCGATTGCAACAGGACTGAGACAAATTGGAAGAATGGGCAAAAAGTGGCAGATGGAATAGAGTGTTGTAAATGTTCGATGATGCATCTAATATAAATGCTGAGCCTTTACAAGACGGTATTCAGGCCGCAGTTGGAGTATTGTCAACAGTTTTGTGCCTCATACCTCTGAAAAGATGTGTTGTCATTAGAGAGGGTCCAGAGGAGATTCAAGAGGATGATTCTGGGAATGAAGGGGTTAACATATGAGGTGTGTTTTGGCAACTTTGGGCCTATACTCACTGGAATTTTGCGGAATACGAGGGAATGTGTTTGAAACCTACCAAATGTTGAAAGGACCAGACAGGGTGGATATCCAGAACTAGAGGGCACAGCCTCAAAATTGAGGGGCGATGCTTTAAAACAGGTAAGGAGGATTTCGTTTTAGCTAGAGAGTACTGAATCTGTGGAATGCTCTGTCACAGACTGCAGTGGAGGCCGAGTCCATGGGTATATTTAAGGCAGAAGTTCCAAATCGGTCAGGGCATCAAAGGATATGGCGAGAGGGCAGGTGTATGGGGCTGACTGGGATCTGGGATTAGCCATGATGGAATGGCGGAGCAGACTGATGGGCTGAATGGCCTAATTCTGCTGCTACGTCTTGTGGGCTTTGGAGGAATAACAACAACTCTCGGCTTCGCTTTGGATCGGAGGTATGAGATTTCCCTTGCTGAAGTTGGATGTTCCAATGGGAATGGTTTGCCTTCAGTTTTGTCAGATCCCAGGATATTCGGCCCTACAGAAAGGGGAACGCCGTGGTTTCATCTCTGACTGACTGGAATGTCTGTTTATCAAACTCGTAGAGGCCTCTGGGTGCACAGCCTGAGACCCGGAAGGTGTCGGGTGTTGTGACAAATGAAAATCGCTTTCTGTCCTTCAGCCACAGCAACAAAAACCTGTCTTCCCGACTCTGGCAGTCTCTAAACCGGCCTCTAAATACAGGTATTCAGACTGTCAGAGTGAAATAAAGACTTTGAGATTTCCGTTCCATCTCTTACCCTTCAGATGCACCGGCACTTCAGATACACCCCGCTCAGTGTCCATGTAGGCGAACTGGCTGTCACCTGTTCAACAGATTAACCTGCATGAAGTCTGTTCTGTGTAATACTGTAAATTCATCAGCATTTACATCTGTAACACACAGTGTATTGTTCACCGTACCACGTTCCCGTATTTCATTCAATATTCTGCTCAGCTTCGGTAAATGGTGGTGTAGTTTCACAAAGGATTCCCACATCACCCTCCGGGCCCCTGAGCCCTTCTCCATCACCAGGTCCAGAAGGAGTTTGGAAGCGCCCGCTCGGTTTCCCTTCTCCGCCAACTCAGTCACGCTCTGTAATGAACAATGGGGAATATATTGAGGAGCGGAGGGATGGGTACAAATCTACGCCGAACATGGACTGACCCAGCACATTCTGCTCGCCACAGATCAGTAACAGCCACTGAAGTGTTCATAGTGGGGGAAAGAATTTAAAAGAAGTGAGCGGGGTCAGTCATGTCCTTCTCAACGCCACAGATTGTCGGGAAACATCCGCTTGGCAAGTTTTAAGTGGAGTAGACACAGTGTGAGTGAGCCAGGGATAGAGTGGGGAGTTGAGGCTTTGTGTCAGAGAAGGTTCAGTGAGGCGAGGTGGAGGCTTTAGGTAGATTTTGGATAGTATTTTCCCTTCCTTTTCATGGTTAGAACAGTGAGAATACCAGGCAGGATAGTGGAATGCTCTTCATACTGCATGTAGCAAGGCAGGGAGACCGCCAGTGTCCCAGATAACTACACCTTCAGGAATTGCATCCAGCTGCAGCTTCTTACAGACTGTGATCAGGAATTGGAACTGGAGCTGGTTGAACCCAGGATCATTCAAGAGGATGAGAGGTTGACTGACAGGCTATACAGGGATGGAGCTATACCTAAGGCGCAGGACACAGGTAACTGAGAGGCAGCCACTGCAGGAAACTCCTCTGTAACAGGTATACAGATTTCTGTTTCGGGGTATGACCTAGCAGAGGAAAGCCACGGTCACTAAGCCTCTGATACCGAGTTTGGTTTTGTGACTCAGAACGAGTGAGAAGCGTGAGCTGAACTAACAGGGGGAATTCCGCGGTTAGGAAAACAGACTGGAGATTCTGTTGACGAGAACAATATTTCTGGATGGTGTGTCAGGGATATCTCGGTTCGAGTCTGAAACTTTCTTAAGGGCAGTGTGAGCAGCCAGAGGTCATGGTCCACGTTGGTACCAATGACAAGAGTAGTAAGTGTGATGAGGTCCTGCAAAGTGAGTTCATGGAGTTAGATGCTAAAATGAAGTGCAGGAACTCCAGGGTTGTGTTCTTAAGATTGCTACCCGTGCCCCATGCTGGGGAGGACTGAAATAGGACGATAATACAGTTTAACGTCTGGCTGATGAGATGGTGCATGACCGAGGGCTTCAGATGTTTGGATGTTTGGGCTCTCTTCCAAGGAAGTTGTGGCCTGGACACCTGTGATCGTTTTACACCCGAACTGGAGGCGGACTGATACCCCTGTGGGAAGGGTTGTTAGCGCTGCATGGGGAGGGGGAGGTGTTAAACTTGAGTTGCAGGGGGTGAGGAACCAGCATGGATGGTGGAGTGGTTGTGTGGGAAAGATGTTGTTAAGCCAACATACAAAGTCGGGAAACTAAAGGATGAGAATCGTTTTTCCCAAAATACGTATTATTTCAATGCAAGGAGTACTGTATGAAAGACAGATCAGCCTAGCATGAGGATCAGCACATTGAATTACAGCATTGTAACCATTATTGTGATTTGGTTGGAGGAGGCGCAGGATTAACAGCTCAGCATTCCAGTGTTCCGTTGCATTAGACATGATTCGATAGAGTGGGAGGGATTACAGAGGGACGGGTGGCATAACTAGTCAGAGAAAATGTCACTGCATTGCTCAGACAGGACAAACTGGATAGCTGGTCCAATGAGACTACATAGGTGAAACTACGGAATAAGAAAGGGATGACCATGTTAGTTGGATTATATTATAGAGCACCCAATAATCAATGGGGTTTAGGAGAACAAACGTGCAGGGAGATCACAGAAACAAGAAACATAAGATTCTGATGGTAGACAATTGACTTTCCATTTATTGACTGACTCACTGGGTTAAAGGGCTGGATGGGATAGTGCAGGTCAAACGTGTCCAGGGAAGTTTCTGTAATCAATATACTCAGGTCACAACTGGAGAGAGCGCATTCTGGAATTACTATTAGGGAACAAGACAGGGCAAGCGGCAGAGGTGTGTGCAGGAGAACACTTTGGATCTGGTGATCATAATGCCATTAGTTTAAATATCATTATGCAAAAGGATAGGTCTGGTCCTCGGGTTAAGATTCTAATTTGGAGAAAGGCCAATTTTAATGGTACCAGAAAGGATCTGATGAAAGTGGATTGGGACTGGTTGTCTTCTGGTACAGATGTGCTTGGTAAGTGTGAACCCTCCAAAACTGATATTTTGAGAGTACAGAGTTCAAATGCATAAATGACCACAAGTACAGAGTTTGAAAGTTCCTGACAGAATAAAAGGCAGGGGTACCTTCGTTTAGAGAACATTGTTTTTTTAGAGATATCAAGGCCCTGAGCACATCACAAGTATAGGCTCGAAGGATCAAATGAGGTACTTGATGAGTACAAGAAATGCAAGAGTTACTAAAGTAGGAAATCAAGAGGGTGAAAGTACGGCATGAGTTTGCTCTAGCAGACAAGGGAAAACAGATCCCCAAATCCTTCATGAAATATATTTGGAACAAAAATATACCAACGGACTAAATTGGTCCTCTTGAAGTTCAGAGTGGGCATTTGTGCATGAAGCCGAAGTAGGTGGGGGAGATTTAAAATTGATTTTTTGCAATTATATTTACTCAGGAGACATACCAGCGTCTTTAGAGTGAGGCAAAACAGCAGTGAGATCATGGACTCTATACAGATTACAGAGGAGGAGGTGGTTTCTGTCTTGAGTCAGATTAGGGGGGGTAAATCCCTAAGGTTTTCCTTCGTAATTGTCTGAGGTGAGTGCAGAGATTGCAGGTGCTCCAGTAAAGATATTTAGAACGTCAGATGTGGAAGTATTGGAGGGTAGATAATGTTGTTCTGGTGTTTGAAAAGGCTGTAAGAAAAAGCCAGGGAATTACAGGTTGATGAGCCTAACACTAGTGATGGTAAAGTTATTGGCAGGTATTCTGAAGGACTGGATATGAGTATTTGGATGGACAAGGATTCATTAGGGATAGTCAACACTGATTTGTACCTGGTATATCCTGTCTAACCAGTCTTATAGTTTCTCGATGACGTTACCAAACGAGTAATGAAGGCAAGTGAGTGTATGTTGTATACATGGACTTCAGCGAGGCCTTTGACAAGGTCCTTCATGGCAGCCTGGTCAATAAGATTAAATTGCTTGGCATTCATGACATGGTAGTAAGTTAGTTTAGATATTGGATTCGTGTAGAAATTTGCTTGACTTACTGGCGGTCTTAGACCAGTGGTGTGCTTCAGGGATCTGTACTGGACCTGGTGTTGTATGTCATATACTGTATATAAATGCTCTGGATGACAATGTGGTACACAGAGTCAGCAAATCTGTGGATGACATCAACGTATTAATGGCGAGGAAGTTTATCAGAGCTTGCAGCGGGACCTGGAACAGCTGGAAAGAAGTGGAATGGAGTTCGGCGGATAGAATTTAATGAAGACAAGTGTGAAGTGTGCACTATTTGAGGCCAAGCCACGATAACATTAAGACATTGACTGGTTGGGCATTGAGCGGTGCGGTAAAAACAAGGTATCAGGGAATACCGATCCAAAATTTCTTAAAAGTTTTGTCAAAGGTAGATGTCCTGCTAAAAACTTTAGAATATGGGATTTCATAAATCAAAGTATTGAAGACAGAAGTTGGAATACTATGTCAAATTTGATCTTGCAGGGACTAATTGGGAGCAATGGGAGCACCTACCTCTCGGAACGATATCAATGTGATTGAACGAGTGCAGAAAAACAATACAAGGTTTTGTCAGGACTTGAGGGCCTGAGATATAGGGAAAGTTTGAATAGGTTAGGACTGTCATAGAGTGTAGGAGGACCAGAAGAGATGTGATAGAGGGAAAAAAGTTTATAAATTGTACAGATAAAGTAGATGCAAACAGGCATCTGTTACTGAGGTTGGGTGAGACCGGAATTAGAGGTCATGGATCAAGGAGGAAAGATGAAAGAAAATTTGAGGGAGAACTTCTTCCTCTGAAGCTGGTGAGAGTCCGGAACGAGCTGCCGTCGGAAGTGGTATATTTGCATTCGATTTGAACATTTAAAAACAAGTTGGATAAGTACATGAATGAGAGGGGTATGGATGTATCTAGTCGGTGTGCAGATCAATGCGACTTGACATATAATAGGTCAGTGTGGACTTGATGGGCCGAAGAGCCTGTTGTTGTACTGTAGAGTTCGATGACTATGGCTAAGTCAAACTATGACAAGCTGTCTCATGTGGAATGTTAGGGATAGGAATAACGTGTGGCTCTTCACTAAAATTCAGTCTGGTAAGCATATAACCATATAACAATTACAGCAAGGAAACAGGTCATCTCGTACCTTCTAGTCCGTGCCGAACTCTTACTCTCACCTAGTCCCACCGACCTGCACTCAGTCCATTATCCTCCATTCTTTTCCTCTCCGAATAGCTATCCAATTTAACTTTAAATGACAACCACTTCTGCTGGAAGCTCGTTCCACACAGCTACCACTCTCTGAGTAAAGAAGTTCCCCCTCCTGTTACTCCTAAACTTTTGCCCTTTAACTCTCAACTCATGTCCTCTTGTTTGACTCTCCTCCACTCTCAATGGAAAAAAAGCCTATCCACGTCAACTCTATCTATCGCCCTCATAATTTTAAATACCTCTATCACGTCCCCCCTCAACCTTCTACGCTCCAAAAAATAAAGACCCAACTTGTTCAACCTTTCTCTGTAACCTAGGAGATGAAACCCAGGCAACATTCTAGTACTCTTTCAATTTTGTTGAGATAATTCGGTGACCAGAACTGTACACAATACTCCAAATTTGGCCTTACCAATGCCTTGTACAATTTCAACATTACATCCCGACTCCTATACTCAATGGTCTGATTTACAAAGGCCAGCATACCAAAAGTTTTCTTCACCACCCTATCAACATGAGATTCCAACTTCAGGAAACTATGCACCATTATTCATAGATCCCTCTGTTCTACTGCATTCTTCAATGCCCTATCATTTACCATGTATGTCCTATTTTGATTAGTCCTACCAAAATGTAGCACCTCACATTTATCAGCATTAAACTCCATCTGCCAGCTTTCAGCCCACTCTTCTAACTGGCCCAAATCTCTCTGCAAGCTTTGAAAACCTACTTCATTATCTACTGCTCCACCAATCTTAGTATCATCTGCATACTTACTGATCCAATTTACCACCCCATCATCCAGATCATTAATATATATGACAAACAACATTGGGCCTAGTACAGGTCCCTGAGGCACACCACTGGACACCGGCCTCCAATCTGACAAATAGCTATCCACCACTGCTCTCTGGCATCTCCCATCTAGCCACTGCTGAATCTATTTTACTACTTAGATATTAATACCTGCCGATTGAACCTTCCTAACTAACCTTCCGTGTGGAACTTTGTCAAAGGCCTAACTGAAGTCCATATAGACAATATCCACCGCTTTACCCCATCAACTTTCCTAGCAACCTCTTCAAAAAATTCAGTAAGATTTGTCAAACATGACCTTCCACGCACAAATCCATGTTGACTGCCCCTAATCATACCCTGTCTATCCAGATAATTATATATACGAAGCTATAGGTGAATGCGCCCCAGTAACACGAGGACCATTAGAAAGGAGTTTCTTGGTAATTCCGTGTTAGCTGCAGTTCTTGGACTATTTTCAATCGTATTATTTTGCAGTTCCCAGTGTTAACAGTATATGCTGTAGCAATTAGAGACTCCAAATGGAACAGTGACAAGAAACAGAAGGTAACTGAACCATAAGGCATGTTGGGATATTGATCGAAAGCAAGAGCGTCAGTTGTTGAAAAGAGAGACGATATTCAGCACTGCCTGTTCAATTGACGATGGGGTTGAAGGTTGACTCGAGAATGATCTGAGAAATAAATCAGTATATATTAGATTTGTGGGAAGCCCGCGGGTAATGAAAATATTCTGGTGAATGGCCATTAAGGTCGAGCATTGGGAACATGATGTGATGTCAGACTGAATGGTGTAAAGTGGTTCTCTGTCTACTTGCAATGTCCGTCAAGTATCACAGCACTAAAATCAGCTCTCAATCATTGTCTGTATCCTAACCTGTCTAAAAGTGAATGTGTTCAGAAAATTGGACAGAGGCTTATATTGGTAAATGAAGGTTCAGTGTTTCTGAAAACCAAAATTCTTTTCCTGATGCTCACCACAAGCATTGCAGGATTTTAATATCCCAGAGGTGCCGTTGCGCCCGTTCTGTCGGTCCGTGATTGATTCAGTAGAATCTACAGTTAGTCTATATCCCTCCCACTTACGTGATAGTCTCGCCCGGTGAAGTGATCCTCGGCCATTAACATGAAGCCGACTCCCTCCACACCCTCCTCAATCGCCTGCTCCAGTCGCTCCATGTAGAATCTCGTCAACAGGAACAGTTGGTGATCCTCACAATTTGACAGGAAGGCGGAGATTGCGGAGTTCAGATCTGTAGTCAGTCACAGAGCATAAAATAGTAGAGTGTACCATGTGTATGCGGACACGATGCCAATTTAAACCAATCCCATCTTCAGGAACATGGTCAATATCCCTCCGTTCCCGGCCTACTCATGAGTTCAAACGCCTCTCAGATGCTGCTGAGTATCTGTTTCCAGTCCCTCCCTCGGCAGCTCATTCCAGACACCGATCACTCTCTGTGGAAAACATGCGTCCTAAATCTCCTTTAAACTTTACCCCCTCACCTTAAACCTATTCACTCCAGTGCTTGATATTTGCACTGAGTCACAGACTATCGAAGTGTGCTGTGCCTCTCGTAAATTTATGAAATTCTCTGAGATAAGGCCTCAGACTCCGACACTCCAAAAAAGCAATCCAGGTTTGTTCGACCCCTCCTGGCAGCCAATATCCTGTAATCTGGGTAACTGATTATATTCTGTAATCGTGATGAAACTCGTCTGCACCCTCGCCAGACCCTCCACATTATTCTCATGATATGGCTACCATATTTGTGCACATTACCGAGACTGTCTCTTAACCAAAGTTTATCCAGTTACAGAACAACTTTAAAAAATACATACTCACACCTCAACCCGTCCTTAGCACGCTGCCAGTTATGTTGTCACTTTCAGGAAGCTATGCACATCCATCACAAGACCGGTCCATACATCAGCCTTCCTAATCGCCCCAGCATTCACTGCACACTTCGTTCGGGAACTTGACCTCCCAAGGTTCAAATCCTCGCATTTGCCCGAACTATCTGTACTTGGTGTCTCTCCGTTCATATTTCTAATTGGATGCTGAACATTTTGACAACAGTCTCAATTTACACAACTCCGCCGAGTCTGTAAATCAACGAATCAGTCCGCCTATGTGTTTCTATATATAGAATTATTTTGAGTAATAAGTTACTTACATCACATATGACGCATAGCGAGCCAGTGATCCTTGCGGAGACTACTGGTCACAGACCTTCGCCCAGAAGAATGCTCCTCCAGTCCTTCTCTATTTTATGTGTCCAAGACAACACTGAACTCAATGTACAAAGTCTCCGCTGAAGATTCCTCAACCCAGAACGTCTATTGTTCATTTCCCTCTATAGGTGCTGCCTGACCTGTGAGCTCCTCCATCATTGCGTGCGTTGCCCTCTCTACTTACCCTCTTGATTTACTTTAACCTTATTCACCAAGGACATTCATTGCCTCGGTAGCCTCTCCCAGATTCCCTGTTTAAAATTTCTCCTGTTCATTGCCCCCCGCACCCAGCCTGTTCTCCCACAATATAACATTCTTTAACTCGACAACAGAAAACAGACACCGGGAAACTTCCCTCATCTCCTTTGAGCAACAACCTGAAAATCCGGGAAGAATTCAGCATTGCCCTTCCTAAAGAAACATCTGTTTCTCTCACCGGCTGTCTGCTGCCTGGACTGTTACATTGCCCGCTGTTGTATTCCTCTCTGAGTTTCACCCACACCGACTGTATTTTCAGGAGCTCCTTCCCCTTCACTCAGGTGAAGATTTGCACAGAGTGATTCCCCACGCTGGGCCTGGTGAATTGTTCCAGTGCTCAAGGTCGCTTTACCAGTAGGATCAATGATGACAGTTTTTCTGCGCCCATTTAGCGCCTACGTTTATTCCTCTGAACTATTGATCATTTGACTACGCGTGTACCATGATGACAGAGTTTTAATGAGAAAGAGTCCAGTGAACATACCTGTGTACATTCTGACTCTGACTGAGTTGGTTGATTGTCGGCTGCTTGTCCGCCGTCCGGGTGGAAGAAAGCACCACCTGCTGGCGATGATCTGAATTACACAAATAAAACAGAGTGAGTCGCTGCTCAGTCTCCTACATTCCAGGGAGTAAAGTCATAGAGTGGCCATCCTCCCTCCAGCACTGAGGACTGGGACAGCACACTCGCAAGTCTTCTCTGTACTCTTTCCACTTTAACCAAGCCTTTTCAAACATATAGCGGCTAGAACTATACTTCATACTGCAAACACAGTCTCACCAATGAATTATACAACGGCCCCATAGTGGTAACACAAGTCGTTACAGTTCGAACGACCCAGTTGCAATTCCCGCCGTTGCCAATCAGAGTTTGCAGGTTCTCGCCGTGATCGCATGGGTTTCCTCCAGGTGATCCGGCTACCCCAACCCCCAACCGTCTTAATGGTTAGTTGGTCATTGTAAATTGCCCTGTAACAAGACTAGGATCAAATTGGGGGACTAAATGAGCAGCGTGTCTCACTGTATCTCAATACACAAAATAAATTAAATAATGTCCTAACTCCTGCACTCAGCACCCTAACTGTTGAAGGACGGCGTGGTAAACATCTCTTCACCACCCCGTGTCACCGCCTTGAGCGAACTGTGCACTTAGACTCCTCGGTCCCTCTGTCCTACGACAATCTCAGACCATTAGCTGCAATATTGCAATATTCAGAATGAAACTGAAGAGTGCCAGGAAAACCAACGTACCAGCAAAGTTTGATGGTGATAGCATCCCTCAAAAATAAGCAGTGGAGGTGAAGAACAGATTCATGGATTAAAGCCGGTAGAGGGAAAACCAGAAGAGCTATGGAGAGAAGCAAGGAGCATTTCACAAGAGGTGCCAACAAAAAGTATTGCAAACAAAAAAAAGATCAGGAAAGCAAAATAGATTCCTGTGGAAGCTGAGCAGCGAAAAGAAGAGAAGTGAAGGACAATGGAGATTGAAACAAACACCTCCAAATAAACACAACGTTCAATAAGATAGAAAGGAGAAGTAAGGAAACATACTTAAAGGAGCAATGCAAAGAAGCTGAAGAATCCAACAGAATTGGAAAAAGAAAAACAAGAGATCTATTCAAGACGATTAGAGAAATCAAAGGAACATTTCATGCAAAAATAACTATAGTAAAAGACAAAGAAGCCCTTACAGCAGAAGACATCAAAAAGAGATGGCAGAAATATACTGAAGAATTGTACAGGAAATATCCCAACAGGAAGACACCTGCCGTGACTCCCTCGACGATATAGGGCCGGACATTCTGGAAAGTGAAGTCGAATGGGCGATAGAAAACGTTGCTAATAATAAGGCTACAGGATGTGACAGGAGTCCAGTTGAATTGTTTAAAACTTTCAAAGGTGATGATGTAAAAGTGTTGCATGCAATTTGCCAGCAGATCTGGAAAACCTAGCAGTGGCCTTTAGACTGTAAAAAAGAAAACGGTTTATATCCCAATTCCCAAGGACCAGCAGGCTCCGGGACAGCTTCTTCTACCAGGCCATCAGACTAATTAATTCACGCTGATTTGAGTATACTCTATATTGTATGGACTGTTCAATTTACTACAAATTATTATAAATTAATTTGATTGCACGTTGCACATTTCGACCGAGACATAATGTAAAGATTTTTAATCCTCAAGTATGTGAAGGATGTAAGAAATCAATTCTATTTAGTTCAATTCAATTCAAACTTGCTAATCGTGCCATACATACAAATCAATGGCATGAATAATGAATTTTAGAGGTCTCTACACTGACACACACATCCCACTCGTCACAGGCCTCCATTCGCTAAAACCAGCTTCAATCATCTCCCTCTGCTTCCTGTTCTCGAGCCCAGTGTGAATCCACCTCGCCAGCTCCCCGTGAATCCAACGTGACCGAACCTTCCAGATCAGCTGCCATGTGGGATCTTGCTACGGACTTTACCAAAGTTCAGAAGAACAACATCACTGGCCTAATTCACCAAACTCCCTAGTTAACTCTTAAATAATCTCCAAAAATACTTGACAGATATGTTGTCCTGTTGGGCAGTGGAGACGGTGATTTCCCCATAACCCATGTCCAACCGCCCGAGACTTCAGGTTCACTGCAGACTGAGAAAATTCCGATCCCGGCTGTCGAATTACCAACCTGGACTGAAGCCCGTATACTGCCAGTTCCATATCATCAGAGTCACCAGCCCAATATTATCACCCATACAAAGACGCTTTGATGCCGGTGATTTGCCGTGGTGTTCCTGCCATTTCCGATTCACAAACTAAGGTGGAACTGGAACCTCATGACCCTCTGCCGGGGCCGGGGCTCCGGCTGGTTCCCCGGTCTGTATGGAGGATGCGGATACACTTCAACCTGTCCCCAGCAGCTAAACCAAACACATTTGATTACAATCTTCTTGCTGTGTGGGATCTCGCCCGGCATAGCTGGCTGCCATGTTTCCTGCAGTGTAGCAGGAATAAAATGTAAAATTATAAAGTAGAAAATGCTGGGAACTCAGTAGATCAGACTACATCTCTGAAAGGACAAATGGTGGGAGACCCAGTTTCAGAAATGAGACTGTGCAAGGTGCTGCCGATCTGCTGAGCGTTTCCAGTATTTTCTCCTCCTTACTTTAAATTTCCTGCAACTGTAGTATTCTCTCCCTCTTCATTTTAATGCACAGATAGTAACTGATTGTAAAATATCAGCAACACCCTAAACTTTAAATGCCACCCCACCCCAAACCATTTGTTAGTTCCTCAGTTCATCCTGACCCTAGTGTAATACATCCCATACAGTCAATGCTCACAGCATCCTTTCCTCCCACTGTCACTCTGTTACATTTGCTCCTGAGGCCACTGTCTCTACGCTGAGAGCCGGTGACCACAGAGCGATAAAAAGTGCAACACTTGCTGCAGCTCTGACGGGCTGTTACCCTGGAAACGGATGACGTGGCTCACTGCAAAAAAAAACAGAAAAAGAAAATAATAAACCCAACATCAGATTCTATGAGTTCCATTCTGTCAAAGATTAACACGGCATCCAGTTTGTAACAGTGAATCTAAAATTGAAATGGCTGCTTTTACCCTGCCACGTGCTGTGTTCAATTAAACCTCTGGTAGTCCTAACTATCAAAAAAACAATCCTGGAAAAGATGCCAAAAAAAACTTCACAATGATGGCAAAGTTTGAAAGAGAGATTTCTGAAATGTATCATTGCGGCAATGGGATACAGGCTGGGCAGATGTTGAACAAGATGGTAGATATTTATCATTGATGTGGTAGGGTACAGGCTGGACAGAGATTGAACAAGAAGGTTGATATTTTTTCACTCAGGTTGTAGGACACAGGCTGGACAGAGGTGGAACAAAATGGTTGATATATATCACTGAGGTGGTGGGATACAGGCTGGAGAGAGGTTGAACAAGATTGTTGATAAATGTCACTGAGGTGATGGGATGCAGGCTGGGCAGAGATTGAACAAGACGGTCGATATATATCATTGAGGTTGTAGGATACAGGCTGGACAGCGGTTGAACAAGATGTTTGATATATGCCACTGAGGTGATGGGATGCAGGCTGGACAGAGGTTGAACCAGTTGGGCAGGGGGTGAGTAGATAGAGCCGGATGGGAGAAGGGTATCATGGCCGATCTCTGATGGTCCTCCAGCAATACGCAGATCCTGAAATAATAGTACGCACTAGTAGATAACAGATTCCAATATAACAAAGCCAGAACAAACAATAAGAACTTTGGTGTATGCCCTTTTCTACTTCACACACTTTATCAATTCACCGCAGAAAGTATCCCATCCCGGTACTTCACATCTTCACATGGCTACTGCTCTTCCTTTAACGGAATGAAGTAGCGGAGAACTGTGGACACAGCTGAGCACATCACAGAAACCAACCTCCCCTCCATGGACTCAGTCTACACTTCCCACCGCCTCAGTAAAGCAGCCAACATAATGAAAGATCACCACAACCCCGAACATTCTCACTTCTCACCCTCCCATCAGGGCGAAGATAAAGTAAAACAGAAACATACCACCAGGCTCAGGGATGGTGTCCATTCGGCTGTGATAAGCGAACTGAATGTTCCCCAGCGGGATGAGATGGAGCTCACAGTCTAAATCGATCTGACCTTGCACCACATATCTACCGGCACTGCACTTTCTCTGTAACCAGAATGAGTTGTCACACTCTGGTATCGTTTTACCTCAATGTACTGCTGTAATATATTCATGTGTATGGATAATACCGAAGACACGGTTTTCACTCTACTTCTGTACATGTAAATCAAACTAAAGATTCCCCATTTTAATCATGTGGGAATATTAGACAGCCCGGGTTGCTCCTTCGGAAATTCTGGAGGGAATGTACACAATTCCGAGAAACCCGGATAAATGAACAAGACATAATTCTCTCATTACTAGGGACACTTATCGGAAAACACTGTCAGCATTTTGGCAAGATGTAGTCATGGAAACAAGATGGAAATAAACTTCCCAGTCCCCCGAGAGGACGTGAGAGATCTGGATCTCACTGTCCTGTCTGAACGGGGAAAGATGAAACTACTCATACACGTGATTCAGTGTCCCGAGGGTGCGATTTCTCTGTTTAACCCTCGTGTCTGCAAGAACACAACAGACCGAACGGCCGCTTCCGGAGGGCTGGAGTTATGTAAAACTACTATCGACACCAGGCATCGATCATGGTGAAGTTTGGATCTGATTCCGGGCCGGGTGACGGAGGTAAAATCTGAACAAAGCCGACATAATTGTTACGGTAATTACCATATTTAAACGCGAGAAAGCTTGCAAACGCTGGAAATCCAAACAATACACACAAAATGCTGGAGGAACTCAGCATAACAGGCAGTATCTATGGAAAAGAGTAAACAGTCAACATTTTGGGCCACGAGCCTTTTTTCATTCCTGAGGAGGAGGGGAAGTGATCTGAATAAAAAGGTCGGGGAGGGGAACGAGGTGAGCTGGAAGGTGATCGGTGAGGTCAAGTGATGGACAGGTCAAGGGCTGGAGAATAAAGAATAGGAGATTTGGCAATGGGAGAAAGGGAAAGAGGGGACCCAGGGGGAAGTAATAGGCTGGTGAGCAGAAATGAAAGTTCAGAGTGGGGAATAGAGAAGTGGGTGGGGGGTATTTGTTTACTGGAAGGATAATTCAGTCGGGTTGGAGGGAACCCAGACTGAATATAAGGTGCTGCTCCTCCACCCCGAGGACGGTCTCATCTCGGCACAAGAGGAGGCCATCGATCGAGACGTCGGAATGGGAATCAGAATTAAAATGTTTGGCCACTGCGAAGTCCCCCTTGTGGCAGATGATACAGAGATGCTTAACAAAACGGTCTCCCAATTTGTGGCGGGTCTCACCAATGTAAATAAGGCCGCATCGGGAGCACGGGACACAATAGGTGACCCCAGCAGATTCGCAGGTGAAGTGTTACCTCACCTGGAAGGACTGTTTTGTGTCTGAATGGAGGTGAGGGAGGGGGTGTCCGGGTAGGTGTAGCACTCAGGCCGCTTGCAGGGATCAGTGACTGGAGGGAGATTAGAGAGGAGGGATGAATGAACAAGGGAATTGTTGAGAGAGTGGTCCCTGTTGAAAGAAGGAGGCGGGGTGCGAGCGAGGAAGGTAAAGATATGTTTAGTTGTAATATCTCTGTGGAGAACAGTACCAGTTCCGTAATCCTGGAGTCCCATTCTAGGATTATAGCCCAAGCAACAACACTCCCAGGACTCTTTCCTGCTGGTAATATTCAGCAGTGTCTCGTCTAATCCCAGTTCTGAAACTCACACTCCCCTCCATCCCATAACAGAACTGGAATCTGATGATGCTTTAACCGGGCGGGGAACCCGGGCCGTGGGTCAGCAGCGCCTGGCAATATATCTTAACTTGTCTCCAGCAGGTACGTTGAGCACATATGTTTATTATCTTATTGCGGAGCGCGACCTGGATCAGTGCAATTCGCCGCCACATCTCCCATGGTGAAACAATAAGAAAATTCCTTTAATATAAAAATGAAAATAAATCACTGGAAACTCAGTACAGGTTGTTGTGTTTTTGATGCACAAACATTACTGACTGCAAGTTGTTTGTGGCATCCGGAAGAGATTTGCATAAATGCAATCCCTACATTCATTTGTTATCTCTTTATTGCAATATAAACTCCAGACAGTGAATGCTCAAGGCATCCTTGCATCCACTCGGACTCCTGAGGTCACTGTCTCTCCGCTGAGGGGCGGTGACCAGAGAGTGATAAAAATGTTCAACACTCCTTGCAGTTCTGGTGGGTGTTGCCCTGGTGATGGGGGAAGTGGATCAGCAGAACTAACTGAAAATAGGAAATAAGGAACAACTCACATGCTCCAAGTTTCATTATGACAAAGATGAATACTGAGCTCTCAGTCATTTTGTAATGGGGAAGCTGAAATTCCAGTGGCTGTTTTAACCCTATCTCGAGGTGCATCCAGTAAATCTGTTGGTATTTCCACCTCTACAAAACTTCCAGCAGTACAGAAGCTAGTTCCAAAATCAAAACACATTGTAGGATGCGGCCTATCTGCTCCACATGGCAACTATGGGATATTTACAAAAGATATCACAGAATACATTGTGGTGATAACCATAAAGTTTACTTCTTTGTTCCATCAAGTGGTTAAAATTCCATCACATTCTTGTGTCTGCAAATAGCTTATATCTATGATCAACCCCAGACATTGATACAGGTTCAATTCAGATGCTGCTATTGGACAGAATGATGGAAAGGAAGGTACCCAGATACAATTGAATAGATTGAGATTGTGACATCAGTTACAAGACTCCCTTACTGTTGAATACATCTTGTCCCTATCCACTCTATCTAGACCTCAGGATTTCATTGAGGTTCCTGTTCCGAGAGTCACCACCCCTCCATTGAGAACAGGCCCAGAAACACCAAGTGCTCCTCATACATAAAACTTTTCATTCCAGAATCACTCTTGTGAACTTTGTAAACAACAACTGTAATGGGCACTTTTCCACGGATACAGACAATTTGGTGGCAGAATAATTTATTGAGCCAAATATTTCTCACTGCCGAATTAACTGTTAGAAAAGATCAGCGTGGTATCTAGACAAGGAACCGAAGGGGATGGAGTAGATATTCAATGACTTTTGAATGTCTGTATTTACTTGGGAGAGAGATACAGAGAATATAGAAATCCAGAAAAGTTAGTCTTTTTGTAGATTAGATACGGATTACAGAACAGATTACAGAGGTGAACGCTGTGCCAGTTCCCATCCCAGGCTTATAGCCCAAGCACCAACACCCCCAAGACGTCTAATCCCAGTTCTAAACTTAACACTCCTCTCCATCCCATAATAGACCTAGAAGCTGATGATGCTTTAACTGGGCGGGGAACCCGGACCATGGGTCACCAGTGGGTGGGAACATATTTTAACTTGTCTTCAGCAGGTGAGTTGAGCACATATGTTTATTGTCCTATTGCGGAGCGGGACCTGGATCAATGCAATTCGCCGCCACATCTCCCATAGTGAAACAATAAGAAAATGCTTTTAATATAAAATTGAAAATAAATCACTGGAAACTCAGTACGGGTTTTTGTCATTGTGAATCACAAATATTGCTGACTGCAAGATGTTTGTGACATTCTGAAGATATTTGCATAAATGCAATCCCTGCATTAATTCTTTATCTCTTTATTGCAATAGAAACATCATATATTCCGTACAGTGAATGCTCAAGGCATCCAGACATCCACCCCGGTTTCTGAGGTCACTGAGGGGCGGTGACCAGAGAGTGATAAAAATGCTCAACACTCCTTGCAGCTCTGGCGGGTGTTACCCTGGTGATGGGGGAAGTGGATCAGCAGAACTAACTGAAAATAGGAAATAAGGAACAACTCACATGCTCTGAGTTTCATGATGACAAAGATGAATACTGAACCCTCAGCCATTTTGTAATGGGGAAGCTAAAATTTCAGTGGCTGTTTTAACCCTATCTCGAGGCGTATCCAGTAAATCTGTTGGTATTTCCATCCCTACAGAACTTCCTGCAGTGCAGAAGCTGTTCCAAAATCAAAACATGTTATTTGATGCGACCTATCCGGTCCAAATGGCAACTACGGGATATTTTTAAAAAAATATCACAGAATAGATTGTGGTGATAACCATAAAGTTTACTTCTTTGTTTGATTAAGTGGTTAAAGTTCCATCATATTCTTGTGTCTGCAAATAGCTTATATCTATGATCAACCCCAGGCATTGATACAGGTTCAATTCAGATACTGCTACTGGACAGAATGATGGAAGGGAAGGTACACAGATACAATTGAATAGATTGAAATTGTGACCTTAGTTACTAGACTCCCCTACTGTTGAATACTGTTGACCCTATTCACTCTATCCAGACCTCAGGATTTCATTGAGGTTCCTGTTCCGAGAGTCACCACCCCTCCATTGAGAACAGGCCCAGAGACACCAATTGCTCCTCATACATAAAGGTTTTCATTCCAGAATCACTTTTCTCAACTTTGTAAATAACAACTGTAATGGGCACATTTCCATGGATACAGACAATTTGGTGGCGGAATAGTTTATTGAGCCAAATGTATTGTTTCTTACTGCCCAATTAACTGTCAAAAAAGATTAGCGTGCTATCTAGCCAAGGAACCGAATGGGATAGGGTAGATCTTCAATGTTTTTGTTTGCCTGTATTTACTTCGGAGACAGATACAGAGACTATAGAAATCTGGAAATGTTAGCCTTGTTATGGATTGTATACAGATTACAGAACAAGTGCTTGCTGAATTAGAATGGATAAATCCCCAGGGCCTGACAAGGTGTTCCCTCAGACCCTGTGGGAGGTCAGTGCAGAAACTGCTCGAAAATTGGCAGAGACATGTAAAATGCACAGAGCTGTGGGTGATATGCCAGAAGATGGGAGGAGAGCTGGTTTTCCACAATTGTGTTAGAAAGGCTCGAAGGGATACAATATGCACGCGATCCTGACATCAGTCTTGGGTATGTCCTTGGAAGGTATTTTACGAAATGGAATTGATAGTATTTCGAAAGACTGGGCTTATTGATCAGACTGGCAGGTCATGTCTAATCAAATTATTCTGCATGGAAGGCTGGTCCAAAAGGGAAAGGTGCGTAGGGTCAAGTAGAAGACAAAGATTGCAGATGGTTGTCTCTCTGAATATAGGCTGAGACTCGCCAGGTGCTGCAGGGAAAGCGACTGGGTGCTTGGCACTGATAGTAATGATAGAGAATACCGATGAAAATATGGCAAACGAGAGCAGCAAATAAGTGGATTATACCGAGATGGGATGTAATAGACAGTGAAGAAATTGTCTGTAAAATAATAATACATTTCCCAGTTTAGTTGTGTGGAGATAATGGACAAGCTGGGCCAAAAATAATTTTAAAAAGGTGCAAGGAGACTTGGGAGAGTTTGTGTAGTTTCCTACATATTAATATACAGGCTGAGCCGGTGGTGAAGAAAGCAAATGCGATCTCTGCATTCATTTCAAGAGGACTGTAATATAAAAGGAATGATGAACTCTTGAGAATTTATGAAGTCCTGATTATGCAACATATAGAATCATAGAAAACATACAGCACAGTACAGGCCCTTTGGCCCACCAAGCTCTGCCGAACATATACCTTGGAACTACCTCGGCTTTGCCCAAAGCCCTCTATTTTTCTAAGCTCCATGTAGCCATCCAGGAATCTCTTAAAAGACCCTATCGTTTCTGCGACCACCACCGCTGCCGGCAGCCCATTCCACGTACTCACCACTCTCTACGTAAAAACCTTACCCGTGACATCTCCTCTGTATCTGCTTCCAAGCACCTTGAAATAAGCCCTCTCGTGCGAGCCCTTTCAGCCCTGGGGAAAAGCCTCTGACTATCCACACGATCAATGCCTCTCATTATCTTATACACCTCTATCAGGTCACCGCTCAACCGCTGTCGCTCCAAGGAGAAAAGGCCGAGTTCACTCCACCTATTCTCACAAAGTGTGCTCCCAAATCCAGGCAGCATCCCTGTAATTCTCTTCTGCATCCTTTCTATGATATCCACGTCCTTCCCATAGTAAGGCGACTAAAATTGAACACAGTACTTCAAGTGGGGTCTGACAAGGGTCCAGTATATCTGCAACATTACCTCTCGGCTCTTAAACTCAATCCCGTGATTGATGTAGACCAATGCATGGTATGCCTTCTTAACCACAGAGTCAACCTGCGTCGGAGTTTTGAGTGACCTATGGACTCCAGACCCCAAGATCACTCTGATCCTCCACACTGCCGGAGTCTTAACATTAATGCAATATTCTTCCATTATATTTGACCTACCAAAATGAACCACCTCACACTTATTGGGTTGAACTATATCTGCCACTTCTCAGCCCAGTTTTGCATCCTATCACTGTCCCGCTCTAACCTCTGACAGTCCTCCACACTATCCACAACACCACCAACCTTTGTGTCATCAGCAAATTTATCATCCCTCCACTTCCTCATGCAGGTCATTCATTAAAATCGCACAGAGTAGGTGTCCCAGAACAGATCCCTGAGGCACATCACAGGTCACCGGCCTTCATGTAGAATATGACCGTCTACAATCACCCTTTGCCTTCTGTGGACAAACCAGTTCTGGATCCACAAAGCAATGTCCCCGTGGTTCTCATGTCTCGTTACTTTCTCAATAAGCCTTGCATGGGGTACCTCATCAAATGCCTTGCTAAAATCCATGTACAATACATCTGCTGCTCTACCTTAATCAATGTGTTTAGTCACACCCTCAGGAATTTCAATCAGGCTCCGAAGGCACGATCTGCCTTTGACAAAGCCATGCTGACTATTCTTAAACATATTATGCCTCTCCAAATGTTCATAAATCCTGCCTCTCAGGATCTTCTCCATCAACTTACCAACCACTGAGGTAAGACTCACTGGTGTATAATTTCCTGGTCTATCTCTACTCCCTTTCTTGAATAAAGGAACAACATCCGCAACCCTCCAACCTCCGGAACCTCTCCCGTCTTCGTTGATGATGCAAAGACCATTTCAAGAGGCTGAGCAATCCATTCCCTCGCTTCAAACAGTAGCCTGGGATACATCCCGTCCGGACCCGGTGACTTATCCAAGTTGATGCTTTCTAAAAGCTCCAGCACATCCCCTTTCTTAATATCTATATTCTCAGGCTTTTCAGTCCACTGCAAGTCATACGTATAATCTCCAAGATCTTTTTCCACAGTGAATACTGAAGCAAAGAATTCATTAATTACCTCTGCTATTTCCTCCGGTTCCATACACACATTTCTATTGTCACAATTGATTGGTCCTATTCTCTCACATCTTATCCTCTTGCTCTTCACATACTTGTAGAATGCCTTGGGGTTTTTCTTAATCCTGTCTGCCAAGGCCTTCTCATAGCCCTTCTAGCTCTCCGAATTTCATTCTTCAGCTCATACCTGCTAGCCTTATAATCTTCCATATTCATATCATGACCAAGTTTATGGAACCTTTCGTAAGCTCTTCTTTTCTTCTTGACTCGATTTACAACAGCCTTTGTACACTACGCACCTTGTCCCCTACCATTCTTTCCATGTCTTATTGGAATGTACCTACTCAGAACCCCACGCAAATATCCCCTGAACATTTGCCACATTTCTTCCGTACATTTCACTGAGAACATCTGTTTCCAATTTATGCTTCCAAGCTTTGCCTGATAGCCTCGTTTTTCCCCTTACTCCAATTAAACTTTTCTCTAACATTATCTGTTCCCAACCCTCTCCAATGCTGTGGTAAAGGAGATAGAACTGTGATCACTATCTCCAAAATGCTCTCCCACTGAGACACCCGACACCAGACCATTTCCCAATTCCAGATCAAGTACAGCCCCTCCTCGTGTAGGCTTATCTACATACTGTGTCAAGAAACCCTCCTGGACACACAGATCAAACTCTACCCCATCTAAACCGCTCACTCTAGGGAGATGCCAATCAATATTTGGGAAATTAAAATCTCCCACAACAACCCTGCTATTATTTTTGCTTTCCAGAATCTGCCTCCCTATCTGCTCCTCCATTTCCCTGTTATTATTGGGTGGTCTATAAAAACACCCAGTAGAGTTATTGTCCCCTTCCTATTCCTAAGTTCCTCCCACAGAGACTCCGTAGACAACCCTTCATGACTTCGTCCTTTTCTGCAGCCGTGACCCTCTCTCTGATCTGCAGTTCCACGCCCCCACCTCTTTTGTCTCCCTCCCTATCCTTTCTGAAACATGTAAATTCACGCCCTTGAGGTAGCCATCCCTGCCCCTGCACCATCCACGTCTCTGTAATAGCCATAACATCATAGCTCCAAATGTTAATCCATGTACTAAGCTCATCCGCTTTATTCATGATACTCCTCGCATTAAAATAGACACAACTCAAACCATCGGACTGAGCGTGTCCCTTGTCTATCACCTGCCTATCCTCCCTATCTCACTGTCTCCAAGCTTTTTCTATTGTGCGCCAACCTCCCTTTCCTCCGTCACTTAGAGTATTGTGCGCAGGTTTGGGCCCCTAACATGAGAAAGGATGCGTTAGAAATAGAGAGGGTTAAAAGGAGGTTCAGGAAAATGTTTCAACATTTGATTCCAAAGAGCAAGATCCCGTGATGTTATGTTCTATCTCCCTTCGTCCATACGATGTCGGAGGAGAATTAGGCCATTTGGCCTTTCGAGTCTGCTCCGCACTTTCTTCATTGCTGATCCAATTTTCCTGACATTCCCAATCTCCTGCCTTTTCAGCACATAGTTTCATACCCTGACCAATAAAGAACCTAATAACCTCCGTCTTAAATATACACAAAGATTTGGCCTCCACAGCTACCTGTGGCAAAGAAAGAAACTTCCACAGATTCAATGTTCCCTCGCAAAATACATTCCTGCTCACCCCGTTCTGAAAGGACGCCCCTCTATTCTGAGGGAGTGTTATCTGCTCGTAGACTATCCCAGCAGAGGAACCATCATTTCCACATCGACTCTACCAAGTCTTTTCACCATTCGATCGGTTTCAGTCAGTTCACTCTTCATTCTTCTGAATTCCAGTGAATACTGGCCCAGAGGTATCAAACGCTGTTCATATGACAAGCCTTTCAGTCGTGGAGTCAGTTCCGTGAACAACCTTTGAACCCTATACAGCTTCTGCACAATCCTTTCGAAGTTAAGAGGCCTAAACCTGTTCACAATGCTCCAAGTGCGGCCTCACCAGTGCTTTATCAAGTTTCAACAATCGATCCTTGGTTTTATATTCTATTCTTTTTCAGATGGATGCTAATATCGCATTTGCCTTTCTCACGATAGGCTCAACCTGCAAATTAATCTTTAGGGATTCTTGCACTAGGACCCCCATGTCTGTTTGCACTTCAGTTTTCTTTTGTATTTTGAAAGTAACTAACCTTTTCATTTCGTCTACCAAAGTGCATGAACATACACTTCTCAACACTGTATTCCATTTCTCTGCCCAGTTTCCTAATCTGTGGCCATTCTAATTCCTCAAAACCACATCCCCCTCCACCTATCCTCATTCCGTCTGCAAACTTTGCAACAAAGCCATCAATTCCATCGTCCAAATCATTGACAAACGACGGAAAAGAATCTGTTCCAACACAGACCCCTGTGGAATATCACTGGTACCCGGGAGCAATCTGGAAAAGGTTCCTTTTATTCCCACGCTTTGTCCCTTTACAATCAACCATGGCTTTATACAGGTCAGAATTTTTCTTGTAATACCATGAATCGTAGCTTGTTAAGCAACCTTATGTGTGGCAGCGTTACAAAGACCTTCTGAAAATCCAAATACACAGCATCAACCGGTTCTCCTTTGTCTATCATGCTTGTTATTTCCTCACGGAACTCCATCAGATTTGTCCGGCAAGATCATGACCTATTTTATGACGGGTCTCCCAGTCCTTTGAGACCACATCCTTAATAATCGACTGCAATATCTTCCCAAATACTGAGCTCAGACAAGTTGGCATATTGGCACCCTTCTGCCCCATTCCTTTCTTGAAGAGTGAAGTGACATCTGCAATTTTCCACTCTTCCGGAACCATTTCAAAAGCTAGTGATTCTTGAAATAAATTTATTAATGTCTCACGATGTCTTCAGCCACCGCTTTTAGAATTCTGGGGTACACGCCATCTCGTCCAGGTGATATATCTAACCTCAGACCTTTCAGTTTCCCAAGAGACCTCTCTCTAGTTATGGTAATTTCACACACGTCATGCCCCCTGACACCTGGAACTTCCAGTTTACTGCTAGTGTCTTCCTCCATGAAGACTGGTGTAAAATACTTATTCAGTTCGTCCGCCATGACTTTACTACCTCTCCAGTATCGTTTTCCAGCGTTGTGATATCAATTCGTGTCTCTGTTTCACAGTTTATGTATCTGAATAAACGTTTAGTAACCTCTTTAATATAATTAGCTTTTTTACTTTAGTATTCCTCCTTTACCTTCTTAACAACTTTTGTTGCCTTCTGTTTGTTTTTATAGCCTTACCGACCCTTTAACTTCCCACAAATTGATGCTCTGCTGTAAGTGATCAATTCCAAACAATTCGGTCCAATTCCTCTCTCAGGCCTCTGTAATTCCATTTACACCACTGTAATATGGATACTTCTGAGTTTAGCTTCTCCTTCTCGAGTTTCTATTTGACTCCCACTAGCTGACAGACAGGGGACAGTGTGAGGGACTTTCCAAACTTGGATTGAACACTAAACCCTGGACCCACGTTTACTGCTGCAAACACGGAACAGCCCATTAACTCACAGCCACTCACTGTGGTGGAGGGAATGGCAACTCATTCTCTTCTTTGCTTCTAAATGAGCCACAGACCCAAACATCTGAGCAGAGAACATAAATACTAATTCATCACCTGATACGCCCGGGCAGCTTGATCGATGGGTCCATTATATATGTGTCTACACTTGTGTGGTATCCCAGGACCCGTCCTCACGGGATCCCAACCCACCCCCAAGAGATTCGCACATCTTCCCCACGTCTCACACAGGATGGTGTAATCAGAGATTCCCCGCAACCCGTACCCATCTGTCCGAAACTTCTGCTACCTTGCGGAAGGTGGAATCTCCAGCACCATCAGTAGAAGCAATAAACTCGGGCGAAGCTTGGAAGGGACAGATAAGGTAGAAGTAGGAAAGTTGTTTCCATTGGTAGGTGAAACTAGAACTAGGGACATTGTCTCAAGATTCAGGGGAAGATTCAGAACAAAGATGAGGAGAAACTGTTTTTTTTTTCCCACAGAGTGGTGAATCTGTGGAATTCTCCGCCAGGGAAGCAGTTGAGGCTTCTTCACTAAATATGTATAATATACAGTTAGATAGATTTAACATTGTAAGAATTAAGGGTTATGGGGAAAAGGCAGGTAGATGGAGTTGAGTTTACGGACAAATCAGCCACGATTTTATTGAATAGCGGGGTAGGCCGGATGGGCCGGATGGCCTACTACTGCTCCTATTTCTTATGTTTTTATGTTTTAAACTCAAACACTGCAAATTCCATATTCTTGGCATCCCCATCCCAGGATTACAACCATGGCCTAGCACTCCCAGAATTCTTTGTTACAGGCAATGTGCTGCAGTGTCTCAGCTGTTCCCGGTTGACAAACTAACACTCCTGAAAAACTCATGTCTGAACTGGACCCTGAACAACCTTTGCCTGGACGGAGATTGTGGTTGAACTCCAGGCCTTGGGTCACAACGTGGACATGGATACGTTTCAACTTGTCTCCACAGCTGAATTGAACATACGTGTTGATTATTCTATTGGTAAGTGAGATCTAGACCAGGTTAGTTAGCCGCCACATTTCCCGTTGTGGAACAGGAAGAACATGTTTTAACAGTTAATAGTAAATATAGCCCTGGAAGCTCAGTAGAGCAGATTTGTCTTTTCTTTTGATTCACAGCTATTGACCGATTGCAGGATGTTTGTGACATCCTGAAAAGATTTGACCAAATGCAATCTCAATATTCATTAGTCATCTCTGTATTTCAACACAGACATCGTATATTCCATACAGAAAATTCTCAAAGCTTCCTCGAATCCACACTGAATCCTGAGGCCATTGTCTCTCCGTTAAAGGGCTCTGACTACAGAGTGATAAAAATCTTCAACACTCCTTGCAGTTCTGGTGGGCTGTTACCTTGGTGATTGAGGAAGAGGCCCACCAGAAGTAAACGAAAAAGGAAGTAACATTCAACCTCATATGCTCTGAATTTCCTTATGACCACAACGAACACTGAACACTCTGCTATTTTGTAATGGTGAAACTAAAATGCCAGTTGTTGTTTTAACCCTGTCGAGGTGCATCCAGTAAATCTGCTGTTAACTGCAGCTCCACAGAACTTTCAGCAGTGCAGAAGCTGGTCCAAAATAAAGCACTTTGTTGAATATGACCAGTCTGCTTCAAACGTCGGTAATGTATTATTCTGAAAAGGCATTACATTGTGGTGATATTTATGAGGTTTCTGTCTTTGCTTAGTTAAGCGACTCAAAATGCTGTCAAATTTCTGTACCTTCAAATAACATAAAACTGCAGTTGACAATACAGCCAGGTTCGGACCCTGCTACTGGATAAAATGTTGGAGGAGTAGATTTACAGATAAAACTGAATGGCTTGTGGGGTTATCCTCTCAGTTCCTACACTCCACTGCTGATGAAAACTTTTTCATCCGTCCACCCCATTGAGATTTCAGTATCTGCTATGTTTCAATGAGGTTCCTACTACCAGCGCCCCATGCCTGCTTGAGAACAGCCCCAGAGACAGCAAAGGCACTACATACATAAAGCTTTTAATTCCACAAATCATTCTTGTAAACTTTGTAAACAACCAGAGTAATAAGCACATTTCCACGAATAACAAACTATTTATTGGCCGTATAATTAAATGAGAAAATCTGTTGTTTCCTTACAAGATGGGGGAATTCTTGAAGGATTTATCTGAGTCTGCACGTACTTGGGAGAAAGATATAAAGACGATAGAAGTGAGGAAACATGAGTCAAGTCATAGATTGTATCCAGTTTACAGAACAGGTGCTTGCTCTCCTGAGGTGAATTTGCATAGGTAAATGTCTAGAGCATGACAACTTGTTCGCCATGTGCATTTGGAACGCTAGTGATGAAACTGCGCGAATGCTGGCAGAGATATATAAAATGCCCACAGGCACAGGAGATGGCCTTAATAAGAGGATTTGGGATGTTAACGTTAAAGTTGTAAAAGACACTGTGTATCCGAATTTGCAGAATTCTGTGGAGTTCCGATCAGTTACTTGAAAAAAAAAACTCAATAATCGTGAAAGAGTCCAGGGGAAATTACACAGATGTTGCTGCTAGTTAAGGAAATGATGGCATGGGTTGGTTGAACAGTTTAGAACTTGATTTCCTGGAGCACAGGAAAATGAGCGGAGATTCCAGCTGTGGTACCCGCCTTTTTAATATCATACAACACTACCATTAACGAGGGGTCCATGGAAACATCTCCCAGCAGAAGTGGTCGGTGCAGATCAGTATTTAAGAATAGTTATTTACATCTATATGGATGAAAGAGCTATGGAAGAGTATGGTATGGAGGCATGTGGATGGGACCATGCTGGGAATGGCACGGACGAATGGGCTGAAAGACGTCTTTCTGCGCTGTAAGAGAATGAATCTAAATTGAACGTTCTACACAAGTCCATTTCCAAGAAGAATTTAATCATTCCAGAGTATTATCATAAGAAGCTACAAATGCAAGAAACACCCAAAAGTTAAAGAACTGAAAATAACCGAAAAGAGAAATAACAAACTCAACATCACATGCTGTGAGTTTCATTATGGCAAGAATTATCACTGCAGCCAATTTGTAACGGTGAAACTAAAAATTGCAATGACTGCTTTTACCCTGCCTTGAGCTGCGTTCAATTAACCCTCCGGTAGCTCTAGTTAAAAAAAAAAGTTCCTGGAAGATTCTGTGAGGTAAAAGTGGCAAGAAAATACATCACAATGAAAGCAAATGTTAGAAGAAATATTACAGATATATATCATTGAGGTGATGGGATACAGTATGGACAGTGATTGAACAAGATGGTTGATATATATCATTGAGGTGATGGAATACAGACTGGACAGAGATTGAACAAGATGATTGATATATATCATTGAGGTGATGGGATACAGACTGGACAGAGATTGAACAAGATGGTTGATATAGATCATTGAGGTGATGGGATACAGTATGGATAGTGATTGAACAAGATGGTTGATATATATCATTGAGGTGATGGGATACAGTATGGACAGTGATTGAACAAGATGGTTGATATATATCATTGAGGTGATGGGATACAGTATGGACAGAGATTGAACAAGATGGTTGATATATATCATTGAGGTGATGGGATACAGTATGGACAGAGATTGAACAAGATGGTTGATATATATCATGGAGGTGGTGGGATACAGACTGGACAGAGGTTGAACAAGATGGTTGATATATATCATTGAGGTGATGGGATACAGACTGGACAGAGATTGAACAAGATGGTTGATATAGATCATTGAGGTGATGGGATACAGTATGGACAGAGATTGAACAAGATGGGTGATATATATCATTGAGATAGTGGGATACAGACTGGACAGAGGTTGAACAAGATGGTTGATATATATCATTGAGGTGATGGGATACAGACTGGACAGAGATTGAACAAGATGGTTGATATATATCATTGAGATAGTGGGATACAGACTGGACAGAGGTTGAACAAGATGGTTGATATATATCATTGAGATAGTGGGATACAGACTGGACAGAGATTGAACAAGATGGTTGATATATATCATTGAGGTGATGGGATACAGACTGGACAGAGATTGAACAAGATGGTTGATATATTTCATTGAGATAGTGTGATACAGACTGGACAGAGATTGAACAAGATGGGTGATATATATCATGGAGGTGGTGGGATACAGACTGGACAGAGATTGAACAAGATGGTTGATATATTTCATTGAGATAGTGTGATACAGACTGGACAGAGATTGAACAAGATGGGTGATATATATCATTGAGATAGTGGGATACAGACTGGACAGAGGTTGAACAAGATGGTTGATATATATCATTGAGGTGATGGGATACAGACTGGACAGAGATTGAACAAGATGGTTGATATATATCATTGAGGTGATGGGATACAGACTGGACAGAGATTGAACAAGATGGTTGATATATATCATTGAGATAGTGGGATACAGACTGGACAGAGATTGAACAAGATGGTTGATATATATCATTGAGGTGATGGGATACAGACTGGACAGAGATTGAACAAGATGGTTGATATATATCATTGAGATAGTGGGATACAGACTGGACAGAGATTGAACAAGATGGTTGATATATATCATTGAGATAGTGGGATACAGACTGGACAGTGATTGAACAAGATGGTTGATATAGATCATTGAGGTGATGGGATACAGACTGGATAGCGATTGAACAAGATGGTTGATATATATCATTGAGATAGTGGGATACAGACTGGACAGAGATTGAACAAGATGGGTGATATATATCATGGAGGTGGTGGGATACAGACTGGACAGTGATTGAACAAGATGGGTGATATATATCATTGAGATAGCGGGATACAGACTGGGCAGAGGTTGAACAAGATGGGTGATATATATCATTGAGATAGTGGGATACAGACTGGACAGAGATTGAACAAGATGGGTGATATATATCATGGAGGTGGTGGGATACAGACTGGACAGTGATTGAACAAGATGGTTGATATTAAGGTGGAATGACAGTGGCTTGACAGATGTTGAACAAGTTGGGAGTGAATGAGAAGATGGAAACAAGGGGTAAAGGGATCAAGGGCAATCACTGTTATTCCTCCAGCAATACACGGATACTGAATTAATAGTTCATAGTAATGCATGAAAGATCCTAAAATGACGAAGATAGAAGAAATAATAGGAACTTTGGTTTATGACCTTTGCCCCTCACCAACTTTCATCAAGGTACCATAAGAGGATACTTCACGTCTTCATTTGGCTACTGCTCTGCCTATGGCTGCGAAGAACTGCAGAGAACTGTGGACAGAGCTGAGCATATCACAGAAACAAACCTCCCTGCATGGACTCTGTCTGTACTTCCCGCTGATTCAGCAAAGCAGCCAGCATAACCTCACAGCCCTGGACAATCTCGCTTCTCAGGGATTGGTGCAGCAAGTTAGATAGGGGTTCCAAAACCTTTTGTTTACGCCAAGGTCCCCCTCCATTAATCGAGTGGTCCTTTGTCGTCAGGTTGGGAGCCCCTGATAGAGGTATACCGTATTATAACGGTCTATATAGAGTGAATGCATGAAGGTATTTCCCCCTTAGTTTTGGTAAGGTCATGAATTTAGGGTGACAATTGAAATATTTAAGGGGAATCAGATCAGAGCTACTTCATTCAGAAGGTGTTGCGAATGTGGAATCAGCTCCCAGCGGAACTGGTAGATGCAGGTTCATTTGCAGCATTTCAGCGCAGTTTGCGCGGGTACATCGATGAGAGAAGTATTGAGGGCTGTGATTTGGGTGCAAGTGGATGGCCCAAGCAGAAAACTTAACGGTCTAGATGGGCTGAGAGACCTGTTTCTGCGCTGTAGGGGAATAAATCACAACTGAGCATTCTACCGAAGTCCATTTCAAAACAATGTTTTCAAAAGCTACAAATGCAAGAGACATATTCAAGATAATGAACCGAAAATAACCCTAAATGGAAATAACAAATAATCTCACATGCTGCGAGGGTCGTTGGGACAAATAATAACGCTGCAGCAATTTTGTAAAAGTAAATCTCTAGAACAGTAATAGTTGCTTTTACACTGTAAGAGCATCGATTTAGGAGCAGATTTAGGCCATTTGGAACATCTAGTCTGCTCCTACCATTTACTCCCAGCTGATCAATTTTTCTTCAGCCCCAATCTTCTACCTTCCTCCATTTAATCCCTGGCCAATGAAGAATCCTTCGATCACTACTTTAAATATTCATATAAACGGCCCCCGCAGCTGCCTACGGCAAAGGGTGCCACAGATTCACCACTCTCTCGCTAAAGAGATTCCGGCTCATCCCCGTTCTAACAGGGCGTCCCTCCATTCTGAAGCTGTGACGTCAGGCCTTAGTCTACTCCGGCAGAGGAAGCGTCCTGTCCGCAGCCAATCTATCACTCGATATGTTTTTCCTTAGGTCACCCCTCAGTCTTCTGGGTTCCAGTGAATATTGGCCCAGAGTCATCAAACGCTCCGCATTTAACAAGCCGCTGAATCCTGGATCATTTTTGTGAACCTCCTTTGAACCTCCTGTTTCAGCACATCCAATATAAGATAAGCCGCCCAAAACTGTTCGTAATACTCCAAGTGAGGCCCCGCCAGTGCTTTATGAAGTCTCAACGTTATATTCTTGCTTTTATATTCAAGTCCTCTTGAAATGAGTGTTAACATTGCATTTGTCTTCCTCACCACAGACCCAATCTGCAAATTAACCTTTAGGGAATGCTGTACAAGGTCTTTCAAGTTCCCCTTTGCGTCTCAGTTATTTGTATTTTCTCTCCATTTAAAAAAAAAGGAAACCATTTCATTTCTTCTACCAGAGTGCATGACCATGCCCTTCCCGACACTATATTTCACTCGTCACGTCATTGCGAATTCTGCTAATCTTCCTAAGTCCTTCTGTAACCTCTCTACATCCTCAAAAATACCTGCCCCTCCACTTCTCTCCATATCGTCTGCAAACATTGCAACAATCTTCAATCCAATCATCCAGATCATTGACATACAAGCTAAAAAGAATCGGTCCTGTCTCAGACCCTTGCAAAACACAACTTGTCACCCGCAGCCAAAGAGTAAAGGCTCGCTTTATTCCCACTCCTTGTCTCCTGCCTATCAACTACTGCTTTACCCATGCTGGAATGTTTTCTGTCATACCCTGGGCTTGTAGCTTGTAGCTCTTACCCTACCAGGTGCGGCATTCAATTAAACCTCTGGTAGTTCCAGCTAACAAAAAACGATTCCTGGGAAGCTCAACGAGATAAACGGTGCAAGGTAAGAGAAAGGATAGAGGAGTCATTGCTGATATGACATTGAGGAAGGTAGTCACGGGCTGGATAGAATTTGCACAAGATGTGTATGAATGAGGAGATGAAACAACGTGTGTGAGGGATCAAGGACAATCACTGGTGGTCATTCAGCAATACACAGATACTAAATAGTAGCTCATAATACGATATAAAAACACGAAAATGACAAAACTACGTTTGTAGATCAAATAACAATAACTTTGGCTTATCCTTTTTACCCCTCCTCAAACCTTATTAACACCCCATAAAAAGTATCCCATCGGGATACATAACGACTTCACATGGCTACTGCTCTACACTTGACTACTAGACACTGTAGAAAGCTGTGGGCACAGCTGAGGACATGGCAGAAGCCAGACTCCCCTCCCTGAACTGTGCGTGCACTTCCTTTGGCATCGATAAAGCAGACAGCATTATCTAAGTTCCTTATAACCCTGGGCATTCTCGCCTTTCACCCACATTGAAGACTTGAAAACATGGAAAACACATCGACCAGATCTCAGGGACCGCTTCCACGCTGCTGTTAGAAGCAAACTGAATTGATCCCACTACGACAAGGTAGTCTCCTGACTTCAGAATATAACTCCATTTGATCTTGCACCGTATGCCGAACTACACTGCACTTTCTCTGCAGCAAAAGTGCTTTATAATACCCTATTATTGCCTCGAAGAGCTGTTGTAATGTGTTGATCTGAATGAATGGTATTTAAGACAGGATTTTGACTGTATCTCCGTACATGATAATAATAAACGGATTCTGAAGTGATGTTTAACTGAAGTTTACAAATTATTCAGAAACCCAGAAAAATGGAAAAGGCTTATTTCCCTTATTATTTGGGTTATAGATATTGGCTGCGATTCGGCATGTCGTAACAGTGGAAAGGATTCAACAACAAAAACAAAACGATGTCATCCCACAACGAAAGGTCGCGACAGACCTCGATCTCACTGTCTTGTCTGAACGGGATAAAGGTGAAACGTATACGTGGAACAGTGTCCCGAAGGTGCAATTACTCTGCTTAAGCAACACTGACAGCAAAAACACAACAAGCCGAAGGGACGCTTCCTAAGCCCTGTAATTAAGTGAAAGAGTTATCGATCCATATGAACGTTGGATCCGATACCGAGGCGAGTAATGGAAGTAAAATTCCCGGAATATATCACAACGGATGGGTTTAATCCCGGCATCACCACCTCATTCCGCTGCTAGGACCAGAGCAATAGGGGTTGAGCGGCGGCTCACCTCATGCGGCTTGGTGTGAAAGACCGACTTCGCGGGCCGACCCCGGTATGTTCTCACCAGCAAGCGTGGAGAGGCCGCCAGAACGGAGAAATGAATGGGAATCACTACCCGATAACAGGCGAGCACGCTGAGACCAGTTTCAATACTCACCAATGAGAACTTGATGCCTTCACGGTCGGAGAATGGATCCTTTCCCGGATTCCCGACCCTTGGGGTAATGGTCCTCTCCCAATCCCGACCCCGCAGACGATCCGCCGCCGCCGACCTGCTTCCACACAGAACTGAAGGAAAGCCGGGACTGTAGTTGATACGTCACCAGAGCTGGGGGCGGGGCCTCGGAAACAAACCCGCAGAGTCTGCAGAGCTGCGGTAAAATGGGAGCGGGAAAAGGGCTCACGGGATGTACACATACATATAGGTTTATGACATTTTACAAGTATTTGCAATTTTCGCCGTCAGCTGTGATTCTACCAATAAAAGTACATAAGCACATGCGAATATATCAACAGATGTTGTGGCTATGTTTAGATACACATACACAGATATGACAGATTGTGCAGCATTCGACTGAACACACATCGTTCTGGTGTGCTTGGGTTAAGTCTCAGCGAGGAAGAACGTTTGTACTGATCTGCATTGACTGTGTTCTCCCGCTAAGGAAACTAAGGATCTAGTTGCAGAGAGACGTGCAGAGCCCAAGTCTGAAGCTTGTTGATTCGTACTGAGAGGATGATGGTGTTAAACGCAATTTCTCTCAACAACAGCAACTTCGGATGTGCTTCTTTTTCTTTTTTTTTTTGTTTTATGCGCGAGGTTATTTCGTTGCTCCCAAGTAGAATAAAAAGCCAGTGAAAGTGTACTGCTGAGATTCTAATATCTGTCCAGAAGTACTTAAATACGAATCATCGGGACTGCCGTGATTTTCACATTCCTGCAAGCATTCGCTATTTCCAGCAACTACTCTATTTGATCCTGTCTCCACTGCTCAGGGAAATTGCCAGCATGTCCTGCTTCTCTGTTCCAGCTAATTCTGTCCTTCTCAAATCTGTCTGCCCTTAAACATTCATGTTCCCATGTAACAAACCTGCAGAAAGCATGAGAGCGGATAGCGTGCAACAGGGAGGAGATGCGGAAGTGCGCACAGAAAATGCGCAGACTCCTCTGTGACACCAGGGCCACGCGGAGCACGTGACAAGGTACACACACCAGAACAGATTACCCGTGAACCCTACAGGTCAATAACTGCGTCGCCTCCATTTCTGGTAGGCTGAATGCACGTTTCAATGCACGATTTGACCAATTGAACAATGAAAGAAAAGCCTCCTTTTGTCCAGAGGAACAGGGACTCTGTCTGGCCGCAGCCGAGGTGAGGAGGACACTACCGAGGGAAATACAAAGCAAATCCGCAGAGTCGGACAATTTACCCAGTTAGTGGCCAATGGGCCATGTGGCCCAGGAAAGAGAAGACTTAACAGACAACTTTTATATCTCTCCGAAAGAGTCCACTGTCTCTTCAAGCTTCAAGGCAGCCGCCATGATTCCGGTGCCCAGGAGAACAACGATAACTGGGCTAAATGATAACGCCCAGTGGCTCTGAATTCAACAGTAATTCTGTGCTTTGAGCGGGTGGTAATGGGTCGTATAAAATATCGCGCGGTTACATGGGATCATTTCCAGTTCGCCTTCCGCTCAAACGGTTCCATTGATGCTGTCATGATCTTTCCCTTCTACCCAATTCGTCACACCGAGAAGACGATGCCTCGTACGCTAGGATGTTGTTCACATGTCTCAGCTCGGCGTTAACACGATCATCCCTCAAAGGCTGGTGGGTGAACTACCCTCGCTGAGATTCAACACTCCTCTCTGTAACTGGAGCTTAAACTTCTTGACCGAAAGCCCCACCCAGTCCGTGTTGGCAGAAACATCACAAGCTCCATTACGCTGAGAGCTGATCACCCCTCTCCAAACCCACTCAGGGTTTTGTACTCAGACCGCTGCTCTCCAAATTGTTGAATGACGTCTGCACTGCCATATTCTACAGTGCTTGGTATCATCAGCAACAATGACGAAATATTACCAAGAAGCAACGAATGTAAGAAGCAATCAGTGCAAGAAGCAATGAGCGTGTTAAGCTGCACCGGGCTTAGTGAGTTTGTGCAGCCGAGAAACCGTTTCCAACGTGCGGGATAAATTGGGTAAATTACACAGCGTCCTGAACCTTCCACAGATTCCACAATATACAGATCAGAACACCGAAGTTCGTCCTTATCTGAACCTGGTTGGGACCAAAAGTGGAAAACTTGCCCCGTAAGGTCGGACAGGTCTTCGCACCAGAGGGGCTGCTCCTCCCTGAAACCCCGTACACCCCGGTTATGTAGCGCGTTACCTGCAGCTATGGGCAGAGAAATGGCAGATGGATTTAAATTAGGTTAGGAGGTGAGGTATTGCACTTGGGAGTTCTAATATTAATTGAAGGCCTGCAGTAAACAGTTGTATCATTTACGAACAGGGGCATCTCGTGGTGCAAATGTATCGCTCTCTGAAATGACAATCCAAGTAAATGAGGAGCCAAACAAGGCATAAGGCGTTTTTCTGGTCAGATGTCGAGTTGTTGACCTTAAACGGCGGACTGCAGTTGCAGATGGACATGGAGGCCCTGACGAGGGAGCAGAGGAGTTTCATCAATATGCTGTCCGAGCGGTTTGCTGTATTTTGTTACCTCTGTCAAGCCCTTCGAGGGCTTATTTTACAGATTGTGTCAAGGTGGTGTTTCGCTGGTCTAGTGCCCTCACTTTCGAGGTGAGGGTAGCCAGTCGGTGCTCTGCTTCTGATACGTGTTGTAACTAATTTTCAACAGCATGTCCAATAAGGCCGTATCCTTGCTCGTCTCCTGATCAGAAAACCGATTATTATTTAACACAGTGGAGACTATACCCTGATATTGATATTACTGCACTTTAACTCACGGGAAGGCAACTTACGGGCAATATGTTGGCCGGTTCTCCCAATCCATGACTGCTGTCCGTCCACTCCACTACGTTAAACTCAGTCTTCCCTTCGGTTACGTCATGCTATTTCTGGAACATTGTGGTCAACCCTGCCGACTAGACCAATGCGTGACGAAAATATTTTAAAATTCGTCCCTTGTGCATTTTTGTTTCAGCAGCAAAGGTACCGCAAAGCAGGCACGGTACACGTAGTACAGGTTAAAAGATATTGCTTCAGCGGATTCATATTATGAATAAGCTAAAAAATAACGATACATATAAAAAAGAGACAAAACAATATTCCCAACCAATCACTGTGCAAACACGAAAAATCTGCAGATGCTGGAATATCAAGCAACACACATCAAAGTTGCTGGTGAACGCAGCAGGCCAGGCAGCATCTCTAGGAAGAGGTACAGTCGAAACATATGTGTCGCAATCACTGTGCAACTCTATACAACACAGTGCTGCATAGAAACGCAGATGCCAACGGTATTTTTTCCTCTCTCTCCATGTCCTTGTCTCTATCTTCAAATCTTATGTTGTAACCCAGCATAAGAGACCTTGCCCAACTACAGAAGAAAAAAAAATGCCCGATTTATACCTTTCAAGATCTCAGTACTTTTCCAGACAAATATCATCTTCTATTCTCTAGGCTGTAGACTTCTAATTACCCGAAGTTCTTACACATTCCGATAGACCAGTTCCGTTGCAGCTCTCAAAAAATTCCCTTGACAAAACCGTTTTGTCTTACAACTTTCCATTTTCTGTTACGTATTTTCTGTGACCTGATCCAGGTGTGTAAGGTGATGAGAGACATTGATCATATTGATAACCAGAATCTTTTTCTCTGGGCTGAAATGGCTAATACGAGGGGAGGGCATAGTTTTAAGATCCCATCCCCCCCCTCATCCCATCCCCCCTCCCCCCTTATCGCATCCCCCTCTCATCCCATCCCCCCCCTTCATCCCATCCCCCTCCCTCCCCTCTCTCATCCCTCCACCTCTCTCTCCCCCCTCTCAGGTTTTATCCCTCTCTGTCCCTCCTCCCTTCATTCACACTCTCTCATTCCTCTCCATTTTCACCTTTCTCCCCCTCTCCCTTCCAATTTCTCTCTCTCTCTCTCTCTCTCTCTCCCTTGTTCCCATCCGCTCTTCCTTTCGTTTTCCTGCCTTCCTCTCGCCGCTCTCCTCCTTTCCAGTCTCTCTCTCTCTCTCCGTCCATCCCCCCCCCGTCCGTTATCTCTCTCTGTCCCATCACTGTCCCTCCCCACCCCCTTCTCTCTGTCGTTCTCAGTCTATCTCTCTCTCTCTCTCTCTCTCTCTCTCTCTCTCTCTCTCTCTCTCTCTGCGACAGACCATCGCCTGCCTGGTCGCGAATGTGATCTGCGCTCTCGCCTGCACTCCCGCCGTCATCCTGTACTCGCTGACCGTCCGGGTCTTCCCCTGCATCGGGTACTGCTACACCGGGTGCCGGATGGTGAGTGTTCCGCACCCCGACACCCCCGCACACCCAACACACTGGCGAACCAGCCCTCAACACCCCCTCAACCCCCGGAGATCTCCACTCGGCCTTCCCCTCTCCCGCGACGCTTTCCTCCCTCCCGGTAGCGCTCCCTCCCTCCACGCCAAGCTCCCTCAGAACCCCCCCTCCCCTCGGTTGTAGCGTCCCCTCCCCCGGCAGCTCCTTCCACAGACGGGCCACCCTCTGGGTGAAACAGTTTCCCCTCGGAGTCCCCTATTAAATCTCTAAAACCTGCGCCCTCTGGTTCTCGATTCCCCGACCCTGGGGAAATGTCTGTGTTCGTTCACCCTGTCTGTGCCCCTGGTGGTTTTACACACCCCTGTCAGGTCACCCCGACACTCCCGGGAATAAATTCCCAACCCGCCCGACCTCTCTCCGTAACTCAGTCCCTCCAGTCCCGGCGACATCCCCGTAAATCCCCAGGATCTCCGGTCTCCTGTTCCCGGTGTCCGATCCGACGATGGCGGGGATGCCGAACGCCGCCTTCACCGCCCCGTCTCCCCGTCACCCCACTTTCAAGGAACCGTCACCCGAAACCTGGTGTGTTCCATCACCACTGTCACCCCCTCTCCGTCACCCAAAACCTGTCACCCCTGTCACCCCCTCTCCGTCTCCCCACTTTCAGGGAACCGTCACCCGAAACCTGATGTGTTCCGTGAAGAGAAAGCTACATTCCCGAGACAGGAGTTACCAGAGATTTCTCTCCACTCCCCCCAACACTTGTAAACACATCTCCCTCTCCCACACTCCCCCTCTCTCCCCACCCAACGCGCTCCTTCCCTCTCCCCCGACTTTACCCCCATACCCAAACAACTCTTCCCCTCCTCCTTCTTACCGGCCATCTCTCCCTCTTCACTCCCCCCCTCACTATCTCTTCCCCTCTCACCCCTCCCTCGGAACTACCCCTCTTCTCTCTCACACTCTCAACTCTCCCACACTCTATCTCTCCTCTCTGCTCAACTTTGTCTTTCACCCCCCTTTCCCCCTTTCCGTCTCTCACCCCCTCTCTCCCCTCTGCCTCGTTCACCCCTCTCTGTCCCTCATCCCCTCTCCGTCTCTCCCCCCTCTGTTCTCCACCTTTCTCTCCCTCCCTGTCCGACCTCTCTCATCTCCAGCCTCTCACATTTCCCTCCCACCTCTCTCTACCCTCTGACTTCCACCACTCTCTCCCCCCCGTCTGACTCTCCCTTTATCAACTATTCTCTGCCGCCTCTCCTCTTTCTCCCCATCTCTCTCCCACCCACCCCCTCTCTTCCTCACCCATCGCCCCCCAGTCTCTTCCTCCCCGTCTGGGTCTCCCACCTCCGCCTACCCCAAACTCCCGCTCCCGACCCTACCCTCTCTCCCCCCTCTTCTGTCTCTCTCTTCCCCGGCCCGAGCCCTTCTCTCTCCCTCTCTCACCCCATGTCTCCCTCTCTCCGTCTGGCAGAGGTCTGTGAGCGGGGTGACGGTGATTTTGCTGGTGAACTGCCTGGTCTCCCTGGTGATGTCCGTCCTCACGGCCATCGTCAACTGCAGGAACCTCGAGTGCTGCGCCGTGCGGCCTCCGGTGGTGAGTGGGATCTTCCTGTGCACCTGGGGGGGGTGGGCGGCGGGGGATGGGACGTGGGTGGGAGAGATGGGGGGAGATGGAAAGAGGGTGGGGAGAGATGGGAGGGAGCAAGAGAGAGAGATGGGGGCAGAAAGGGAATGAAAGGGGTGGGGAGAGGAGGATAGGGAGGGGGAGAGAGAGGTGGGAGGAAGAGATGGAGGGACAGAGGGGGTGGAGAGAGGGACGGAGGGAGAGAGAGGCTGTGGGAGTGGGTAGTGGATCCTGTCTCCTCTCCTCACCTTCTCTTTCTCCCGTCCCCTCCTCAATCTGATCCCTCCCTCTCCCCCACCCACAGAGAATGGTGGTGATCCACGCTAACCAGCTCGCACCGCCGGACCTCGCCTCCATCTTCTCCAGCGAACCGGCGCCCACCCCGGCCTCTGACGGGCCCCAGTGACGACACGTTCCCCGCTCCACGGGACAGCCCAAAGGATTCGGGCCGAGCGGCCTGAAAGGAAAATCAAGGCCGGATTTTGGAGACGGAGTTGGGGGTGGGGGTTGGTGGGTAACATTCCCGTGGTCACATTCCTCCCCGTGGGAACCCCCCAGTTCAAGCTCCCTTGTTACGAGTCGCCCTGTCCCACCCGCGGCATCCGGTCACTCCTGACACACTCCGCTCTCTGTCCCCTCTATCACCGCCCCTCTCACCCTGGCTGGTGGCCATTTTGTGATGGTTATCATTGAAACCGCTCTCCCAGCATCGTAGAAATAGTCACACCCTTTTCCTCACCTCCCACTCACTTCCCTCCCTGTTTATTCAATCTCAACTCCTCATCGCCCTCTCTTTCAGTTACCCTGTGAGTCTCTCCACTACTCACTCCATCACTCCTGACACCCTCCCCTCTCCGTCCCCTTGTCCTTTCTCCTGCCATCCAACACATTCTGGGTGGTGAACGTTGTCCGATGGGAAATTTCGCTCCCTCACCCGATCCCTTCCCTCTCTCGTTGAGTGAGTCTCTCCCCTCTCCCTCCGTTCAGACACTCAACTCTCCGTCCCATCAGCCCAGATCGCGTCTCGACCTCTCGCTCCCCATTTCCCCTGTCCGCGCTCTCCTTCTTGCCGTCCGTCTTATTTGCGAAGGATCGAAATCACCCACCCTTCCCCCACACGCCCCATCCTGTTCCTGCCCACCCTCTCCTTTCAGACCCCTCTTTCCTGGTCCTGCAACTTCCCCTCCCTTCCCGTCCCATCAGATCCCCTCCCACCTCGTCCCATTACTTTCCCTCCTTCCTGGTCAGATCACTCCCGCTCCCTTCCTGTCGTTTCACTCCTCCTCACCCCGACTCTATCTTATCCACGTCACCACCAGTTTGTGACAGGAACTTTCGCCTCCCCTTTTCGTCCCCTATTGAGTCAATGACTTCGCCACGGTCACCGTCTCATCAGTCCACTCCTCGTCCCGTCACTCCTCTTCCTCCCAAACCCCTCACCCCTCCTCCCCAAAACCCACATGTATATGTGTATGTGTGAATATCTGAGATATATACATTAGTTTATTCAATGACAAAATTATTAGAATTAAAACATACATGAAATACCCAAGACTATATAAAACACAAATTAAAATACTGTTATTATAATCAATAAGACACTCGATCCCGGGATTGTATCCACGGGCACCGCATGTTCCTTCGCCATAGATTCTGTGTGCGACTGTGACCATTGTAAGTCAGTGTCTCACTCCATCCCTGGCGGCCACATTAACCAAGGAACACACACAAAAATTCTGGTGAACACAGCAGGCCAGGCAGCATCTCTAGGAAGAGGTACAGTCGACGTTTCGGGTCGAGACCCTTCGTCAGGACTAATTTAAAGAAGAGATAGTCAGAGATTGGAAAGTGGGAGGGGGAGGGGGAGGGATGGGGCCAAGAGCTGGACAGTTAATTGGCAAACGGTATACAGAGTTGGAGGAGGGGGGGGGTCATGGGACAGGAGGCCTAGGGAAAAAGAAAGGGGAGGTGAACCCACTATAGTGAGAGGGACAGAGGGAGAAAAAAGGGAGAGAAAAAATGGGGAAAAATAATAATGATAATAAATAATAAATAAGGGATGGGGTACAAAGCAGAGGTGGGGCATTAACTGAAGTTAGAGAAGTCAATGTTCATGCCATCAGGTTGGAGGCTACCCAGACGGAATATAAGGTGTTGTTCCTCCAATCTGAGTGTGGCTTCATCTTTACAGTAGAGGAGGCCGTGGAAAGACATGTCAGAATGGGAATGGGACGTGGAATTAAAATGTGTGGCCACTGGGAGATCCTGCTTTCTCTGGTGGACAGGGCTTAGTTGTTCAGCAAAGCGGTCTCCCAGTCTGCGTCGGGTCTCGCCAATATATAGAAGGCCACATCGGGAGCACCGGACGCAGTATATCACCCCAGCCGACTCACAGGTGAAGTCTCGCCTCACCTGGAAGGACTGTCTGGGGCCCTGAATGGTGGTGAGGGAGGAAGTGTAAGGGCATGTGTAGCACTTGTTCCGCTTACAAGGATTAGTGCTGGGTGGGAGATAGGTGGGAAGGGATGTGGGGGGGACGAATGGACAAGGGAGTCACTGGGATTGTGTGATGGAACGGCGTGGAGGGAGCTTCACGCTGTGTCTGACCCCGGGAGTGTGTGATGGGATGGTGTGGTGGGAGATTCACGCTGTGTCTGACCCCGGGAGTGTGTGATGGGACGGTGTGGAGGGAGCTTCACGCTGTGTCTGACCCCGGGAGTGTGTGATGGGACGGTGTGGTGGGAGATTCACGCTGTGTCTGACCCCGGGAGTGTGTGATGGGACGGTGTGGTGGGAGATTCACGCTGTGTCTGACCCCGGGAGTGTGTGATGGGACGGTGTGGTGGGAGATTCACTCTGTGTCTGACCTCGAGAGTGTGTGATGGGACGGTGTGGTGGGAGATTCACTCTGTGTTTGACCCCGGGAGTGTGTGATGGGATGGTGTGGTGGGAGATTCACTCTGTGTCTGACCCCGGGAGTGTGTGATGGGACGGTGTGGTGGGAGATTCACTCTGTGTTTGACCCCGGGAGTGTGTGATGGGATGGTATAGAGGGAGTTTCATGCTGTGTTTGACCCCGGGAGTGTGTGATGGGACTTTATTTATCATTTCCCTTTTTTGTCCCCTTGCCCATCCTCTGGGTTCCCCCTCCTCACCCTTTTCCTTCTCCCTGGACCTCCTGTCCCATGATCCTCTCATGCCCTTTTGCCAATCACCTGTCCAGCTCTTGGCTCCATCCCTCCCCCTCCTGTCTTCTCCTATCATTTTGGATCTCCCCCTCCAACTTTCAAATCTCTTACTCACTCTTCCCTCAGTTAGTCCTGACGAAGGGTCTCGACTGTACCTCTTCCTAGAGATGCTGCCTGGCCTGCTGCGTTCACCAGCAACTTTGATGCGTGTTGTTTATTATCAAAGTTCTTATTTGTCACCATATACTACCCCGAGATTCATTTTATTGCAGTCATTTACAGGACAATAAATCAATATAGCAGAATTTATGAAAAACTATACAAAAACAAAGACTAACCAACAAGCAACGTGCAAAGGAAGGGAAATTTGTGCAAATAAAATATTAAATAATACTGACACGAGTTGTAAATTATTTGAAAGTGAGTCCGTAGGTTCTGGAATCAGTTCAGAGATGATGTGAGTGAAGTTATCCACGCCGGTGTCTCAGAAAAAACCCGCCATCATCGGGCCCTTCCTGTCTGTGTAATTCCCCGGCATGAAACGTAAAAGTTGCCCGTGGACGCAGCAGGCCAGCCAGCATTACGTACTCCCGGGATAATCCCACCCCGGGACACCGGTGTCCCAGACTGAGCCCCGGCCCCCGGGCTCTTCCTGTCTGTGTCATTCCCCGGGGTCTCGAACCCGCACATCCGGCAGAAGCAGCGCCGCTGGACAGGAGGCGGAAAACGTCACCACGGGAGACCAGAGAGCGTCGCACAGCGCGAGCCTGAAGCTAGTTCCGTTAAAAACGGTTGGGAATTAAACCTGGCGCGTGGCCATTAAAGGTAAGGGGAAGGTGGGGGGCGGGGCGGGAGTTAAAGGGGAGGGCGTGGAATCGGCCAAACTGTCGGCATCCCGCGGGCGGGGATGTTCACACATTCAGATGTTCACACGGTCACTGTCAGTCCGGGTCTGGGTTCCTGCAGAGATCTCAGTTCCTTCATCCCGGTCCCACTGAACCGATTGTCCTCCAGCCTGAAACAGATGGGAGAATAAAGATGAAATAAACAGATCACACAACAGTGTCAGTAACAGGGGACAACACTCGCAGACAAATATCACCAGAAAACCCGCGGATCCGCTGATATTTTATCACATTGAACATTAACACAAACACTCACCAGATCTGCTCCAGACTCGGGAGGGTCAGTATGAGGCGGCGGAGAGCGGGGACAGATCGGTCTGTCAGCGAGTTTAATCCCAGGTCCAGCTCCGTCAGTGATGGGTTTGTACTGAGAGCGGAGACGAGATCCTCGGCACCAGAATCTGTGAGACCGACACGGTCCAGCCTGGAGATGAGAGAGAGTGAGGGTGAAGGACACAGAGAGACAGGAGACGGTACAAATCCGCAGTGTTTATCAGTAACACAATTACTGATCACATTAATGTTCAGTGTCAGACACCCAGTGACTGTAAACACAATCTCCCACAGTCTGGTACTTACACCAGTTTCTGTATTTTACACTCCGGGTTCCTCACAGCCGCAGACACCAGTTTCACTCCTGAATCTCCCAGTTTATTGTAACCCAGGTTCAGCTCCGTCAGTGATGGGTTTGTACTGAGAGCGGAGACGAGATCCTCGGCACCAGAATCTGTGAGACCGACATCGTCCAGCCTGGGGATGAGAGAGAGTGAGGGTGAAGAACACAGAGGGACTGGAGACGGTACAAATCCCCAGTGTTTATCAGTAACACAATTACTGATCACATTAATGTTCAGTGTCAGACACCCAGTGACTGTAAACACAATCTCCCACAGTCTGGTACTTACACCAGTTTCTGTATTTTACACTCCGGGTTCCTCAGAGCCTCAGACACCAGTTTCACTCCTGAATCTCCCAGTTCATTACCACTCAGTCTAAACACAAACAGACAAATTGATGAACAAAGTGATTCAAACTGTGGGTCTGAGGGAATTTCTCTCACTCGGATATTTCAGGAAACATTAAACCCTTCAGTAAATCACTGATCGGATTTCCCATCACTGTCAATGTCCCTCACTGCCCAGCTCCAGGGTATTCACCGAATGTCAGTAATTTAGTCTGTCGGTGTGACCCTGTAAACTCCACATATCCTGTCTCATTCCCCGATGGTTAGAAACGTGTTCCTGGAGTGAGAGGGTCGGGAGGGGCAGGGATGAAGGAGGAACGGGGATGGGGAAGAGAGATCCCACACGAGGAAGGGTGATGGCATTTGTTACAATTCTTCACAATCGTATTTATCACAGTTTTACCCAAATCCCTTTACATTGAAACAACACAACTGGACAGTTTCACAGTTCAGAGTGAGAGATAAATCAAGTTACCCCAACTCCCGGCACTTGTGCAGCCCGGGTCCCAGCCGCTGGATTCCTTCACTCTGAATGTGGCTGTTCTCCAGGTCGAGGTGTTTTATTGTATCACAGAGTCCGATGACATGAGACAGGACCGCGCAGTCAATCGGGGTCAGTGTCAATCCACTGAATGAAAGTGTTTCCACAGATCCCAGTGCGGCCCGAGCCAGTCCACGATTCTGAGACTCAAACAGGTAGTGCAATGTGTTCAGGAGGCTCCTTTTACCAGCCTCACTCCATGTGTTTGCACTCTGGCGTTTAACCTCCTCCTTCACCCAGTCAATCACCCGGCAGGTTGTTTGATGAGGAAATGGACCCAGAAACTCCTCCAGGCCCCGAGCTGTCATTGGGTTGGAGAGACCAGCAACAAAACGGAGAAATACCTCAAATCGACCGTCTGTCGTGCTGTGGGCTTCAGTGAGGAATTTCAGGATATCCCCGGGATGTGGATTCAGGAATTGTGCGACTGCAGCTACAAACTCTTGGATGGTGAGGTGTGGGAATGTGTACACCACGCTCCGGGCAGAATCCTCTCTCTCCAAAAGCTCCATCAGGAACCCGGACAGGAACTGGGAAGGCTGCAGATTGTAGTTGATCAAATCTCCATCTGTGAACACAATCTTCTTATCGGACACTCCTCTGAAGGCCATCTGACCAAGACTGAGTAACACATCACGGGGGTTCTCAATCTCACGGCCGTGGTTTTTCAGGATGTTGTAAATATAGTAGGAATACAGTTGGGTGATGGTCTTGGGAACTCGCTGCGGGTCCCTGACTCTTTGTGTGAAAAAGGGGCCCAGTGCCAGAGCGAGGATCCAGCAGTAGGAGGGGTTGTAGCTCATGGTGTACAGGATCTCGTTCTCCTTCACGTGTTTGAAAACAGCTGCTGCCACCATCTGATCTTCAAAATGCCTGATGAAATATTCCTTCCGTTCCTCACCAACAAATCCCAGGATTTCAGCCATGACACCGATCTCTGCCTTTTCCAATAAATGTAACGCAGTGGGGCGGGTGGTCACCAGCACTGAACACCCTGGGAGCAGCTTGTGCTGGATTAAACTGTACACAATGTCAGACACCTTGCACTTGAATTCAGGATCTGTGCATGTGGACCGAGGTTCTGTGTTTCTCTGACTGTCAGCAAAATCAATTTCGTCATTGAATTCATCCAAACCATCAAATATAAACAGCAATCCCTCTGGGTTCTTCCAGACCTCTCTCAGGATATTCCCAAAGTAAGGATACTGATCCAGAATCAGTTCCTTCAGGTTTATTCGACAGTCAATGGTGTTTAAATCCCGGAATTTGAAACTGAAGACAAACTGGAATTGTTGGTATATTTTCCCTGTGGCCCAGTCATAAACAATCTTTTGTACCATTGTTGTTTTCCCGATTCCCGGGACTCCGGCCACTGTTGCCGAACTCCCAGATTTGGATTTTCTCCGGGAAAAGCTGCTCTGGAACAACTGATCTGTCCGGAGTTTCTCCAGCTCTCTGCGGAGATGTTCCTCTCTCCACTCCTCGTGGTCTCTGCCTCTTGCCAGCAGCTCATGTTCCACCAGTCTCCGATCTCGAACAGTAGAAATGACCGTGAGCTCAGCGTATCGATCAACCAGCTGGAAAACCTTCACCTTCTCCCTCATCAGGATCGTGTTCACTCTCAGTGTTTCAGTTTGTGCCCGCAGAGTCTCCTTGTGTTTCTGTTGAACATCTTCCATGGGAACAGACAGTGAACAAACTGTTAGATGCCTCAACTCAGAACTCGGTATTTAAATACACAAGAGTTAGCTCAAAGCTATTGCATTAATTGGGGTCTCACAGTGTGTCAGGAACCTTTTGGGGCCTGTGGGGTCTCACAGTGTGTCAGGTCCCTCTCAGGGGTGTGTGGGGTCTCACAGTGTGTCAGGTCCCTCTCAGGGGTGTGTGGGGTCTTACAGTGTGTCAGGACACTGTTAGGGGTGTGTGGGGTTGCACAGTGTATCAAGAGCCTGTCAGGGGTGTGTGGGGTCTCAGAGTGTGTCAGGACCCTCTCAGGGTTGTTTGAGGGATCATAGTGTGTCAGGACCCACAATGTGTCAGTGTTTCACCGTGCGTCGGGACACTATCAGGGGTGTGTGCGGTCTCACAGTGTGTCAGGACCCTGTCAGGGGTGTGTGCGGTCTCACAGTGTGTCAGGACCCTGTCAGGGGTGTGTGGGGTCTCACAGTCTGTCAGGACGCTGTCACGGGTTTCTGGGGTTTTGCAGTGTGTCAGGACCCTGTTACTGGTTTGCGGGGTTTCACAGTGTGTCAGGACCCTTTTCTTGGGGTGGGGGGTCTCAGAGTGTGTCAGGACCCTGCCAGGGTTGTGTGGGGTCTCACAGTGTGTCAGGTCCCTGTCAGGGGTGTGTGGGGTCTCACAGTGTGTCAGGTCCCTGTCAGGGGTGTGTGGGGTCTCACAGTGTGTCAGGACCCTGTCAGGGGTGTGTGGGGTCTCACAGTGTGTCAGGACCCTGCCAGGGTTGTGTGGGGTCTCGCAGTGTGTCAGGCCCTTGTCAGGGGTGTGTGGTCTCACAGTGTGTCAGGACCCCTCTGGGGTGTGTGGGGTCTCACAGTGTTTCTGAACCCTGTCACGGGTGTGTGGGGTCTCACAGTGTGTCAGGTCCCTGTCAGGGGTGTGTGGGGTTTCACTGTGTGTCAGGGCACTGTGAGTGGTTTGTGCGGTTTCACAGTGTGTCAGGATCTTGTGGTGGTTGTGGGGGGTCTCACAGTGTGTCAGGATGCTGTTGTGGGGGATCTAACAGTGAGTCAGAACCCTCTCAGGTGTGTATGGGATCGCAATGTGTGTCAGGACCCTGTCAGGGCTGTGTGGCGTCTCACAGTGCGTCAGGTCACTGTCAGGGGTGTGTTGGATCTCACAGTGTGTCAGGACCATTTTGGGGTGTGTCGGGTCTCACAGTGCGTCAGGAGCCCTTTCAGGTGTGTGTGGGGTCTCACAGTGTGTCAGGTCCCTGTCAGGAGTGTGTGGGGTCTCACAGTGTAACAGGACACTGTCTGTCAGTTGTGTGTGGGGTCTCACAGCGTGTTTGAACCATACCAGGGGTGTGTGGGTTCTCACAGTCTGTCAGGACGCTGTCACGGGTTTGTGGGGTTTCACTGTGTGTCAGGACCCAGTGATTTGTTTGGGGGTCTCACAGTGTGTTGGGACCCTTTTCTGGGGGTGGGGGGGAATCTCACAGTGTGTCAGGATCCTTTTGGGGTGTGTGGGGTCTCACAGTGCTTCTGAACCCTGTCAGGGGTGTGTGGGATCGCACCGTGTGTCAGGACCCTCTCAGGGGTGTATGCGGTCTTACAGTGTGTCAGGACCCTACCTAGGTTGTGTGAGGTCTCACAGTGTGTCTGGACCCTGTCTGTCAGTTGTGTGTGTGGTCTTAAAGTGTGTCAGGTCCCTGTCAGTGGTGTGTGGGGTGTGACAGTGTGTCAGGACCTTTTCAGGTGTGTGTGGGGTCTCACAGAGTGTCAGGACCGTGTGAATAGTGTGTGGGATATCAATGTGTGTCAGGACCCTGTCAGGGGTGTGTGGCGTCTCACAATGTGTCAGGTCCCTGTCAGAGTGTGTGGGGTCTCACACTGTGTCAGGACCCTGTCGGGTTGTGTGAGGTCTCACAGTGTGTCAGGGCCCTGTCGGGTTGTGTGAGGTCTCACAGTGTGTCAGGGCCCTCTCAGGCGTGTGTGGCATCTCACAGCATTTCCTGAGCCTGTCAGGGGTGTGTGCAGTCTCACAGTGTGACAGGACGCTGTCATGGGGGTGTGGGGTCTTACAGTTTGACTGGACAGTGCCAGGGGTGTGTGGGGTTTCACAGTATGTCAGGACCCTGTCAGGGGTGTGTGGGGTCTCACAGTGTGTCAGGACCCTGCCAGGGGTGTGTGGGGTCTCACAGTGTGTCAGGACCTTTTCAGGTGTGTGTGGGGTCTCACAGAGTGTCAGGACCGTGTGAATAGTGTGTGGGATATCAATGTGTGTCGGGACCCTGTCAGGGGTGTGTGGGGTCTCACACTGTGTCAGGACCCTGTCGGGTTGTGTGAGGTCTCACAGTGTGTCAGGGCCCTGTCGGGTTGTGTGAGGTCTCACAGTGTGTCAGGGCCCTCTCAGGCGTGTGTGGCATCTCACAGCATTTCCTGAGCCTGTCAGGGGTGTGTGCAGTCTCACAGTGTGACAGGACGCTGTCATGGGGGTGTGGGGTCTTACAGTTTGACTGGACAGTGCCAGGGGTGTGTGGGGTTTCACAGTATGTCAGGACCCTGTCAGGGGTGTGTGGGGTCTCACAGTGTGTCAGGACCCTGCCAGGGGTGTGTGGGGTCTCACAGTGTGTCAGGATCCTGTCAGGGGTGTGTGGGGTCGCACAGTGTGTCAGGACCCTGCCAGGGGTGTGTGGGGTCGCACAGTGTGTCAGGATCCTGTCAGGGGTGTGTGGGGTCGCACAGTGTGTCAGGACCCTGCCAGGGGTGTGTGCAGTGTCTCACAGTGTGTCAGGTCCTTGTCAGAGGTGTGTGGGGTCTCACAGTGTGTCAGGACCCTGCCAGGGTTGTGTGGTGTTTCACAGTGTGTCAGAACACTGTGAGTGGTTTGTGGGGTCTCACAGTGTGCCAGAACCCTCTCAGATGTGTGTGGGATCGCACTGTGTGTCAGCACCCTGTCAGGTGTGTGTGGGGTCTCACAGTGTGTCTGGACTGTGTCAATAGTGTCTGGGGTCTCACAGTTTGTCAGGACCCTGTCAGGGGTGTGTGGGGTCTCACAGTGTGTCAGGACCCTGTCAGGGGTGTGTGGGGTCTCACAGTGTGTCAGATAACTGTCAGGGGTGGTCTCACAGTGTGTCAGGAGCCTCTCAGATGTGTGTGGGATCTCAATCTGTGTCAGGACCCTCTCACGTGAGTGTGGCATCTCACAATGTGTCAGGTTGCTGTCAGGGGTGTGTGGGGTCTCGTAGTGTGTCAGGACCCTGCCAGGGGTGTGCGCAGTGTCTCACAGTGTGTCAGGTCCTTGTCAGAGGTGTGTGGGGTCTCAGTGTGTCAGGACCCTGCCAGGGTTGTGTGGTGTTTCACAGTGTGTCAGAACACTCTGAGTGGTGTGTGGGGTCTCACAGTGTGCCAGAACCCTCTCAGATGTGTGTGGGATCGCACTGTGTGTCAGCACCCTGTCAGGTGTGTGTGGGGTCTCACAGTGTGTCTGGACTGTGTCAATAGTATCTGGGGTCTCACAGTGTGTCAGGACCCTGTCGGGAGTGTGTGGGGTCTCACAGTGCGTCATCACCCTCTCGGGTGTGTGTGAGGTATCACAGTGTGTCAGGACCCTCTCACGTGTGTGTGGCATCTCACAATGTGTCAGGTTGCTGTCAGGGGTGTGTGGGGTCTCACAGTGTGTCAGGACCCTGTCAGGGGTGTGTGGGGTCTCACAGTGTGTCAGGGTCCTGTCAGGGGTGTGTGGGGTCTCACAGTGTATCAGGGTCCTGTAAGGGGTGTGTGGGGTCTCACAGAGTGTCATCAGTGTGAAAGTAAGCATGCAAGTACAGCAGGCAGCGAAGCAAGCTAATGGCATGCTGGCCTTCATAACAAGGGGAATTGAGTATTAGAGCAAAGAAGTCCTTCTGCAGTTGTACAGGGCCCTGGTGAGACCACACCTGGAGTACTGTGTGCAGTTTTGGTCTCCAAATTTGAGGAAGGACATTCTTGCTATTGAGGGAGTGCAGCGTAGGTTCACAAGGTTAATTCCCGGGATGGCGGGACTGTCATATGTCGAAAGATTGGAGCGACTGGGCCTGTATACTCTGGAATTTAGAAGCCTGAGAGGGGATCTTATTGAAACATATAAGATTATTAAGGGATTGGACATGCTGGAGGCAGGAAACATGTTCCTGCTGATGGGTGAGTCCGGAACCAAAGGCCACAGTTTAAGAATAAGGGATAGGCCATTTAGAACGGAGTTGAGGAAAAACTTTTTCACCCAGAGAGTGGCGGATATATTGAACGCTCTGCACCGGAAGGCTGTGGAGGCAAAGTCTCTGGATGCTTTCAAGAAAGAGATGGATAGAGCTCTTAAAGATAGTGGAATCAAAGGTTACGTGATAAGGCAGGAACTGGATTCTGATTGTGGATGATCAGCCATGATCACAGTGAATGGCGGTTCAGGCTCGAAGGGTCGAATGGCCTACTCCTACACCTAATGTCTCTTGTCTATTTTCTATAGGACCCTGTCCGGGGTATGTGGGGTCTCACAGTTTGTCAGGACCATTACAGGAGTGTGTGGGGTCTCACAGTGTGTCCGGACCCTGTCAGGGGTGTGTAGGGTCTCATAGTGTGTCAGGTCCCCGTCAGGGGTGTGTGTGGTCTCACAGTGTGTCAGGAACCTGTCTGTCAGTTGTGTGTGTGGTCTCACAGTGTGTCAGGACCGTGCCAGGAATGTGTGGAGTCTCACAGTGCGTCATGTCCCTGTCAGGGATGTGTGGCGTCTCACAGTGCGTCAGGACCCTGTCAGGTGTGTGTGGCGTCCACAATGTGTCAGGACCCCTCTGGGGTGTGTGGGGTCCCACAGTGTTTCTCAACCCTGTCAGGCATGTGTGCTGTCTCACAATGTGTCAGGACCCTTTTGGGGCCTGTGGGGTCTCACAGTGTGTCAGAACCCTCTCAGGGGTGTGTCTATTCTCACAGTCTGTCAGGAACCTATCTAGGGTATGTGGGGTCTCACAGTGTGTCAGGACCCTGTCTGGTGTGTGTGGAGTCTCACAGTGCGTCAGGTCCCTGTCAGGTGTCTGCGGGGTCCACAGTGTGACAGGACACTGTCAATAGTGTGTGGGGTCTCACACTGTGTCTGGACCCTGCCAGGTGTGTGTGGGGTCTCACAGTGTGTGAGGACCCTGTCGGGGGTGGGGGGGCGGTCTCACAGTGTGTCAGGAGACTCCTAAGTGTGTGTGGGATCTCAATGTGTGTCAGGACCCTGTCAGTTGTGTGTAGCGTCTCACAGTGTGTCAGGTCGCCGTCAGGGTTGTTTGAGGTCTCACAGTGTGTCAGGACCCTGCCAGGATTGTGTGGGATCGCAATGTGTATCAGGACCCTGTCAGGTGTGTGTGGCGTCCACCGTGGGTCAGGTCGCTGTCAGGGGTGTGTGGGGTCCCACAGTGTTTCTGAACCCTGTCAGGCATGTGTGCCATCTCACAATGTGTCAGAACACATTTGGGGTCTGTGGGGTCTCACAGTGTGTCAGGACCATGTCAGCGGTGTGTAGGGTCTCGCTGTGTGTCAGCACCCTGTCAGGGGTGTGTAGGGTCTCACAGTGTGTCAGGTCCTCGTCAGAGGTGTGTGGGGTCTGACAATGCGTCAGGGCCCTGTCAGGGGTGTGTAGGGTCTCACAGTGTGTCAGGTCCTCGTCAGAGGTGGTGGTGTCTGACAATGCGTCAGGGCCCTGTCAGGGGAGTGTAGGGTCTCACAGTGTGTCAGGACCCCTCAGGGGTGAGTGGGGTCCCACAGTGTTTCTGAACCCTGTCAGGCGTGTGTGCCGTTTCACAATGTGTCAGGAGCCTTTTGGGGCCTTTGGGGTCTCACAGTGTGTCAGGACCATGTCAGGAGTGTGCGGGATCCCACAGTGTGTCCGGACCCTGTCAGGGGTGTGTGGGGTCTCACAGTGTGTCAGGGCCCTGTCAGGGGTGTGTAGGGTCTCGCTGTGTGTCAGCACCCTGTCAGGGGTGTGTAGGGTCTCACAGTGTGTCAGGTCACCGTCAGAGGTGTGTGGGGTCTGACAGTGTGTCAGAACCCTTTCATGTGTGTGTGGTGTCGTGTGGTGTGTCACGATCCTATCAGGGGTGTGTGTGGTCTCACAGTGTGTCAGGACCCTGTCGGTGGTTTGTGGGGTCTCACAGTGTGACAGGTCCCTGTTAGGGGCCTGTGGGGTCTCACAGTGTGTCAGAACCCTGCCTGGGTTGTTTGGGGTCTCACAGTGTGTCAGGAACCTATCCAGAGTGTGTGGGGTCTCACAGTGCGTCAGGACCCTGCCAGGGGTATGTGGGATTGCAATATGTGTCAGGACCCTGTCAGGTGTGTGTGCGGTCTCGTAGTGTGTCAGGACCCTATCCAGGGTGTGTGGGGTCTCACAGTGCGTCAGGACCCTGCTAGGGTTGTGTGGGATCGCAATTTGTGTCAGGACTCTGCCAGGCGTGTGTGGGGTCACAATGTGTGTCAGGACCCTGTCAGGTGTGTGTGCGGTCTCGTAGTGTGTCAGGACCCTATCCAGGGTGTGTGGGGTCTCAGAGTGCGTCAGGACCCTGCTAGGGTTGTGTGGGATCGCAATTTGTGTCAGGACTCTGCCAGGCGTGTGTGGGATCGCAATGTGTGTCAGGACCCTGTCAGGTGTGCGTGGCGTCCACAGTGGGTCAGGTCGCTGTCAGGGGTGTGTTAGGTTTCATGGTGTGTCTGGACCCTCTCAGGTGTGTGTGGGATCTTAATGCATGTCAGGACACCGTGAGTGGTTTGTGGGGTTTCACAGTGTGTCAGGATCTGGTCGTGGGTGTGTGGGGTCTCACTGTGTGTCAGAACACTCTGAGATGTGTGTGGGATCGCAATGTGTGCCAGGACGCTGTCAGGAGTGTGTGGCGTCTCACAATACGTCACGTCCCTGTCAGGGGTGTGTGGGGTCTTACAGTGTGTCAGGACCCTGTCTGGTGTGTGTGGAGTCTCACACTGTGTCATAAACCTGTCAGGGGTGTGTGGGGTCTCACAGTGTGTCAGGACCCTGCCTGGGTTGTTTGGGGTCTCACAGTGTGTCAGGAACCTATCCAGAGTGTGTGGGGTCTCACAGTGTGTCAGGACCCTTTTGGGGTGTGTCGGGTCTCACAGTGTGTCAGGACCCTATCCAGGGTGTGTACGGTCTCACAGTGTGTCCCGACTCTGTCAGGTGTGTGCGGCGTCTCACAATGTGTCAGGTCCCTGTCAGGTGTGTGTGGGGTCTCACAGTATGTCAGGACTATGTCAGGGGTGTGTGGGGTCTCACAGTGTGTCAGGACCCTCTTAGGGGTGTGTGGGGTCTCACCGTGTGTCAGGATCCTCTTAGGGGTGTGTGGGGTCTCACACTGTGTCAGGTCCCTGTCAGGGGTGTGTGGGGTCTCACACTGTGTCAGGACTCTGTCAGGGGTGTGTGCGGTCTCACCGTGTGTCAGGATCCTCTTAGGGGTGTGTAGGGTCTCACAGTGTGTCAGGTCCCCGTCAGAGGTGTGTGGGGTCTGACAATGTGTCAGGGCCCTGTCAAGGGTGCGTGGGGTCGCACAGTGTGTCAGGACCGTGCCAGGGGTGTGTGGGGTCTCACAGTGTGTCCGGACTCTTTCATGTGTGTGTGGTGTCGCGTAGTGTGTCACGATCCTGTGAGGGGTGTGTGTGGTCTCACAGTGTGTCAGGACTGTGTCAGGGTTGTGTGGGGTCTCACAGTTTTCAGGAGCCTGTCAGGGGTGGGAGGGGTCTCACAGTGTGTCAGGAGCTGTGCCGGGGTGTGTGGGGTCTCACTGGTTGTCTGGACACTGATGTGTGTGGGATCACAATGTGTGTCAGGACCCTGTCAGGGTTATGTGGCGTCTCACAGTGCGTCATGTCCCTGTCAGGGGTGTGTGGCGTCTGACAGTGCGTCATGTCCCTTCTGGGGTGTGGGGGGTCTCACAGCGTTTCTGAACCCTGTCAGGGGTGTGTGCGGTCTCACATGTGTCAGGACCTTTTTGGGGCCTGTGGGGTCTCACAGTGTGTCAGGACCCTTTTGGGGTGTGTGGTGTCTCACAGTGTGTCAGGACCCCTCTGGGGTGAGTGGGGTCCCACAGTGTTTCTGAACCCTGTCAGGCATGTGTGCCGTCTCACAATGTGTCAGGACCCTTTTGGGGCCTGTGGGGTCTCACAGTGTGTCAGGACCATGTCAGGAGTGTGTGGGGTCCCACAGTGTGTCCGGACACTGTGAGGGGTGCGTGGAATCTCACAGTGTGTCAGGTCCCCGTCAGAGGTGTGTGGGGTCTGACAATGTGTCGGGGCCCTGTCAGGGGTACGTGGGATCTCACAGAGTGTCAGGACCCTCTCAGGAGTGTGTTGGATCTCACAGTCTGTCAGGACCATATCCAGGGTGTGTGGGTCTCACAGTGTGTCAGGAACCTGTCTGTCAGTTGTGTGTGTGGTCTCACAGTGTGTCAGGATCCTGTCAGGGGTGTGTGGGGTCTCACAGTGTGTCAGGGTCCTGTAAGGGGTGTGTGGGGTCTCACAGTGTATCAGGGTCCTGTAAGGGGTGTGTGGGGTCTCACAGTGTATCAGGGTCCTGTAAGGGGTGTGTGGGGTCTCACAGAGTGTCATCAGTGTGAAAGTAAGCATGCAAGTACAGCAGGCAGCGAAGCAAGCTAATGGCATGCTGGCCTTCATAACAAGGGGAATTGAGTATTAGAGCAAAGAAGTCCTTCTGCAGTTGTACAGGGCCCTGGTGAGACCACACCTGGAGTACTGTGTGCAGTTTTGGTCTCCAAATTTGAGGAAGGACATTCTTGCTATTGAGGGAGTGCAGCGTAGGTTCACAAGGTTAATTCCCGGGATGGCGGGACTGTCATATGTCGAAAGATTGGAGCGACTGGGCCTGTATACTCTGGAATTTAGAAGCCTGAGAGGGGATCTTATTGAAACATATAAGATTATTAAGGGATTGGACATGCTGGAGGCAGGAAACATGTTCCTGCTGATGGGTGAGTCCAGAACCAGAGGCCACAGTTTAAGAATAAGGGATAGGCCATTTAGAACGGAGTTGAGGAAAAACTTTTTCACCCAGAGAGTGGCGGATATATTGAACGCTCTGCACCGGAAGGCTGTGGAGGCAAAGTCTCTGGATGCTTTCAAGAAAGAGATGGATAGAGCTCTTAAAGATAGTGGAATCAAAGGTTACGTGATAAGGCAGGAACTGGATTCTGATTGTGGATGATCAGCCATGATCACAGTGAATGGTGGTTCAGGCTCGAAGGGTCGAATGGCCTACTCCTGCATCTAATGTCTCTTGTCTATTTTCTATAGGACCCTGTCCGGGGTATGTGGGGTCTCACAGTTTGTCAGGACCATTACAGGAGTGTGTGGGGTCTCACAGTGTGTCCGGACCCTGTCAGGGGTGTGTAGGGTCTCATAGTGTGTCAGGTCCCCGTCAGGGGTGTGTGTGGTCTCACAGTGTGTCAGGAACCTGTCTGTCAGTTGTGTGTGTGGTCTCACAGTGTGTCAGGACCGTGCCAGGAATGTGTGGGGTCTCACAGTGCGTCATGTCCCTGTCAGGGATGTGTGGCGTCTCACAGTGCGTCAGGACCCTGTCAGGTGTGTGTGGCGTCCACAATGTGTCAGGACCCCTCTGGGGTGTGTGGGGTCCCACAGTGTTTCTCAACCCTGTCAGGCATGTGTGCTGTCTCACAATGTGTCAGGACCCTTTTGGGGCCTGTGGGGTCTCACAGTGTGTCAGAACCCTCTCAGGGGTGTGTCTATTCTCACAGTCTGTCAGGAACCTATCTAGGGTATGTGGGGTCTCACAGTGTGTCAGGACCCTGTCTGGTGTGTGTGGAGTCTCACAGTGCGTCAGGTCCCTGTCAGGTGTCTGCGGGGTCCACAGTGTGACAGGACACTGTCAATAGTGTGTGGGGTCTCACACTGTGTCTGGACCCTGCCAGGTGTGTGTGGGGTCTCACAGTGTGTGAGGACCCTGTCGGGGGTGGGGGGGGCGGTCTCACAGTGTGTCAGGATCCTCCTAAGTGTGTGTGGGATCTCAATGTGTGTCAGGACCCTGTCAGTTGTGTGTAGCGTCTCACAGTGTGTCAGGTCGCCGTCAGGGTTGTTTGAGGTCTCACAGTGTGTCAGGACCCTGCCAGGATTGTGTGGGATCGCAATGTGTATCAGGACCCTGTCAGGTGTGTGTGGCGTCCACCGTGGGTCAGGTCGCTGTCAGGGGTGTGTGGGGTCCCACAGTGTTTCTGAACCCTGTCAGGCATGTGTGCCATCTCACAATGTGTCAGAACACATTTGGGGTCTGTGGGGTCTCACAGTGTGTCAGGACCATGTCAGCGGTGTGTAGGGTCTCGCTGTGTGTCAGCACCCTGTCAGGGGTGTGTAGGGTCTCACAGTGTGTCAGGTCCTCGTCAGAGGTGTGTGGGGTCTGACAATGCGTCAGGGCCCTGTCAGGGGTGTGTAGGGTCTCACAGTGTGTCAGGTCCTCGTCAGAGGTGGTGGTGTCTGACAATGCGTCAGGGCCCTGTCAGGGGAGTGTAGGGTCTCACAGTGTGTCAGGACCCCTCAGGGGTGAGTGGGGTCCCACAGTGTTTCTGAACCCTGTCAGGCGTGTGTGCCGTTTCACAATGTGTCAGGAGCCTTTTGGGGCCTTTGGGGTCTCACAGTGTGTCAGGACCATGTCAGGAGTGTGCGGGATCCCACAGTGTGTCCGGACCCTGTCAGGGGTGTGTGGGGTCTCACAGTGTGTCAGGGCCCTGTCAGGGGTGTGTAGGGTCTCGCTGTGTGTCAGCACCCTGTCAGGGGTGTGTAGGGTCTCACAGTGTGTCAGGTCACCGTCAGAGGTGTGTGGGGTCTGACAGTGTGTCAGAACCCTTTCATGTGTGTGTGGTGTCGTGTGGTGTGTCACGATCCTATCAGGGGTGCGTGTGGTCTCACAGTGTGTCAGGACCCTGTCGGTGGTTTGTGGGGTCTCACAGTGTGACAGGTCCCTGTTAGGGGCCTGTGGGGTCTCACAGTGTGTCAGAACCCTGCCTGGGTTGTTTGGGGTCTCACAGTGTGTCAGGAACCTATCCAGAGTGTGTGGGGTCTCACAGTGCGTCAGGACCCTGCCAGGGGTATGTGGGATTGCAATATGTGTCAGGACCCTGTCAGGTGTGTGTGCGGTCTCGTAGTGTGTCAGGACCCTATCCAGGGTGTGTGGGGTCTCAGAGTGCGTCAGGAACCTGCTAGGGTTGTGTGGGATCGCAATTTGTATCAGGACCCTGCCAGGTGTGTGTGGGATCGCAATCTGTGTCAGGACCCTGTCAGTTGTGTGGGGGGTCTCACAGTGTGTCAGAACCCTGTCAGTAGTGTGTGGGGTCTGACAATGTGACAGGGCATTGTCAGGGGTGTGTGGAGTCTCACAGTGTGCCAGGACCCTGTGAGCGGTGTGTGTGTATCACAGTTCGTCAGGACCCTGTCAGGGTGTTTGGGGTCTCACAGTGTTTCTGTACCCTGTCAGGGGTGTCTGGGGTCTCACAGTGTGTCAGTGTCCTGTCAGGTGTGTGTGAGGTCTCACAGTGTGTCAGTGTCCTGTCAGGTGTGTGTGGAGTCTCACAGTGTGTCAGTGTCCTGTCAGGTGTGTGTGGGGCGTCACAGCTTGTCCTGACCCTGTCAGGGGTGTGTGGGGTCTCACAGTGTGTCAGGACCCTGTCTCGGGTGTGTGGGGTCTCACAGTTTGTCAGGAACCTGTCGGGTGTGTTTGGGGTCTCACAGTGTGTCACGACACTGTCAGGGGTATGTCAGGTCTCACCGTGTGTCAAGATCCTTTCAAGGGTGTGGGGATCTCACAGAGTGCTTGGACCCTGTCAGGGGTGTGTGGGGTCTCACAGAGTGTCATCAGTGTGAAAGTAAGCATGCAAGTACAGCAGGCAGTGAAGAAAGCTAATGGCATGCTGGCCTTCATAACAAGGGGAATTGAGTATTAGAGCAAAGAAGTCCTTCTGCAGCTGTACAGGGCCCTGGTGAGACCACACCTGGAGTACTGTGTGCCGTTTTGGTCTCCAAATTTGAGGAAGGACATTCTTGCTATTGAGGGAGTGCAGCGTAGGTTCACAAGGTTAATTCCCGGGATGGCGGGACTGTCATATGTCGAAAGATTGGAGCGACTGGGCCTGTATACTCTGGAATTTAGAAGCCTGAGAGGGGATCTTATTGAAACATATAAGATTATTAAGGGATTGAACATGCTGGAGGCAGGAAGCATGTTCCCGCTGATGGGTGAGTCCGGAACCAAAGGCCAGAGTTTAAGAATAAAGGGTAGGCCATTTAGAATGGAGTTGAGGAAAAACTTTTTCACTCAGAGAGTGGCGGATATATTGAATGCTCTGCCCCAGAAGGCAGTGGAGGCCAAGTCTCTGGATGTTTTTTAGAAAGAGATGGATAGAGCTCTTAAAGATAGTGGAATCAAAGGTTACGTGATAAGGCAGGAACTGGATTCTGATTGTGGATGATCAGCCATGATCACAGTGAATGGCGGTTCAGGCTCGAAGGGTCGAATGGCCTACTCCTGCATCTAATGTCTCTTGTCTATTTTCTATAGGACCCTGTCCGGGGTATGTGGGGTCTCACAGTTTGTCAGGACCATGTCAGGAGTGTGTGGGGTCTCACAGTGTGTCCGGACCCTGTCAGGAGTGTGTAGGGTCTCGCTGTGTATCAGCACCCTGTCAGGGGTGTGTAGGGTCTCACAGTGTGTCAGGTCCCCGTCAGAGGTGTGTGGGGTCTGACAATGTGTCAGGGCCCTGTCAAGGGTGCGTGGGGTCGCACAGTGTGTCAGGACCGTGCCAGGGGTGTGTGGGGTCTCACAGTGTGTCCGGACTCTTTCATGTGTGTGTGGTGTCGCGTAGTGTGTCACGATCCTGTGAGGGGTGTGTGTGGTCTCACAGTGTGTCAGGACTGTGTCAGGGTTGTGTGGGGTCTCACAGTTTTCAGGAGCCTGTCAGGGGTGGGAGGGGTCTCACAGTGTGTCAGGAGCTGTGCCGGGGTGTGTGGGGTCTCACTGGTTGTCTGGACACTGATGTGTGTGGGATCACAATGTGTGTCAGGACCCTGTCAGGGTTATGTGGCGTCTCACAGTGCGTCATGTCCCTGTCAGGGGTGTGTGGCGTCTGACAGTGCGTCATGTCCCTTCTGGGGTGTGGGGGGTCTCACAGCGTTTCTGAACCCTGTCAGGGGTGTGTGCGGTCTCACATGTGTCAGGACCTTTTTGGGGCCTGTGGGGTCTCACAGTGTGTCAGGACCCTTTTGGGGTGTGTGGTGTCTCACAGTGTGTCAGGACCCCTCTGGGGTGAGTGGGGTCCCACAGTGTTTCTGAACCCTGTCAGGCATGTGTGCCGTCTCACAATGTGTCAGGACCCTTTTGGGGCCTGTGGGGTCTCACAGTGTGTCAGGACCATGTCAGGAGTGTGTGGGGTCCCACAGTGTGTCCGGACACTGTGAGGGGTGCGTGGAATCTCACAGTGTCTCAGGTCCCCGTCAGAGGTGTGTGGGGTCTGACAATGTGTCGGGGCCCTGTCAGGGGTACGTGGGATCTCACAGAGTGTCAGGACCCTCTCAGGAGTGTGTTGGATCTCACAGTCTGTCAGGACCATATCCAGGGTGTGTGGGTCTCACAGTGTGTCAGGAACCTGTCTGTCAGTTGTGTGTGTGGTCTCACAATGTGTCAGGACCGTGCCAGGGATGTCTGGGGTCTCACAGTGCGTCACGTCCCTGTCAGGGATGTGTGGCGTCTCACAGTGCGTCAGGACCCTGTCAGGTGTGTGTGGCGTCCACAATGTGTCAGGACCCCTCTGGGGTGTGTTGGGTCCCACAGTGTTTCTCAACCCTGTCAGGCATGTGTGCTGTCTCACAATGTGTCAGGACCCTTTTGGGGCCTGTGGGGTCTCACAGTATGTTTGGACCCCCTCAGGGGTGTGTCGGATCTCATAGTCTGTCAGGACCCTATCCTGGGTGTGTGGTGTCTCACAATGTGTCAGGAACCTTTTGGGGTGTGTGGGGTCTCACAGTGTGTCAGGACCCTGTCAGGGGTGTATGGGGTCTCATAGTGCGTCAGGACCCTGCCAGGGGTATGTGGGATCGCAGTGTGTGTCAGGACCCTGTCAGGTGTGTGTGGCGTCTACAGTGGGTCAGGACCCTGCCAGGGTTGTGTGGGGTTTCACAGTGTGTCAGGACACCGTGAGTGGTTTGTGGGGTTTCATTGTGTGTCAGAATCTGGTCGTGGGTGTGTGGGGCCTCACTGTGTGTCAGAACACTCTCAGATGTGTGTCGGATCGCATTGTGTGTCAGGACGCTGTCAGGAGTGTGTGGCGTCTCACAGTGTGTCAAGTCCCTGTCAGGTGTGTGTGGGGTCTTACAGTGTGTCAGGACTCTTTTGGGGCCTGTGGGGTCTCACAGTGTGTCAGAACCCTCTCAGGGGTGTGTCTATTCTCACAGTCTGTCAGGAACCTATCCAGGGTATGTGGGGTCTCACAGTGTGTCCGCACCCTGTCTGGTGTGTGTGGAGTCTCACAGTGTGTGAGGACCCTGTCGGGGGTGGGGGGGCGGTCTCACAGTGTGTCAGGAGACTCCTAAGTGTGTGTGGGATCTCAATGTGTGTCAGGACCCTGTCAGTTGTGTGTAGCGTCTCACAGTGTGTCAGGACGCTGTCAGGGTTGTTTGAGGTCTCACAGTGTGTCAGGACCCTGCCAGGGTTGTGTGGGATCGCAATGTGTATCAGGACCCTGTCAGGTGTGTGTGGCGTCCACCGTGGGTCAGGTCGCTGTCAGGGGTGTGTGGGGTCCCACAGTGTTTCTGAACCCTGTCAGGCATGTGTGCCATCTCACAATGTGTCAGAACACATTTGGAGTCTGTGGGGTCTCACAGTGTGTCAGCACCCTGTCAGGGGTGTGTAGGGTCTCACAGTGTGTCAGGTCCTCGTCAGAGGTGTGTGGGGTCTGACAATGCGTCAGGGCCCTGTCAGGGGTGTGTAGGGTCTCACAGTGTGTCAGGTCCTCGTCAGAGGTGGTGGGGTCTGACAATGCGTCAGGGCCCTGTCAGGGGTGTGTGCAGTCTCACAGTGTGTCAGGACCGTGCCAGGGGTGTGTGGGGTCTCACAGCGTGTCAGGACCCTTTCATATGTGTGTGGTGTCGTGTGGTGGGTCACGATCCTGTCAGGGGTGTGTGTGGTCTCACAGTGGGTCAGGACCCTGTCAGTGGTTTGTGGGGTCTCACAGTATGACAGGACCTTGTCAGAGGTATATGGGGTTTCACAGTGTGTCAGGACCGTGTCAATAGTGTGTGGGGTCTCACAGGGTGTCAGGACCCTGTTAGGGGTGTGTGGGGTCTCACAGTGTCTCTGGACCCTGTCAGGTGTGTGTGGCGTCTCACAGTGTGTCAGGACCCCTCATGTGTGAGTGGGGTCCCACAGTGTTTCTGAACCCTGTCAGGCGTGTGTGCCGTTTCACAATGTGTCAGGACCCTTTTGGGGCCTGTGGGTTCTCACAGTGTGTCAGGACCATGTCAGGAGTGTGTGGGATCCCACAGAGTGTCCGGACCCTGTCATGTGTGTGTAGGGTGTCGCTGTGTGTCAGGACCCTGTCAGGGGTGTGTGGCATCTCACAGTGTGTCAGGACCCCTCAGGTGTGAGTGGGGTCCCACAGTGTTTCTGAACCCTGTCAGGCGTGTGTGCCGTCTCACAATGTGAAGGACCCTTTTGGGGCCTGTGGGGTCTCAGAGTGTGTCAGCACCCTGTCAGGGGTGTGTAGGGTCTCACAGTGTGTCAGGTCACCGTCAGAGGTGTCTGGGGTCTGACAGTGTGTCAGGGCCCTGTCAGGCGTGTGTGCCATCTCACAATGTGTCAGGACCCTTTTGGGGGGTGTGGGGTCTCACAGTGTGTCAGGACTATGTCAGGAGTGTGCGGGATCCCACAGTGTGTCCGGACCCTGTCAGGGGTGTGTAGGGTCTCGCTGTGTGTCAGCACCCTGTCACGGGTGTGTAGGGTCTCACAGTGTGTCAGGTCCCCGTCAGAGGTGTGTGGGGTCTGACAGTGTGTCAGGGCCCTGTCAGGGGTGTGTGGGGTCTGACAGTGTGTCAGGGCCCTGTCAGGGGTGTGTGCAGTCTCACAGTGTGTCAGGACCGTTCCATGGATGTGTGGGGTCTCACAGTTTGTCAGGACCCTTTCATGTGTGTGTGGTGTCGTGTGGTGTGTCACGATCCTATCAGGGGTGTGTGTGGTGTCACAGTGTGTCAGGACCCTGTCAGTGGTTTGTGGGGTCTCACAGTGTGACAGGTCCCTGTTAGGGGCCTGTGGGGTCTCACAGTGTGTCAGAACCCTGCCTGGGTTGTTTGGGGTCTCACAGTGTGTCAGGAACCTATCCAGAGTGTGTGGGGTCTCACAGTGCGTCAGGAACCTGCCAGGGGTATGTGGGATTGCAATATGTGTCAGGACCCTGTCAGGTGTGTGTTCGGTCTCGTAGTGTGTCAGGACCCTATCCAGGGTGTGTGGGGTCTCACAGTGCGTCAGGACCCTGCTAGGGTTGTGTGGGATCGCAATTTGTGTCAGGACCCTGCCAGGCGTGTGTGGGATCGCAATGTGTGTCAGGACCCTGTCAGGTGTGTGTGGCGTCCACAGTGGGTCAGGTCGCTGTCAGGGGTGTGTTAGGTTTCACGGTGTGTCTGGACCCTCTCAGGTGTGTGTGGGATCTTAATGCATGCCAGGACACCGTGAGTGGTTTGTGGGGTTTCACAGTGTTTCAGGATCTGGTCGTGGGTGTGTGGGGTCTCACTGTGTGTCAGAACACTCTGAGATGTGTGTGGGATCGCAATGTGTGCCAGGACGCTGTCAGGAGTGTGTGGCGTCTCACAGTACGTCACGTCCCTGTCAGGGGTGTGTGGGGTCTTACAGTGTGTCAGGACCCTGTCCGGTGTGTGTGGAGTCTCACACTGTGTCATAAACCTGTCAGGGGTGTGTGGGGTCTCACAGTGTGTCAGGACCCTTTTGGGGTGTCTCGGGTCTCACAGTGTGTCAGGACCCTATCCAGGGTGTGTACGGTCTCACAGCGTGTCCCGACCCTGTCAGGGCTGTGCGGCGTCTCACACTGTGTCAGGTACCTGTCAAAGGTTTGTTTGGGTCTCACACTGTGTCAGGGTCCTGTTAGGGGTGTGTGGGGTCTCACAGTGTGTCAGGGTCCTGTTAGGGGTGTGTGGGGTATCACAGTGTGTCAGTGTCCTGTTAGGGGTGTGTGGCGTCTCATAGTGTGTCAGGGTCCTGTTAGGGGTGTGTGGGGTATCACAGTGTGTCAGTGTCCTGTTACAGGTGTGTGGGATCGCAATGTGTGTCAGGACCCTGTCAGGGGTGTGTGGGGTCTCACAGTGTGTTAGGACCCTGTCAGGGGTGTGTGGGGTCTCACAGTGTGTCAGGTCCCCGTCAGAGGTGTGTGGCGTCTGACAATGTGTCAGGGCTTTGTCAGGGGTGCGTGGCGTCTCACAGCGCGTCATGACCCTGTCAGTTGTCTGTGGGGTCTCACAATGTGTCAGGACCCTGCCTGGGCTGTGTGGGGTCTCACAGTGTGCCTGGACCCTGCCAGGTGTGTGTGGGGTCTCACTGGTTGTCTGGACACAGATGGGTCTGGGATCGCAATGTGTGTCAGGACCCTGTCAGGGGTGTGTGGCGTCTCACAGTGTGTCAGGACCCCTCAGGTGTGAGTGGGGTCCCACAGTGTTTCTGAACCCTGTCAGGTGTGTGTGCCGTCTCACAATGTGTCAGGACCCTTTTGGGGCCTGTGGGGTCTCACAGTGTGTTAGGACCCTCTCAGGGGTGTGTCGGATCTCACAGTCTCTCAGGACCCTATCCTGGGTGTGTGGGGTCTCACAATGTGTCAGGATCCTTTTGGAGCCTGTGGGGTCTCACAGTGTGTCAGGACCATGTCAGGAGTGTGTGGGATCCCACAGTGTGTCCGGACCCTGTCATGGGTGTGTAGGGTCTCGCTGTGTGTCAGCACTCTGTCAGGTGTGTGTAGGGTCTCACAGTGTGTCAGGTCACCGTCAGAGGTGTGTGGGGTCTCACAGTGTGTCAGGGCCCAGTCAGGGGAGTGTGCAGTCTCACAGTGTGTCAGGACCCTTTTGGGGCCTGTGGGGTCTCACAGTGTGTCAGGACCCTTTCATGTGTGTGTGGTGTCGTGTGGTGTGTCACGATCCTGTCAGGGGTGTGTGTGGTCTCACAGTGTGTCAGGACCCTGTCAGGGGTGTGTGGGGTCTCACAGTATGTTAGGACCCTGGCAGGGGTGTGTGGGGTCTCACAGTGTGTTAGGACCCTGTCAGGGGTGTGTGTGGTCTCACAGTGTGTCAGGACCCTGTCAGTGGTTTGTGGGTTCTCACAGTGTGACAGGTCCCTTTTAGTGGTGTGTGGGGTCTCACAGTGTGTCAGGACCCTGTCATGGTTGTTTGAGGTCTCACAGTGTGTCAGGATCCTGTCGGGGGTGTGTGGGGTCTCACAGTGTGTCAGAACCCTCTCAGATGTGTGTGGGATCGCAATGTGTGTCTGGACCTTGTCAGGGGTGTGTGTGGTCTCGTAGTGTGTCAGGACCCTGTCAGGGGTGTGTCGAGTCTCACAGTGTGTCATGTCCTCTCAGGTGTGTGTGGGGTCTCACAGTTTGTCAGGTCCCTGCTAGTGGTGTGTGGGGTCTCACAGAGTGTCGGACCCTGCCAGGGTTGTGTGGGGTCTCACAGTGTGTCAGGCCCCGGTCCGGGATGTGTGGGGTCTCACAGGGTGTCAGGGCCCTGTCAGGGGTGTGTGCGGTCTCACAGCGTTTCCAGAGCCTGCCAGGCATGTGTGCGGTCTCACAGTGTGTCAGGTCCTGTCAGGGGTGTGTGGTGTCTCACAGTGTGTCAGGTCCGTGTCAGGGCTGTGTGGCGTCTTCCAGTGTGTCAGGACCCTGTCAGGTGTGCGTGCCGTCTCACAGTGTGTCAGGACCCTGTCAGGTGTGTGGGGGGTCTCACAGTGTGTCAGAACCCTGTCAGTAGTGTGTGGGGTCTGACAATGTGACAGGACATTGTCAGGGGTGTGTGGAGTCTCACAGTGTGCCAGGACCCTGTGAGCGGTGTGTGTGTATCACAGTTTGTCATGACCCTGTCAGGGTGTTCGGGGTCTCACAGTGTTTCTGTACCCTGTCAGGGGTGTCTGGGGTCTCACAGTGTGTCAGTGTCCTGTCAGGGGTGTGTGGTGTCTCACAGTGTGTCAGGTCCGTGTCAGGGCTGTGTGGCGTCTTCCAGTGTGTCAGGACCCTGTCAGGTGTGTGGGGGGTCTCACAGTGTGTCAGGACCCTGTCAGGTGTGTGGGGGGTCTCACAGTGTGTCAGAACCCTGTCAGTAGTGTGTGGGGTCTGACAATGTGACAGGACATTGTCAGGGGTGTGTGGAGTCTCACAGTGTGCCAGGACCCTGTGAGTGGTGTGTGTGTATCACAGTTTGTCAGGACCCTGTCAGGGTGTTCGGGGTCTCACAGTGTTTCTGTACCCTGTCAGGGGTGTCTGGGGTCTCAGTGTGTCAGTGTCCTGTCAGGTGTGTGTGGGGTCTCACAGTGTGTCAGTGTCCTGTCAGGTGTGTGTGGAGTCTCACAGTGTGTCAGTGTCCTGTCAGGTGTGTGTGGGGCGTCACAGCTTGTCCTGACCCTGTCAGGGGTGTGTGGGGTCTCACAGTGTGTCAGGACCCTGTCACGGGTGTGTGGGGTCTCACAGTTTGTCAGGAACCTGTCAGGTGTGTTTGGGGTCTCACAGTGTGTCACGACACTGTCAGGGGTATGTCAGGTCTCACCGTGTGTCAAGATCCTTTCAAGGGTGTGGGGATCTCACAGAGTGCTTGGACCCTGTCAGGGGTGTGTGGGGTCTCACAGTGTGTTAGGACCCTGTCAGGGGTATGTGGGGTCTCACAGTGTGTCAGGACCCTGTCACGGGTGTGTGGGGTCTCACAGTTTGTCAGGAACCTGTCAGGTGTGTTTGGGGTCTCACAGTGTGTCACGACACTGTCAGGGGTATGTCAGGTCTCACCGTGTGTCAGGATCCTTTCAAGGGTGTGGGGATCTCACAGAGTGCTTGGACCCTGTCAGGGGTGTGTGGGGTCTCACAGTGTGTTAGGACCCTGTCAGGGGTATGTGGGGTCTCACAGTGTGTCAGGATCCTGTCAGGGGTGTGTGGGGTCTCACAGTGTGTCAGGACTGTGTCAGGGTTGTGTGGGGTCTCACAGTGTGTCAGGAGCCGGGCAGGGGTTTGTGGGGTCTCACAATGTGTCAGGACCCTGCCTGGGTTGTGTGGGGTCTCACAGTGTGCCTGGACCCTGCCAGGTGTGTGTGGGGTCTCAGTGGTTGTCTGGACACAGATGGGTGTGGGATCGCAATGTGTGTCAGGACCCTGTCAGGGGTTTGTGGCGTCTCACAGTGTGTCAAGTCCCTGTCAGGGGTGTGTGGGTCTTAGTGTGTCAGGACCCTTTTGGGGCCTGTGGGGTCTCACAGTGTGTCTGGACCCTGTCTGGTGTGTGTGGAGTCTCACAGTGCGTCAGGTCCCTGCCAGGTCCCTTTGGGGTCTCACAGTGTGTCAGGACCGTGTCAATAGTGTGTGGGGTCTCACAGTGTGACAGGACCCTGTTAGAGGAGTGCGGGGTCTCATAGTGTGTCAGGCCCCGGTCCGGGATGTGTGGGGTCTCACAGTGTGTCAGGTACTGTCAGGGGTGTGTGGTGTCTCACAGTGTGTCACGTCCGTGTCAGGGCTGTATGGCGTCTTCCAGTGTGTCAGGACCCTGTCAGGTGTGTGGGGGGTCTCACAGTGTGTCAGGACCCTGTCAGGTGTGTGGGGGGTCTCACAGTGTGTCAGAACCCTGTCAGTAGTGTGTGGGGTCTGACAATGTGACAGGACATTGTCAGGGGTGTGTGGGGTCTCACAGTGTGTCAGGACCCTTTTGGGGTGTCTCGGGTCTCACAGTGTGTCAGGACCCTATCCAGGGTGTGTACGGTCTCACAGCGTGTCCCGACCCTGTCAGGGCTGTGCGGCGTCTCACACTGTGTCAGGTACCTGTCAAAGGTTTGTTTGGGTCTCACACTGTGTCAGTGTCCTGTTAGGGGTGTGTGGCGTCTCATAGTGTGTCAGGGTCCTGTTAGGGGTGTGTGGGGTATCACAGTGTGTCAGTGTCCTGTTACAGGTGTGTGGGATCGCAATGTGTGTCAGGACCCTGTCAGGGGTGTGTGGGGTCTCACAGTGTGTTAGGACCCTGTCAGGGGTATGTGGGGTCTCACAGTGTGTCAGGTCCCTGTCAGGGGTGTGTGGGGTCTCATAGTGTGTCAGTGTCCTGTTACAGGTGTGTGGGATCGCAATGTGTGTCAGGACCCTGTCAGGGATGTGTGGGGTCTCACAGTGTGTCAGGTACCTGTCAAGGGTTTGTTTGGGTCTCACACTGTGTCAGGTCCCCGTCAGAGGTGTGTGGCGTCTGACAATGTGTCAGGGCTTTGTCAGGGGTGCGTGGCGTCTCACAGCGTGTCAGGACCCTGTCAGTTGTCTGTGGGGCCTCACAGTGTGTCAGGACCGTGCCAGGGGTGTGTGTGGTCTCACAGTGTATCAGGACCCTTTGATGTGTGTGTGGTGTCGTGTGGTGTGTCACGATACTGTCAGGGGTCTGTGTGGTCTCACAGTGTGTCAGGACCCTGTCAGTGGTTTGTGGGGTCTCACAGTGTGACAGATCCCTTTTAGTGGTGTGTGGGGTCTCACAGTGTGTCAGGACCCTGTCATGGTTGTTTGAGGTCTCACAGTGTGTCAGGATCCTGTCGGGGGTGTGTGGGGTCTCACAGTGTGTCAGAACCCTCTCAGATGTGTGTGAGATCGCAATGTGTGTCTGGACCCTGTCAGGGGTGTGTGTGGTCTCGTAGTGTGTCAGGACCCTATCCAGGGTGTGTGGGGTCTCAGAGTGCGTCAGGAACCTGCTAGGGTTGTGTGGGATCGCAATTTGTATCAGGACCCTGCCAGGTGTGTGTGGGATCGCAATGTGTGTCAGGACCCTGTCAGGTGTGCGTGGTGTCCACAGTGTGTCAGGACCCTGTCAGGGGTGTGTCGAGTCTCACAGTGTGTCGTGTCCTCTCAGGTGTGTGGGGGTCTCACAGTTTGTCAGGTCCCTGCCAGTGGTGTGTGGGGTCTCACAGAGTGTCAGGACCCTATCCAGGGTGTGTGGGGTCTCAGAGTGCGTCAGGAACCTGCTAGGGTTGTGTGGGATCGCAATTTGTATCAGGACCCTGCCAGGTGTGTGTGGGATCGCAATGTGTGTCAGGACCCTGTCAGGTGTGCGTGGCGTCCACAGTGTGTCAGGACCCTGTCAGGGGTGTGTCGAGTCTCACAGTGTGTCATGTCCTCTCAGGTGTGTGTGGGGTCTCACAGTTTGTCAGGTCCCTGCTAGTGGTGTGTGGGGTCTCACAGAGTGTCAGGACCCTGCCAGGGTTGTGTGGGGTCTCACAGTGTGTCAGGCCCCGGTCCGGGATGTGTGGGGTCTCACAGGGTGTCAGGGCCCTGTCAGGGGTTTGTGCGGTCTCACAGCGTTTCCAGAGCCTGCCAGGCATGTGTGCGGTCTCACAGTGTGTCAGGTCCTGTCAGGGGTGTGTGGTGTCTCACAGTGTGTCAGGTCCGTGTCAGGGCTGTGTGGCGTCTTCCAGTGAGTCAGGACCCTGTCAGGGGTGTGTGGTGTCTCACAGTGTGTCAGGTCCGTGTGGCGTCTTCCAGTGTGTCAGGACCCTGTCAGGTGTGCGTGCCGTCTCACAGTGTGTCAGGACCCTGTCAGGTGTGTGGGGGGTCTCACAGTGTGTCAGGTCCTGTCAGGGGTGTGTGGTGTCTCACAGTGTGTCAGGTCCGTGTGGCGTCTTCCAGTGTGTCAGGACCCTGTCAGGTGTGCGTGCCGTCTCACAGTGTGTCAGGACCCTGTCAGGTGTGTGGGGGGTCTCACAGTGTGTCAGAACCCTGTCAGTAGTGTGTGGGGTCTGACAATGTGACAGGACATTGTCAGGGGTGTGTGGAGTCTCACAGTGTGCCAGGACCCTGTGAGTGGTGTGTGTGTATCACAGTTTGTCAGGACCCTGTCAGGGTGTTCGGGGTCTCACAGTGTTTCTGTACCCTGTCAGGGGTGTCTGGGGTCTCAGTGTGTCAGTGTCCTGTCAGGGGTGTGTGGTGTCTCACAGTGTGTCAGGTCCGTGTCAGGGCTGTGTGGCGTCTTCCAGTGTGACAGGACATTGTCAGGGGTGTGTGGAGTCTCACAGTGTGCCAGGACCCTGTGAGTGGTGTGTGTGTATCACAGTTTGTCAGGACCCTGTCAGGGTGTTCGGGGTCTCACAGTGTTTCTGTACCCTGTCAGGGGTGTCTGGGGTCTCACAGTGTGTCAGTGTCCTGTCAGGTGTGTGTGGAGTCTCACAGTGTGTCAGTGTCCTGTCAGGTGTGTGTGGGGCGTCACAGCTTGTCCTGACCCTGTCAGGGGTGTGTGGGGTCTCACAGTGTGTCAGGACCCTGTCACGGGTGTGTGGGGTCTCACAGTTTGTCAGGAACCTGTCAGGTGTGTTTGGGGTCTCACAGTGTGTCACGACACTGTCAGGGGTATGTCAGGTCTCAACGTGTGTCAAGATCCTTTCAAGGGTGTGGAGATCTCACAGAGTGCTTGGACCCTGTCAGGGGTGTGTGGGGTCTCACAGTGTGTTAGGACCCTGTCAGGGGTATGTGGGGTCTCACAGTGTGTCAGGACCCTGTCACGGGTGTGTGGGGTCTCACAGTTTGTCAGGAACCTGTCAGGTGTGTTTGGGGTCTCACAGTGTGTCACGACACTGTCAGGGGTATGTCAGGTCTCACCGTGTGTCAAGATCCTTTCAAGGGTGTGGGGATCTCACAGAGTGCTTGGACCCTGTCAGGGGTGTGTGGGGTCTCACAGTGTGTCAGGATCCTGTCAGGGGTGTGTGGGGTCTCACAGTGTGTCAGGACCCTGTCAGGGGTGTGTGGGGTCTCACAGTGTGACAGGACCTTGTCAGGGTTGTGTGGGGTCTCACAGTGTGTCAGGAGCCGGGCAGGGGTTTGTGGGGTCTCACAATGTGTCAGGACCCTGCCTGGGTTGTGTGGGGTCTCACAGTGTGCCTGGACCCTGCCAGGTGTGTGTGGGGTCTCACTGGTTGTCTGGACACAGATGGGTGTGGGATCGCAATGTGTGTCAGGACCCTGTCAGGGGCTTGTGGCGTCTCACAGTGTGTCAAGTCCCTGTCAGGGGTGTGTGGGTCTTACAGTGTGTCAGGACCCTTTTGGGGCCTGTGGGGTCTCACAGTGTGTCTGGACCCTGTCTGGTGTGTGTGGAGTCTCACAGTGCGTCAGGTCCCTGCCAGGTCCCTTTGGGGTCTCACAGTGTGTCAGGACCGTGTCAATAGTGTGTGGGGTCTCACAGTGTGACAGGACCCTGTTAGAGGAGTGCGGGGTCTCACAGTGTGTTAGGACCCTGTCAGGGGTTTGTGGCGTCTCACAGTGTGTCAAGTCCCTGTCAGGGGTGTGTGGGTCTTACAGTGTGTCAGGACCCTTTTGGGGCCTGTGGGGTCTCACAGTGTGTCTGGACCCTGTCTGGTGTGTGTGGAGTCTCACAGTGCGTCAGGTCCCTGCCAGATCCCTTTGGGGTCTCACAGTGTGTCAGGACCGTGTCAATAGCGTGTGGGGTCTCACAGTGTGTCAGGACCCTGTCAGGGGTGTCTGGGGTCTCACAGTGTGTCAGGACCCTGTCAGGGGTGTGTGGGGTCTCACAGTGTGTCAGTGTCCTGTCAGGTGTGTGTGGGGTCTCACAGTGTGTCAGTGTCCTGTCAGGTGTGTGTGGAGTCTCACAGTGTGTCAGTGTCCTGTCAGGTGTGTGTGGGGCGTCACAGCTTGTCCTGATCCTGTCAGGGGTGTGTGGGGTCTCACAGTGTGTCAGGACCCTGTCACGGGTGTGTGGGGTCTCACAGTTTGTCAGGAACCTGTCAGGTGTGTTTGGGGTCTCACAGTGTGTCACGACACTGTCAGCAGTATGTCAGGTCTCACCGTGTGTCAAGATCCTTTCAAGGGTGTGGGGATCTCACAGAGTGCTTGGACCCTGTTAGGGGTGTGTGGCGTCTCATAGTGTGTCAGTGTCCTGTTAGGGGTGTGTGGGGTATCACAGTGTGTCATTGTCCTGTTACAGGTGTGTGGGATCGCAATGTGTGTCAGGACCCTGTCAGGGGTGCGTGGCGTCTCACAGCGTGTCAGGACCCTGTCAGTTGTCTGTGGCGTCTCACAGTGTGTCAGGTCGCTGTCAGGGGTGTGTGTGGTCTCACAGTGTGTCAGGACCCTGTCAGTGGTTTGTGGGGCCTCACAGTGTATCAGGACCGTGCCAGGGGTGTGTGTGGTCTCACAGTGTATCAGGACCTTTTGATGTGTGTGTGGTGTTGTGTGGTGTGTCACGATACTGTCAGGGGTCTGTGTGGTCTCACAGTGTGTCAGGACCCTGTCAGGGGTCTGTGTGGTCTCACAGTGTGTCAGGACCCTGTTAGTGGTTTGTGGGGTCTCACAGTGTGTCAGGACTGTGTGAGGGTTGTGTGGGGTCTCACAGTGTGTCAGGAGCCGGGCAGGGGTTTGTGGGGTCTCACAATGTGTCAGGACCCTGCCTGGGTTGTGTGGGGTCTCACAGTGTGCCTGGACCCTGCCAGGTGTGTGTGGGGTCTCACTGGTTGTCTGGACACAGATGGGTGTGGGATCGCAATGTGTGTCAGGACCCTGTCAGGGGTTTGTGGCGTCTCACAGTGTGTCAAGTCCCTGTCAGGGGTGTGTGGGTCTTACAGTGTGTCAGGACCCTTTTGGGGCCTGTGGGGTCTCACAGTGTGTCCGGACCCTGTCTGGTGTGTGTGGAGTCTCACAGTGCGTCAGGTCCCTGCCAGGTCCCTTTGGGGTCTCACAGTGTGTCAGGACCGTGTCAATAGTGTGTGGGGTCTCACAGTGTGACAGGACCCTGTTAGAGGAGTGCGGGGTCTCACAGTGGGTCTGGACCCTGTCAGATGTGTGTCGGATCTCAAGGTCTCTCAGGACCCTATCCTGGGTGTGTGAGGTCTCACAATGTATCAGGAACCTTTTGGGGTGTGTGGTGTCTCACAATGTGTCAGGAGCCTTTTGGGGTGTGTGGCATCTCACAGTGTATCAGGACCCCTCTGGGGTGAGTGGGGTCCCACAGTGTTTCTGAACCCTGTCAGGCGTGTGTGCCATCTCACAATGTGTCAGGACCCTTTTGGGGCCTGTAGGGTGTCACAGTGTGTCAGGACCATGTCAGGAGTGTGTGGGATCCCACAGTGTGTCCAGAACCTGTCAGGGGTGTGTGGGGTCTCACAGTGTGTCAGAACCCTCTCAGATGTGTGTGGGATCACAATGTGTGTCAGAACCCTGCCAGGGGTGTGTGGGGTCTCACAGTGAGTCATGACCCTGCCAGGGTTGTGTGGGGTTTCACAGTGTGTCAGGACACCGTGAGTGGTTTGTGGGGTTTCACGGTGTGTCAGGATCTGGTCGTGGGTGTGTGGGGTCTGACTGTGTGTCAGAACACTCTCAGATGTGTGTGGGATCGCAATGTGTGTCAGGACGCTGTCAGGAGTGTGTGGCGTCTCACAGTGCGTCATGTCCCTGTCAGGGTTGTGTGGGGTCTTACAGTGTGTCAGGACCCTTTTGGGGCCTGTGGGGTCTCACAGTGTGTCCGGACCCTGTCTGGTGTGTGTGGAGTCTCACAGTGCGTCAGGTCCCTGTGGGGTCTCACAGTGTGTCAGGACCGTGTCAATAGTGTGTGGGGTCTCACAGTGTGTCAGGACCCTGTTAGGGGAGTGCGGGGTCTCACAGTGTGTCTGGACCCTGTCAGGTGTGTGTGGCGTCTCACAATGTGTCAGGACCCTTTTGGGACCTGTGTGGTCTCACAGTGTGTTAGGACCCTCTCAGGGTGTGTCGGATCTCACAGTCTCTCAGGACCCTATCCTGGGTGTGTGAGGTCTCACAATGTGTCAGGAACCTTTTGGGGTGTGTGGTGTCTCACAATGTGTCAGGACCCTTTTGGGGCCTGTGGGGTCTCACAGTGTGTCCGGACCCTGTCAGGGGTGTGTAGGGTCTCGCTGTGTGTCAGGTCACCGTCAGAAGTGTATGGGGTCTGACAGTGTGTCAGGGCCCTGTCAGGGGTGTGTGCAGTCTCACAGTGTGTCAGGACCGTGCCAGGGGTGTGTGAGGTCTCACAGTTTGTAAGGACCCTTTCATGTATGTGTGGTGTCGTGTGGCGTGTCACGATCTTATCGGGGGTGTGTGTGGTCTCATAGTGTGTCAGGACCCTGTCAGTGGTTTGTGGGGTCTCACAGTGTGACAGGTCCCTGTTAGTGGTGTGTGGGGTCTCACAGTGTGTCAGCACCCTGCCTGGGTTGTCTGGGGTCTCACAGTGTGTCAGGACTGTGTCAGGGTTGTGTGGTGTCTCACAGTGTGTCAGGACTCTCTCAGTGGTGTGTCGGATCTTACAGTCTGTCAGGACCCTATCCAGGGTGTGTGGGGTCTCACAGTGTGTCAGGACCCCTCAGGTGTGAGTGGGGTCCCACAGTGTTTCTGAACCCTGTCAGGCGAGTGTGCCGTTTCACAATGTGTCAGGACCCATTTGGGGCCTGTGGGGTCTCACAGTGTGTCAGGACCATGTCAGGAGTGTGTGGGATCCCACAGTGTGTGCGGACCCTGTCAGGGGTATGTAGGGTCTCGCTGTGTGTCAGCACCCTGTCAGGGGTGTGTAGGGTCTGACAGTGTGTCAGGGCCCTGTCAGGGGTGTGTGCAGTCTCAGTGTGACAGGACCGTTCCAGGGATGTGTGGGGTCTCACAGTGTGTCAGGACCCTTTCATGTGTGTGTGGTGTCGTGTGGTGCGTCACGATCCTATCAGGGGTGTGTGTGGTCTCACAGTGTGTCAGGACCCTGTCAGGGGTGTGTGGGGTCTCACAGTGTGTTAGGACCCTGGCAGGGGTGTGTGGGGTCTCACAGTGTGTTAGGACCCTGTCAGGGGCGTGTGTGGTCTCACAGTGTGTCAGGACCCTGTCAGTGGTTTGTGGGGTCTCACAGTGTGACAGATCCCTTTTAGTGGTGTGTGGGGTCTCACAGTGTGTCAGGACCCTGTCATGGTTGTTTGAGGTCTCACAGTGTGTCAGGATCCTGTCGGGGGTGTGTGGGGTCTCACAGTGTGTCAGAACCCTCTCAGATGTGTGTGAGATCGCAATGTGTGTCTGGACCCTGTCAGGGGTGTGTGTGGTCTCGTAGTGTGTCAGGACCCTATCCAGGGTGTGTGGGGTCTCAGAGTGCGTCAGGAACCTGCTAGGGTTGTGTGGGATCGCAATTTGTATCAGGACCCTGCCAGGTGTGTGTGGGATCGCAATGTGTGTCAGGACCCTGTCAGGTGTGCGTGGTGTCCACAGTGTGTCAGGACCCTGTCAGGGGTGTGTCGAGTCTCACAGTGTGTCGTGTCCTCTCAGGTGTGTGGGGGTCTCACAGTTTTGTCAGGTCCCTGCCAGTGGTGTGTGGGGTCTCACAGAGTGTCAGGACCCTGCCAGGGTTGTGTGGGGTCTCATAGTGTGTCAGGCCCCGGTCCGGGATGTGTGGGGTCTCACAGAGTGTCAGGTACTGTCAGGGGTGTGTGGTGTCTCACAGTGTGTCACGTCCGTGTCAGGGCTGTGTGGCGTCTTCCAGTGTGTCAGGACCCTGTCAGGTGTGTGGGGGGTCTCACAGTGTATCAGGACCCTGTCAGGTGTGTGGGGGTCTCACAGTGTGTCGTTGTCCTCTCAGGTGTGTGGGGGTCTCACAGTTTGTCAGGTCCCTGCCAGTGATGTGTGGGGGTCTCACAGAGTGTCAGGACCCTGCCAGGGGTTGTGTGGGGTCTCATAGTGTGTCAGCCCCGGTCCGGGATGTGTGGGGTCTCACAGTGTGTCAGGTAACTGTCAGGGGTGTGTGGTGTCTCACAGTGTGTCACGTCCGTGTCAGGGCTGTGTGGCGTCTTCCAGTGTGTCAGGACCCCTGTCAGGTGTGTGGGGGGTCTCACAGTGTATCAGGACCCTGTCATGTGTGTGGGGGGTCTCACAGTGTGTCAGAACCCTGTCAGTAGTGTGTGGGGTCTGGACAATGTGACAGGACCTTGTCAGGGGTGTGTGGAGTCTCACAGTGTGCCAGGACCCTGTGAGCGGTGTGTGTGTATTACAGTTTGTCAGGACCCTGTCAGGGTGTTCGGGGTCTCACAGTGTTTCTGTACCCTGTCAGGGGTGTCTGGGGTCCTCACAGTGTGTCAGTGTCCTGTCAGGTGTGTGTGGGGTCTGACAGTGTGTCAGTGTCCTGTCAGGTGTGTGTGGGGCGGTCACAGCTTGTCCTGACCCTGTCAGGGGTGTGTGGGGTCTCACAGTGCGTCAGGACCCTGTCACGGTGTGTGGGGTCTCACAGTTTGTCAGGAACCTGTCAGGTGTGTTTGGGGTCCTCACAGTGTGTCACGACACTGTCAGGGTATGTCAGGTCTCACCGTGTGTCAAGATCCTTTCAAGGGGGGTGTGGGGGGATCTCACAGAGTGCTTGGACCCTGTCAGGGGTGTGTGGGGTCTCACAGTGTGTTAGGACCCTGTCAGGGTATGTGGGGTCTCACAGTGTGTCAGGTCCCTGTCAGGGGTGTGTGGGGTCTCATAGTGTGTCAGGGTCCTGTTAGGGGTGTGTGGGGTATCACAGTGTGTCAGTGGTCCTGTTACAGGTGTGTGGGATCGCAATGTGTGTCAGGACCCTGTCAGGGATGTGTGGGGTCTCACAGTGTGTCAGGTACCTGTCAAGGGTTTGTTTGGGTCTCACACTGTGTCAGGTCCCTGTCAGGGGTGTGTAGGGTCTCGCTGTGTGTCAGGTCCCCGTCAGAGGTGTGTGGCGTCTGACAATGTGTCAGGGCTTTGTCAGGGGTGCGTGGCGTCTCACAGCGTGTCAGGACCCTGTCAGTTGTCTGTGGCGTCTCACAGTGTGTCAGGTCGCTGTCAGGGGTGTGTGTGGTCTCACAGTGTGTCAGGACCCTGTCAGTGGTTTGTGGGGCCTCACAGTGTGTCAGGACCGTGCCAGGGGTGTGTGTGGTCTCACAGTGTATCAGGACCCTTTGATGTGTGTGTGGTGTCGTGTGGTGTGTCATGATACTGTCAGGGGTCTGTGTGGTCTCACAGTGTGTCAGGACCCTGTCAGTGGTTTGTGGGGTCTCACAGTGTGACAGGACCTTGTCAGGGGTGTGTGGGGTCTCACAGTGTGTCAGGAGCCGGGCAGGGGTTTGTGGGGTCTCACAATGTGTCAGGACCCTGCTGGGTTGTGTGGGTCTCACAGTGTGCCTGGACCCTGCCAGGTGTGTGTGGGGTCTCACTGGTTGTCTGGACACAGATGGGGTGTGGGATCGCAAGGTGTGTCAGGACCCTGTCAGGGGTTTGTGGCGTCTCACAGTGCGTCATGTCCCTGTCAGGGGTGTGTGGGGTCTCACAGTGTGTCAGGGCCCTCTCAGGCTGTGTCGGATCTCACAGTCTGTCAGGACCCTGCCCAGGGTGTGTGGGTCTCACAGTGTGTCAGGAACTTGGCTGTCAGGTGTGTGTGTGGTCTCACAGTGGATCAGGACCCTGTCAGGGGTGTGTCGGGTCTCACAGTGCGTCAGGTCCCCGTCAGGGATGTGTGGGGTCTGACAGTGTGTCAGGCCCAATCAGGGGAGTGTGCAGTCTCACAGTGTGTCAGGACCGTTCCAGGGGTGTGTGTGGGGTCTCACAGTGTGTCAGGACCCTTTCATGTGTGTGTGGTGTCGTGTGGTGTGTCACGATCCTGTCAGGGGTGTGTGTGGTCTCACAGTGTGTCAGGACCCTGTCAGGGGTGTGTGGGGTCTCACAGTGTGTTAGGACCCTGGCAGGGGTGTGTGGGGTCTCACAGTGTGTTAGGACCCTGTCAGGGGTGTGTGGGGTCTCACAGTGTGTCAGAACCCTCTCAGGTGTGTGTGGGATCGGATATGTGTCGGGACGCTGTCAGGAGTGTGTGGCGTCTCACAGTGCGTCATGTCCCTGTCAGGGGTGTGTGGGGTCTTACAGTGTGTCAGGACCCTTTTGGGGCCTGTGGGGTCTCACAGTGTGTCCGGACCCTGTCTGGTGTGTGTGGAGTCTCACAGTGCATCAGGACCCTGTTAGGGGAGTGCGGGGGTCTCACAGTGTGTCTGGGACCCTGTCAGGTGTGTGTGGCGTCTCACAATGTGTCAGGACCCTTTTGGGACCTGTGTGGTCTCACAGTGTGTTAGGACCCTCTCAGGGTGTGTCGGATCTCACAGTCTCTCAGGACCCCATCCTGGGTGTGTGAGGTCTCACAATGTGTCAGGAACCTTTTGGGGTGTGTGGTGTCTCACAATGTGTCAGGAACGCCTTTTGGGGCCTGTGGGGTCTCACAGTGTGTCCGGACCCTGTCAGGGATGTGTAGGGTCTCGCTGTGTGTCAGGTCACCGTCAGAAGTGTATGGGGTCTGACAGTGTGTCAGGGCCTGTCAGGGGGTGTGTGCAGTCTCACAGTGTGTCAGGACCGTGCCAGGGGTGTGTGCAGTCTCACAGTGTGTCAGGACCGTACAAGGGGTGTGTGAGGTCTCACAGTTTGTCAGGACCCTTTCATGTGTGTGGTGTCGTGTCGTGTGTTACGATCCTATCGGGGTGTGTGTGGTCTCATAGTGTGTCAGGACCCTGTCAGTGGTTTGTGGGGTCTCACAGTGTGACAGGTCCCCTGTTAGTGGTGTGTGGGGTCTCACAGTGTGTCAGCACCCTGCCTGGGTTGTTTGGGGGTCTCACAGTGTGTCAGGACTGTGTCAGGGTTGTGTGGTGTCTCACAGTGTGGTCAGGACTCTCTCAGTGGTGGTGTCGGATCTTACAGTCTGTCAGGACCCTATCCAGGGTGTGTGGGGTCTCACAGTGTGTCAGGACCCCTCAGGTGTGAGTGGGGTCCCACAGTGTTTCTGAACCCTGTCAGGCGTGTGTGCCGTTTTCACAATGTGTCAGGACCCATTTGGGCCTGTGGGGTCTCACAGTGTGTCAGGACCATGTCAGGAGTGTGTGGGATCCCACAGTGTGTGCGGACCCTGTCCAGGGGTATGTAGGGTCGCGCTGTGTGTCAGCACCCTGTCAGGGGTGTGTAGGGTCTGACAGTGTGTCAGGGCCCTGTCAGGGTGTGTGCAGTCTCAGTGTGTCAGGACCGTTCCAGGGATGTGTGGGGTCTCACAGTGTGTCAGGACCCTTTCATGTGTGTGTGGTGTCGTGTGGTGCGTCACGATCCTATCAGGGGTGTGTGTGGTCTCACAGGTGTGTCAGGACCCTGTCACTGGTTTGTGGGGTCTCACAGTGTGACAGGTCCCTGTTACGGGGTGTGTGGGGTCTCACAGTGTGTCAGAACCCTGCCTGGGTTGTTTGGGGTCTCACAGTGCGTCAGGACCCTGCCAGGGATGTGTGGGATCGCAGTGTGTGTCAGGACCCTGTCAGGTGTGTGTGGCATCCGCAGTGGGTCAGGTCGCTGGCAGGGGTGTGTGGGGTCCGACAGTGTTTCTGAACCCTGTCAGGCATGTGTGCCGTCTCACAATGTGTCAGGACCCTTTTGGGGCCTGTGGGGTTTCACAGTGTTTTAGGACCCTCTCAGGGGTGTGTCGGATCTCACAGTCTCTCAGGACCCTATCCTGGGTGTGTGGGGTCTCACAATGTGTCAGGAACATTCTGGGGTGTGTGGGTCTCACAATGTGTCAGGAACATTCTGGGGTGTGTGGGGTCTCACAATGTGTCAGGACCCTTTTGGGGTGTGTGGGGTCTCGCAGTGTGTCTGGACGCTGCCAGGGGTGTATGGGGTCTCACAGTATGTCAGAACCCTTTCAATGTGTGTGGGATCGCAATGTGTGTCAGATCGCTGTCAGGGGTGTGTTAGGTCTCACGGTGTGTCTGGACCCTCTCAGGTATGTGTGGGATCTTAATGCGTGTCAGGACCCAGTCAGTGGTGTGTGGGGTCTCACAGTGTGTTAGGACCCTGCCAGGGTTGTGTGGGGTTTCACAGTGTGTCAGGACACCGTGAGTGGTTTGCCGGATTTTACAGTGTGTCAGGATCTGGTCGTGGGTGTGTGGGGTCTCACTGTGTGTCAGAACACTCTCAGATGTGTGTGGGATCGCAATGTGTGTCAGGACGCTGTCAGGAGTGTGTGGCGTCTCACAGTGCGTCAAGTCCCCTGTCAGGGGTGTGTAGGGTCTTACAGTGTGTCAGGATCCTTTTGGGTCCTGTGCGGTCTCACAGTGCGTCAGGACTCTCTCAGGGGTGTGTCGGATCTCACAATCTGTCAGGACACTATCTAGGGTGTGTGGGGTCTCACAGTTGTCCGGACCCTGTCTGGTGTGTGTGGAGTCTCACAGTGCGTCAGGTCCCTGTCAGGTCCCTGTGGGGTCTCACAGTGTGTCAGGACCGTGTCAATAGTGTGTGGGGTCTCACAGAGTGTCACGACCCCTGTTAGGGGGAGTGCGGGGTCTCACAGTGTGTCTGGACCCTGTCAGGTATGTGTGGCATCTCACAATGTGTCAGGACCCTTTTGGGGCCTGTGGGGTCCCACAGGTGTGTTAGGACCCTCTCAGGGGTGTGTCGGATCTCACAGTCTCTCAGGACCCTATCCTGGGTGTGTGGGGTCTCACAATGTGTCAGGATCCTTTTGGGGTGTGTGGCGTCTCACAGTGTGTCAGGGACCCTTTTGGGCCTGTGGGGTCTCACAGTGTGTCAGGACCATGTCAGGAGTGTGTGGGATCCCACAGTGTGTCCGGACCCTGTCAGGGGTGTGTAGGGTCTCGCTGTGTGTCAGCACCCTGTCAGGGGTGTGTGGGGTCTCACAGTTTGTCAGGTCACCGTCAGAGGTGTGAGTGGTCTGACAGTGTGTCAGGGCCCTGTCAGGGGTGTGTGGGGGTCCTCACAGTGTGTCCAGGACCGTTCCAGGGGGTGGTGTGGGCTCTCACAGTGTGTTTGGACCCTGCCAGGGTTGTGTGGGGTTTCACAGTGTGTCAGGACACCGTGAGTGGTTTGTGGGGTTTCACACTGTGTCAGGATCTGGTCGTGGGTGTGGTGGGGTCTCACTGTGTGTCAGAACACTCTCCGATGTGTGTGGGATCGCAATGTGTGTCAGGATGCTGTCAGGAGTGTGTGGCGTCACACAGTGCGTCAAGTCCCTGCCCGGAGTGTGTGGGGTCTCACACTGTGTTAGGACCCTGTCAGGGGTATGTGGGGTCTCACAGTGTGTCAGTGTCCTGTCAGGTGTGTGTGGGGTCTCACAGTCTGTCAGTGTCCTGTCAGGTGTGTGTGGAGTCTCACAGTGTGTCAGTGTCCTGTCAGGTGTGTGTGGGGCGTCACAGCTTGTCCTGACCCCTGTCAGGGGTGTGTGGGGTCTCACAGTGTGTCAGGACCCTGTCAGGGGTGTGTGGGGGTCTCACAGTGTGTCAGGACCCTGTCACGGGTGTGTGGGGTCTCACAGTTTGTCAGGAACCTGTCAGGTGTGTTTGGGGTCTCACAGTGTGTCACGACACTGTCAGGGGTAATGTCAGGTCTCACCGTGTGTCAAGATCCTTTCAAGGGTGTGCGGATCTCACAGAGTGCTTGGACCTGTCAGGTGTGTGTGGGGTCTCACAGTGTGTCAGTGTCCTGTCAGGTGTGTGTGGAGTCTCACAGTGTGTCAGTGTCCTGTCAGGTGTGTGTGGGGCGTCACAGCTTGTCCTGACCCTGTCAGGGGTGTGTGGGGTCTCACAGTGTGTCAGGACCCTGTCAGGGGTGTGTGGGGTCTCACAGTGTGTCAGGACCCTGTCACGGGTGTGTGGGGTCTCACAGTTTGTCAGGAACCTGTCAGGTGTGTTTGGGGTCTCACAGTGTGTCACGACACTGTCAGGGGTATGTCAGGTCTCACCGTGTGTCAAGATCCTTTCAAGGGTGTGGGGATCTCACAGAGTGCTTGGACCCTGTCAGGGGTGTGTGGCGTCTCATAGTGTGTCAGGGTCCTGTTAGGGGTGTGTGGGGTATCACAGTGTGTCAGTGTCCTGTTACAGGTGTGTGGGATCGCAATGTGTGTCAGGACCCTGTCAGGGGTGTGTGGGGTCTCACAGTGTGTCAGGTACCTGTCAAGGGTTTGTTTGGGTCTCACACTGTGTCAGGTCCCTGTCAGGGGTGTGTGGGGTCTCACACTGTGTCAGGTCCCTGTCAGGGGTGTGTAGGGTCTCGCTGTGTGTCAGGTCCCCGTCAGAGGTGTGTGGCGTCTGACAATGTGTCAGGGCTTTGTCAGGGGTGTGTGTGGTCTCACAGTGTATCAGGACCCTTTGATGTGTGCGTGGTGTCGTGTGGTGTGTCACGATACTGTCAGAGGTCTGTGTGGTCTCACAGTGTGTCAGGACTTGTCAGGGTTGTGTGGGGTCTCACAGTGTGTCAGGAGCCGGGCAGGGGTTTGTGGGGTCTCACGTGTCAGGACCCTGCCTGGGTTGTGTGGGGTCTCACAGTGTGCCTGGACCCCTGCCAGGTGTGTGTGGGTCTCACTGGTTGTCTGGACACAGATGGGGTGTGGGATCGCAATGTGTGTCAGGACCCTGTCAGGGGTTTGTGGCGTCTCACAGTGCGTCATGTCCCTGTCAGGGGTGTGTGGGGTCTCACAGTGTGTCAGGACCCTTCTGGGGTGTGTGGGGTCTCACAGCGTTTCTGAACCCTGTCAGGGGAGTGTGTGGTCTCACAGTGTGTCAGGACCCTTCTGGGGCCTGTGGGGTCTCACAGTGTGTCAGGGCCCTCTCAGGGCTGTGTCGGATCTCACAGTCTGTCAGGACCCTGTCCAGGGTGTGGTGGGTCTCACAGTGTGTCAGGAACTTGGCTGTCAGGTGTGTGTGTGGTCTCACAGTGGTCAGGACCCTGTCAGGGGTGTGTCGGGTCTCACAGTGCGTCAGGGTCCCCGTCAGGGATGTGTGGGGTCTGACAGTGTGTCAGGGCCCAGTCAGGGAGTGTGCAGTCTCACAGTGTGTCAGGACCGTTCCAGGGGTGTGTGGGGTCTCACAGTGTGTCAGGACCCTTTCATGTGTGTGTGGTGTCGTGTGGTGTGTCACGATCCTGTCAGGGGTGTGTGTGGTCTCACAGTGTGTCAGGACCCTGTCAGGGGTGTGTGGGGTCTCACAGTGTGTTAGGACCCTTGCAGGGGTGTGGTGGGGTCTCACAGTGTGTTAGGACCCTGTCAGGGGTGTGTGGGGGTCTCACAGTGTGTCAGAACCCTCTCAGATGTGTGTGGGATCGCAATGTGTGTCAGAACCCTGCCAGGGGTGTGTGGGGGGTATGTGGGATCGCAGTGTGAGTCAGGACCCTGTCAGGTGTGTGTGGCGTCCACAGTGGGTCAGGACGCTGTCAGTGGTGTGTGGGCTCTCACAGTGTGTTAGGACCCTGCCAGGGTTGTGTGGGGTTTCACAGTGTGTCAGGACACCGTGAGTGGTTTGTGGGGTTTCACGGTGTGTCAGGATCTGGTCGTGGGTGTGTGGGGTCTGACTGTGTGTCAGAACACTCTCAGATGTGTGTGGGATCGCAATGTGTGTCAGGACGCTGTCAGGAGTGTGTGGCGTCTCACAGTGCGTCATGTCCCTGTCAGGGTTGTGTGGGGTCTTACAGTGTGTCAGGACCCTTTTGGGGCCTGTGGGGTCTCACAGTGTGTCCGGACCCTGTCTGGTGTGTGTGGAGTCTCACAGTGCATCAGGTCCCTGTGGGGTCTCACAGTGTGTCAGGACCGTGTCAATAGTGTGTGGGGTCTCACAGTGTGTCAGGACCCTGTTAGGGGAGTGCGGGGTCTCACAGTGTGTCTGGACCCTGTCAGGTGTGTGTGGCGTCTCACAATGTGTCAGGACCCTTTTGGGACCTGTGGGGTCTCACAGTGTGTTAGGACCCTCTCAGGGTGTGTCGGATCTCACAGTGTGTCAGGACCCTATCCTGGGTGTGTGAGGTCTCACAATGTGTCAGGAACCTTTTGGGGTGTGTGGTGTCTCACAATGTGTCAGGACCCTTTTGGGGCCTGTGGTGTCTCACAGTGTGTCCGGACCCTGTCAGGGGTATGTAGGGTCTCGCTGTGTTTCAGCACCCTGTCAGGGGTGTGTAGGGTCTGACAGTGTGTCAGGGCCCTGTCAGGGGTGTGTGCAGTCTCAGTGTGACAGGACCGTTCCAGGGTTGTGTGGGGTCTCACAGTGTGTCAGGACCCTTTCATGTGTGTGTGGTGTCGTGTGGTGCGTCACGATCCTATCAGGGGTGTGTGTGGTCTCACAGTGTGTCAGGACCCTGTCACTGGTTTGTGGGGTCTCACAGTGTGACAGGTCCCTGTTAGGGGTGTGTGGGGTCTCACAGTGTGTCAGAACCCTGCCTGGGTTGTTTGGGGTCTCACAGTGCGTCAGGACCCTGCCAGGGATGTGTGGGATCGCAGTGTGTGTCAGGACCCTGTCAGGTGTGTGTGGCGTCCACAGTGGGTCAGGTCGCTGTCAGGGGTGTGTGGGGTCCGATAGTGTTTCTGAACCCTGTCAGGCATGTGTGCCGTCTCACAATGTGTCAGGACCCTTTTGGGGCCTGTGTGGTTTCACAGTGTTTTAGGACCCTCTCAGGGGTGTGTCGGATCTCACAGTCTCTCAGGACCCTATCCTGGGTGTGTGGGGTCTCACAATGTGTCAGGAACATCCTGGGGTGTGTGGGGTCTCACAATGTGTCAGGACCCTTTTGGGGTGTGTGGGGTTTCGCAGTGTGTCTGGACGCTGCCAGGGGTGTATGGGGTCTCACAGTATGTCAGAACCCTTTCAATGTGTGTGGGATCGCAATGTGTGTCAGGTCGCTGTCAGGGGTGTGTTAGGTCTCACGGTGTGTCTGGACCCTCTCAGGTATGTGTGGGATCTTAATGCGTGTCAGGACCCAGTCAGTGGTGTGTGGGGTCTCACAGTGTCTTAGGACCCTGCCAGGGTTGTGTGGGGTTTCACAGTGTGTCAGGACACCGTGAGTGGTTTGCGGGATTTTACAGTGTGTCAGGATCTGGTCGTGGGTGTGTGGGGTCTCACTGTGTGTCAGAACACTCTCAGATGTGTGTGGGATCGCAATGTGTGTCAGGACGCTGTCAGGAGTGTGTGGCGTCTCACAGTGCGTCAAGTCCCTGTCAGGGGTGTGTGGGGTCTTACAGTGTGTCAGGATCCTTTTGGGTCCTGTGCGGTCTCACAGTGCGTCAGGACTCTCTCAGGGGTGTGTCGGATCTCACAGTCTGTCAGGACACTATCTAGGGTGTGTGGGGTCTCACAGTTGTCCGGACCCTGTCTGGTGTGTGTGGAGTCTCACAGTGCGTCAGGTCCCTGTCAGGTCCCTGTGGGGTCTCACAGTGTGTCAGGACCGTGTCAATAGTGTGTGGGGTCTCACAGAGTGTCACGACCCTGTTAGGGGAGTGCGGGGTCTCACAGTGTGTCAGGACCGTTCCAGGGTTGTGTGGGGTTTCACAGTGTGTCAGGACACGGTGAGTGGTTTGTGGGGTTTCACACTGTGTCAGGATCTGGTCGTGGGTGTGTGGGTTCTCACTGTGTGTCAGAACACTCTCAGATGTGTGTGGGATCGCAATGTGTGTCAGGATGCTGTCAGGAGTGTGTGGCGTCTCACAGTGCGTCAAGTCCCTGTCAGGGGTGTGTGGGGTCTTACAGTGTGTCAGGATCCTTTTGGGTCCTGTGCGGTCTCACAGTGCGTCAGGACTCTCTCAGGGGTGTGTCGGATCTCACAGTCTGTCAGGACACTATCTAGGGTGTGTGGGGTCTCACAGTTATCCGGACCCTGTCTGGTGTGTGTGGGGTCTCACAGTGCGTCAGGTCTCTGTGGGGTCTCACAGTGTGTCAGGACCGTGTCAATACTGTGTGGGGTCTCACAGAGTGTCACGACCCTGTTAGGGGAGTGCGGGGTCTCACAGTGTGTCTGGACCCTGTCAGGTATGTGTGGCATCTCACAATGTGTCAGGACCCTTTTGGGGCCTGTGGGGTCCCACAGTGTGTTAGGACCCTCTCAGGGGTGTGTCGGATCTCACAGTCTCTCAGGACCCTATCCTGGGTGTGTGGGGTCTCACAATGTGTCAGGATCCTTTTGGGGTGTGTGGCGTCTCACAGTGTGTCAGGACCCTTTTGGGGCCTGTGGGGTCTCACAGTGTGTCAGGACCATGTCAGGAGTGTGTGGGATCCCACAGTGTGTCCGGACCCTGTCAGGGGTGTGTAGGGTCTCGCTGTGTGTCAGCACCCTGTCAGGGGTGTGTGGGGTCTCACAGTTTGTCAGGTCACCGTCAGAGGTGTGAGTGGTCTGACAGTGTGTCAGGGCCCTGTCAGGGGTGTGTGGGGTCTCACAGTGTGTCAGGACCGTTCCAGGGGTGTGTGGGCTCTCACAGTGTGTTTGGACCCTGCCAGGGTTGTGTGGGGTTTCACAGTGTGTCAGGACACCGTGAGTGGTTTGTGGGGTTTCACACTGTGTCAGGATCTGGTCGTGGGTGTGTGGGGTCTCACTGTGTGTCAGAACACTCTCAGATGTGTGTGGGATCGCAATGTGTGTCAGGATGCTGTCAGGAGTGTGTGGCGTCTCACAGTGCGTCAAGTCCCTGCCCGGAGTGTGTGGGGTCTCACACTGTGTTAGGACCCTGTCAGGGGTATGTGGGGTCTCACAGTGTGTCAGTGTCCTGTCAGGTGTGTGTGGGGTCTCACAGTCTGTCAGTGTCCTGTCAGGTGTGTGTGGAGTCTCACAGTGTGTCAGTGTCCTGTCAGGTGTGTGTGGGGCGTCACAGCTTGTCCTGACCCTGTCAGGGGTGTGTGGGGTCTCACAGTGTGTCAGGACCCTGTCAGGGGTGTGTGGGGTCTCACAGTGTGTCAGGACCCTGTCACGGGTGTGTGGGGTCTCACAGTTTGTCAGGAACCTGTCAGGTGTGTTTGGGGTCTCACAGTGTGTCACGACACTGTCAGGGGTATGTCAGGTCTCACCGTGTGTCAAGATCCTTTCAAGGGTGTGCGGATCTCACAGAGTGCTTGGACCCTGTCAGGTGTGTGTGGGGTCTCACAGTGTGTCAGTGTCCTGTCAGGTGTGTGTGGAGTCTCACAGTGTGTCAGTGTCCTGTCAGGTGTGTGTGGGGCGTCACAGCTTGTCCTGACCCTGTCAGGGGTGTGTGGGGTCTCACAGTGTGTCAGGACCCTGTCAGGGGTGTGTGGGGTCTCACAGTGTGTCAGGACCCTGTCACGGGTGTGTGGGGTCTCACAGTTTGTCAGGAACCTGTCAGGTGTGTTTGGGGTCTCACAGTGTGTCACGACACTGTCAGGGGTATGTCAGGTCTCACCGTGTGTCAAGATCCTTTCAAGGGTGTGGGGATCTCACAGAGTGCTTGGACCCTGTCAGGGGTGTGTGGCGTCTCATAGTGTGTCAGGGTCCTGTTAGGGGTGTGTGGGGTATCACAGTGTGTCAGTGTCCTGTTACAGGTGTGTGGGATCGCAATGTGTGTCAGGACCCTGTCAGGGGTGTGTGGGGTCTCACAGTGTGTCAGGTACCTGTCAAGGGTTTGTTTGGGTCTCACACTGTGTCAGGTCCCTGTCAGGGGTGTGTGGGGTCTCACACTGTGTCAGGTCCCTGTCAGGGGTGTGTAGGGTCTCGCTGTGTGTCAGGTCCCCGTCAGAGGTGTGTGGCGTCTGACAATGTGTCAGGGCTTTGTCAGGGGTGTGTGTGGTCTCACAGTGTATCAGGACCCTTTGATGTGTGCGTGGTGTCGTGTGGTGTGTCACGATACTGTCAGAGGTCTGTGTGGTCTCACAGTGTGTCAGGACCTTGTCAGGGTTGTGTGGGGTCTCACAGTGTGTCAGGAGCCGGGCAGGGGTTTGTGGGGTCTCACGTGTCAGGACCCTGCCTGGGTTGTGTGGGGTCTCACAGTGTGCCTGGACCCTGCCAGGTGTGTGTGGGGTCTCACTGGTTGTCTGGACACAGATGGGTGTGGGATCGCAATGTGTGTCAGGACCCTGTCAGGGGTTTGTGGCGTCTCACAGTGCGTCATGTCCCTGTCAGGGGTGTGTGGGGTCTCACAGTGTGTCAGGACCCTTCTGGGGTGTGTGGGGTCTCACAGCGTTTCTGAACCCTGTCAGGGGAGTGTGTGGTCTCACAGTGTGTCAGGACCCTTCTGGGGCCTGTGGGGTCTCACAGTGTGTCAGGGCCCTCTCAGGGCTGTGTCGGATCTCACAGTCTGTCAGGACCCTGTCCAGGGTGTGTGGGTCTCACAGTGTGTCAGGAACTTGGCTGTCAGGTGTGTGTGTGGTCTCACAGTGGGTCAGGACCCTGTCAGGGGTGTGTCGGGTCTCACAGTGCGTCAGGTCCCCGTCAGGGATGTGTGGGGTCTGACAGTGTGTCAGGGCCCAGTCAGGGGAGTGTGCAGTCTCACAGTGTGTCAGGACCGTTCCAGGGGTGTGTGGGGTCTCACAGTGTGTCAGGACCCTTTCATGTGTGTGTGGTGTCGTGTGGTGTGTCACGATCCTGTCAGGGGTGTGTGTGGTCTCACAGTGTGTCAGGACCCTGTCAGGGGTGTGTGGGGTCTCACAGTGTGTTAGGACCCTTGCAGGGGTGTGTGGGGTCTCACAGTGTGTTAGGACCCTGTCAGGGGTGTGTGGGGTCTCACAGTGTGTCAGAACCCTCTCAGATGTGTGTGGGATCGCAATGTGTGTCAGAACCCTGCCAGGGGTGTGTGGGGGGTATGTGGGATCGCAGTGTGAGTCAGGACCCTGTCAGGTGTGTGTGGCGTCCACAGTGGGTCAGGACGCTGTCAGTGGTGTGTGGGCTCTCACAGTGTGTTAGGACCCTGCCAGGGTTGTGTGGGGTTTCACAGTGTGTCAGGACACCGTGAGTGGTTTGTGGGGTTTCACGGTGTGTCAGGATCTGGTCGTGGGTGTGTGGGGTCTGACTGTGTGTCAGAACACTCTCAGATGTGTGTGGGATCGCAATGTGTGTCAGGACGCTGTCAGGAGTGTGTGGCGTCTCACAGTGCGTCATGTCCCTGTCAGGGTTGTGTGGGGTCTTACAGTGTGTCAGGACCCTTTTGGGGCCTGTGGGGTCTCACAGTGTGTCCGGACCCTGTCTGGTGTGTGTGGAGTCTCACAGTGCATCAGGTCCCTGTGGGGTCTCACAGTGTGTCAGGACCGTGTCAATAGTGTGTGGGGTCTCACAGTGTGTCAGGACCCTGTTAGGGGAGTGCGGGGTCTCACAGTGTGTCTGGACCCTGTCAGGTGTGTGTGGCGTCTCACAATGTGTCAGGACCCTTTTGGGACCTGTGGGGTCTCACAGTGTGTTAGGACCCTCTCAGGGTGTGTCGGATCTCACAGTGTGTCAGGACCCTATCCTGGGTGTGTGAGGTCTCACAATGTGTCAGGAACCTTTTGGGGTGTGTGGTGTCTCACAATGTGTCAGGACCCTTTTGGGGCCTGTGGTGTCTCACAGTGTGTCCGGACCCTGTCAGGGGTATGTAGGGTCTCGCTGTGTTTCAGCACCCTGTCAGGGGTGTGTAGGGTCTGACAGTGTGTCAGGGCCCTGTCAGGGGTGTGTGCAGTCTCAGTGTGACAGGACCGTTCCAGGGTTGTGTGGGGTCTCACAGTGTGTCAGGACCCTTTCATGTGTGTGTGGTGTCGTGTGGTGCGTCACGATCCTATCAGGGGTGTGTGTGGTCTCACAGTGTGTCAGGACCCTGTCACTGGTTTGTGGGGTCTCACAGTGTGACAGGTCCCTGTTAGGGGTGTGTGGGGTCTCACAGTGTGTCAGAACCCTGCCTGGGTTGTTTGGGGTCTCACAGTGCGTCAGGACCCTGCCAGGGATGTGTGGGATCGCAGTGTGTGTCAGGACCCTGTCAGGTGTGTGTGGCGTCCACAGTGGGTCAGGTCGCTGTCAGGGGTGTGTGGGGTCCGATAGTGTTTCTGAACCCTGTCAGGCATGTGTGCCGTCTCACAATGTGTCAGGACCCTTTTGGGGCCTGTGTGGTTTCACAGTGTTTTAGGACCCTCTCAGGGGTGTGTCGGATCTCACAGTCTCTCAGGACCCTATCCTGGGTGTGTGGGGTCTCACAATGTGTCAGGAACATCCTGGGGTGTGTGGGGTCTCACAATGTGTCAGGACCCTTTTGGGGTGTGTGGGGTTTCGCAGTGTGTCTGGACGCTGCCAGGGGTGTATGGGGTCTCACAGTATGTCAGAACCCTTTCAATGTGTGTGGGATCGCAATGTGTGTCAGGTCGCTGTCAGGGGTGTGTTAGGTCTCACGGTGTGTCTGGACCCTCTCAGGTATGTGTGGGATCTTAATGCGTGTCAGGACCCAGTCAGTGGTGTGTGGGGTCTCACAGTGTCTTAGGACCCTGCCAGGGTTGTGTGGGGTTTCACAGTGTGTCAGGACACCGTGAGTGGTTTGCGGGATTTTACAGTGTGTCAGGATCTGGTCGTGGGTGTGTGGGGTCTCACTGTGTGTCAGAACACTCTCAGATGTGTGTGGGATCGCAATGTGTGTCAGGACGCTGTCAGGAGTGTGTGGCGTCTCACAGTGCGTCAAGTCCCTGTCAGGGGTGTGTGGGGTCTTACAGTGTGTCAGGATCCTTTTGGGTCCTGTGCGGTCTCACAGTGCGTCAGGACTCTCTCAGGGGTGTGTCGGATCTCACAGTCTGTCAGGACACTATCTAGGGTGTGTGGGGTCTCACAGTTGTCCGGACCCTGTCTGGTGTGTGTGGAGTCTCACAGTGCGTCAGGTCCCTGTCAGGTCCCTGTGGGGTCTCACAGTGTGTCAGGACCGTGTCAATAGTGTGTGGGGTCTCACAGAGTGTCACGACCCTGTTAGGGGAGTGCGGGGTCTCACAGTGTGTCAGGACCGTTCCAGGGTTGTGTGGGGTTTCACAGTGTGTCAGGACACGGTGAGTGGTTTGTGGGGTTTCACACTGTGTCAGGATCTGGTCGTGGGTGTGTGGGTTCTCACTGTGTGTCAGAACACTCTCAGATGTGTGTGGGATCGCAATGTGTGTCAGGATGCTGTCAGGAGTGTGTGGCGTCTCACAGTGCGTCAAGTCCCTGTCAGGGGTGTGTGGGGTCTTACAGTGTGTCAGGATCCTTTTGGGTCCTGTGCGGTCTCACAGTGCGTCAGGACTCTCTCAGGGGTGTGTCGGATCTCACAGTCTGTCAGGACACTATCTAGGGTGTGTGGGGTCTCACAGTTATCCGGACCCTGTCTGGTGTGTGTGGGGTCTCACAGTGCGTCAGGTCTCTGTGGGGTCTCACAGTGTGTCAGGACCGTGTCAATACTGTGTGGGGTCTCACAGAGTGTCACGACCCTGTTAGGGGAGTGCGGGGTCTCACAGTGTGTCTGGACCCTGTCAGGTATGTGTGGCATCTCACAATGTGTCAGGACCCTTTTGGGGCCTGTGGGGTCCCACAGTGTGTTAGGACCCTCTCAGGGGTGTGTCGGATCTCACAGTCTCTCAGGACCCTATCCTGGGTGTGTGGGGTCTCACAATGTGTCAGGATCCTTTTGGGGTGTGTGGCATCTCACAGTGTGTCAGGACCCTTTTGGGGCCTGTGGGGTCTCACAGTGTGTCAGGACCATGTCAGGAGTGTGTGGGATCCCACAGTGTGTCCCGACCCTGTCAGGGTTGTGTAGGGTCTCGCTGTGTATCAGCACCCTGTCAGGGGTGTGTGGGGTCTCACAGTGTGTCAGGTCACCGTCAGAGGTGTGAGTGGTCTGACAGTGTGTCAGGGCCCAGTCAGGGGTGTGTGCAGTCTCACAGTGTGTCAGGACCGTTCCAGGGGTGTGTGGGGTCTCACAGTGTGTCAGGACCCTTTCATGTGTGTGTGGTGTCGTGTGGTGTGTCACGATCCTATCAGGGGTGTGTGTGGTCTCATAGTGTGTCAGGACCCTTCAGTGGTTTGTGGGGTCTCACAGTGTGACAGGTCCCTGTTAGTGGTGTGTGGGGTCTCACAGTGTGTCAGCACCCTGCCTGGGTTGTTTGGGGTCTCACAGTGTGTCAGGACCCTGTCATGGTTGTTTGAGGTCTCACAGTGTGTCAGGATCCTGTCGGGGGTGTGTGGGGTCTCACAGTGTGTCAGAACCCTCTCAGATGTGTGTGGGATCACAATTTGTGTCTGGACCCTGTCAGTGGTGTGTGCGGTCTCGTAGTGTGTCAGGTCCCTATCCAGGGTGTGTGGGGTCTCACAGTGCGTCAGGACCCTGCTAGGGTTGTGTGGGATCGCAATGTGTATCAGGACCCTGCCTGAGGTGTGTGGGATCTCACAATGCGTCAGGAACCTTTTGGGGTTTGTGGTGTCTCACAATGTGTCAGGACCCTTTTGGTGTGTATGAGGTCTTACAGTGTGTCTGGACGCTGCCAGGGGTGTGTTAGGTCTGACGGTGTGTCTGGACCCTCTCAGGCGTGTGTGGGATCTTAATGCGTGTCAGAACGCTGTCAGTGGTGTGTGGGGTCTCACAGTGTGTTAGGACCCTGCCAGGGTTGTGTGGGGTTTCACAGTGTGTCAGGACACGCTGAGTGGTTTGTGGGGTTTCACACTGTGTCAGGATCTGGTCGTGGGTGTGTGGGGTCTCACTGTGTGTCAGAACACTCTCAGATGTGTGTGGGATCGCAATGTGTGTCAGGACGCTGTCAGGAGTGTGTGGCGTCTCACAGTGCGTCAAGTCCCTGTCAGGGGTGTGTGGGGTCTTACAGTGTGTCAGGATCCTTTTGGGTCCTGTGCGGTCTCACAGTGCGTCAGGACTCTCTCAGGGGTGTGTCGGATCTCACAGTCTGTCAGGACACTATCTAGGGTGTGTGGGGTCTCACAGTTGTCCGGACCCTGTCTGGTGTGTGTGGAGTCTCACAGTGCGTCAGGTCCCTGTCAGGTCCCTGTGGGGTCTCACAGTGTGTCAGGACCGTGTCAATAGTGTGTGGGGTCTCACAGAGTGTCACGACCCTGTTAGGGGAGTGCGGGGTCTCACAGTGTGTCAGGACCGTGTCAATAGTGTGTGGGGTCTCACAGAGTGTCACGACCCTGTTAGGGGAGTGCGGGGTCTCACAGTGTGTCTGGACCCTGTCAGGTATGTGTGGCATCTCACAATGTGTCAGGACCCTTTTGGGGCCTGTGGGGTCCCACAGTGTGTTAGGACCCTCTCAGGGGTGTGTCGGATCTCACAGTCTCTCAGGACCCTATCCTGGGTGTGTGGGGTCTCACAATGTGTCAGGATCCTTTTGGGGTGTGTGGCGTCTCACAGTGTGTCAGGACCCTTTTGGGGCCTGTGGGGTCTCACAGTGTGTCAGGACCATGTCAGGAGTGTGTGGGATCCCACAGTGTGTCCGGACCCTGTCAGGGGTGTGTAGGGTCTCGCTGTGTGTCAGCACCCTGTCAGGGGTGTGTGGGGTCTCACAGTGTGTCAGGTCACCGTCAGAGGTGTGAGTGGTCTGACAGTGTGTCAGGGCCCAGTCAGGGGTGTGTGGGGTCTCACAGTGTGTCAGGACCGTTCCAGGGTTGTGTGGGGTTTCACAGTGTGTCAGGACACGGTGAGTGGTTTGTGGGGTTTCACACTGTGTCAGGATCTGGTCGTGGGTGTGTGGGTTCTCACTGTGTGTCAGAACACTCTCAGATGTGTGTGGGATCGCAATGTGTGTCAGGATGCTGTCAGGAGTGTGTGGCGTCTCACAGTGCGTCAAGTCCCTGTCAGGGGTGTGTGGGGTCTTACAGTGTGTCAGTATCCTTTTGGGTCCTGTGCGGTCTCACAGTGCGTCAGGACTCTCTCAGGGGTGTGTCGGATCTCACAGTCTGTCAGGACACTATCTAGGGTGTGTGGGGTCTCACAGTTATCCGGACCCTGTCTGGTGTGTGTGGAGTCTCACAGTGCGTCAGGTCTCTGTGGGGTCTCACAGTGTGTCAGGACCGTGTCAATACTGTGTGGGGTCTCACAGAGTGTCACGACCCTGTTAGGGGAGTGCGGGGTCTCACAGTGTGTCTGGACCCTGTCAGGTATGTGTGGCATCTCACAATGTGTCAGGACCCTTTTGGGGCCTGTGGGGTCCCACAGTGTGTTAGGACCCTCTCAGGGGTGTGTCGGATCTCACAGTCTCTCAGGACCCTATCCTGGGTGTGTGGGGTCTCACAATGTGTCAGGATCCTTTTGGGGTGTGTGGCATCTCACAGTGTGTCAGGACCCTTTTGGGGCCTGTGGGGTCTCACAGTGTGTCAGGACCATGTCAGGAGTGTGTGGGATCCCACAGTGTGTCCCGACCCTGTCAGGGTTGTGTAGGGTCTCGCTGTGTATCAGCACCCTGTCAGGGGTGTGTGGGGTCTCACAGTGTGTCAGGTCACCGTCAGAGGTGTGAGTGGTCTGACAGTGTGTCAGGGCCCAGTCAGGGGTGTGTGCAGTCTCACAGTGTGTCAGGACCGTTCCAGGGGTGTGTGGGGTCTCACAGTGTGTCAGGACCCTTTCATGTGTGTGTGGTGTCGTGTGGTGTGTCACGATCCTATCAGGGGTGTGTGTGGTCTCATAGTGTGTCAGGACCCTTCAGTGGTTTGTGGGGTCTCACAGTGTGACAGGTCCCTGTTAGTGGTGTGTGGGGTCTCACAGTGTGTCAGCACCCTGCCTGGGTTGTTTGGGGTCTCACAGTGTGTCAGGACCCTGTCATGGTTGTTTGAGGTCTCACAGTGTGTCAGGATCCTGTCGGGGGTGTGTGGGGTCTCACAGTGTGTCAGAACCCTCTCAGATGTGTGTGGGATCACAATTTGTGTCTGGACCCTGTCAGTGGTGTGTGCGGTCTCGTAGTGTGTCAGGTCCCTATCCAGGGTGTGTGGGGTCTCACAGTGCGTCAGGACCCTGCTAGGGTTGTGTGGGATCGCAATGTGTATCAGGACCCTGCCTGAGGTGTGTGGGATCTCACAATGCGTCAGGAACCTTTTGGGGTTTGTGGTGTCTCACAATGTGTCAGGACCCTTTTGGTGTGTATGAGGTCTTACAGTGTGTCTGGACGCTGCCAGGGGTGTGTTAGGTCTGACGGTGTGTCTGGACCCTCTCAGGCGTGTGTGGGATCTTAATGCGTGTCAGAACGCTGTCAGTGGTGTGTGGGGTCTCACAGTATGTTAGGACCCTGCCAGGGTTGTGTGGGGTTTCACAGTGTGTCAGGACACGCTGAGTGGTTTGTGGGGTTTCACACTGTGTCAGGATCTGGTCGTGGGTGTGTGGGGTCTCACTGTGTGTCAGAACACTCTCAGATGTGTGTGGGATCGCAATGTGTGTCAGGATGCTGTCAGGAGTGTGTGGTGTCTCACAGTGCATCAAGTCCCTGCCAGGAGTGTGTGGGGTCTAACAGTGTGTCAGGATCCTTTTGGGGCCTGTGGGGTCTCACAGTGTGTCCGGACCCTGTCTGGTGTGTGCGGTCTCACAGTCTGTCAGGACCCTTTTGGGGCCTGTGGGGTCTCACAGTGTGTCAGGACTCTCTCAGGGGTGTGTCGGATCTTACAGTCTGTCAGGACCCTATCCATGGTGTGTGGGGTCTCACAGTGTGTCAGGACCCCTCAGGTGTGAGTGGGGTCCCACAGTGTTTCTGAACCCTGTCAGGCGTGTGTGCCGTTTCACAATTTGTCAGGACCCATTTGGGGCCTGTGGGGTCTCACAGTGCGTCAGGACCCTGCCAGGGTTGTGTGGGATCGCAAAGTGCATCAGGACCCTGCCAGGGGTGTGTGGGATCGCAATGTGTGTCAGGACCCTGTCAGGTGTGTGTGTGTGGCGTCCACTGTGGGTCAGGGCGCTGTCAGGAGTGTGTGGGGTCCCACAGTGCTTCAGAACCCTGTAAGGCGTGTATGCCGTCTCACAATCTGTCAGGACCCTTTTGGGGCCTGTGGGGTCTCACAGTGTGTTAGGACCCTCTCAGGGGTGTGTCGGATCTCACAGTCTCTCAGGACCCTATCCTGGGTGTGTGGGGTATCACAATGTGTCAGGAACCTTTTGGGGTGTGTGGTGTCTCACAATGTGTCAGGACCCTGTTGGGATGTGTGGGGTCTCGCAGTGTGTCAGGACCCTGTCAGGGGTGTATGGGGTCTCACAGCGTGTCTGGACGCTGTCAGGGGTGTGTGGGGTCTCACAGTGTGTCAGGTCCCTGTGGAGTCTCACAGTGTGTCAGGACCGTGTCAATAGTGTGTGGGGTCTCACAGTGTGTCAGGACCCTTTTGGGGCCTGTGGGGTCTCACAGTGTGTTAGGACCCTCTCAGGGGTGTGTCGGATCTCACAGTCTCCCAGGACCCTATCCTGGGTGTGTGGGGTCTCACAATGTGTCAGGATCCTTTTGGGGTGTGTGGCGTCTCACAGTGTGTCAGGACCCTTTTGGGGCCTGTGGGGTCTCACAGTGTGTCAGGACCATGTCAGGAGTGTGTGGGATCCCACAGTGTGTCAGGACCCTGTCAGGGGTGTGTAGGGTCTCGCTGTGTGTCAGCACTCTGTCAGGTGTGTGTAGGGTCTCACAGTGTGTCAGGTCCTGTCAGGGGTGTGTGGTGTCTCACAGTGTGTCAGGTCCGTGTGGCGTCTTCCAGTGTGTCAGGACCCTGTCAGGTGTGCGTGCCGTCTCACAGTGTGTCAGAACCCTGTCAGGTGTGTGGGGGGTCTCACAGTGTGTCAGAACCCTGTCAGTAGTGTGTGGGGTCTGACAATGTGACAGGACATTGTCAGGGGTGTGTGGAGTCTCACAGTGTGCCAGGACCCTGTGAGCGGTGTGTGTGTATCACAGTTTGTCAGGACCCTGTCAGGGTGTTCGGGGTCTCACAGTGTTTCTGTACCCTGTCAGGGGTGTCTGGGGTCTCACAGTGTGTCAGTGTCCTGTCAGGTGTGTGTGGGGTCTCACAGTGTGTCAGTGTCCTGTCAGGTGTGTGTGGAGTCTCACAGTGTGTCAGTGTCCTGTCAGGTGTGTGTGGGGCGTCACAGCTTGTCCTGACCCTGTCAGGGGAGTGTGGGGTCTCACAGTGTGTCAGGACCCTGTCACGGGTGTGTGGGGTCTCACAGTTTGTCAGGAACCTGTCAGGTGTGTTTGGGGTCTCACAGTGTGTCACGACACCGTCAGGGGTATGTCAGGTCTCACCGTGTGTCAAGATCCTTTCAAGGGTGTGGGGATCTCACAGAGTGCTTGGACCCTGTCAGGGGTGTGTGGGGTCTCACAGTGTGTTAGGACCCTGTCAGGGGTATGTGGGGTCTCACAGTGTGTCAGGATCCTGTCAGGGGTGTGTGGGGTCTCACAGTGTGTCAGGGTCCTGTAAGGGGTGTGTGGGGTCTCACAGTGTATCAGGGTCCTGTAAGGGGTGTGTGGGGTCTCACAGTGTATCAGGGTCCTGTAAGGGGTGTGTGGGGTCTCACAGAGTGTCATCAGTGTGAAAGTAAGCATGCAAGTACAGCAGGCAGTGAAGAAAGCTAATGGCATGCTGGCCTTCATAACAAGGGGAATTGAGTACAAGAGCAAAAAGGTCCTTCTGCAGTTGTACAGGGCCCTGGTGAGACCACACCTGGAGTACTGTGTGCAATTTTTGTCTCCAAATTTGAGTAAGGACATTCTTGCTATTGAGGGAGTGCAGCGTAGGTTCACAAGGTTAATTCCCGGGATGGCGGGACTGTCATATGTCGAAAGATTGGGTGACTGGGCTTGTATACTCTGGAATTTAGAAGCCTGAGAGGGGATCTTATTGAAACATATAAGATTATTAAGGGATTGAACATGCTGGAGGCAGGAAGCATGTTCCCGCTGATGGGTGAGTCCGGAACCAAAGGCCACAGTTTAAGAATAAAGGGTAGGCCATTTAGAATGGAGTTGAGGAAAAACTTTTTCACTCAGAGAGTGGTGGATATATTGAATGCTCTGCCCCAGAAGGCAGTGGAGGCCAAGTCTCTGGATGTTTTTTAGAAAGAGATGGATAGAGCTCTTAAAGATAGTGGAATCAAAGGTTATGGGGATAAGGCAGGAACTGGATACTGATTGTGGATGATCAGTCATGATCACAGTGAATGGCGGTTCAGGCTCGAAGGGTCGAATGGCCTACTCCTACACCTATTGTCTCTTGTCTATTTTCTATAGGACCCTGTCCGGGGTATGTTGCGTCTCACAGTGTGTCAGGACCATGTCAGGAGTGTGTGGGATCTCGCTGTGTGTCAGCACCCTGTCAGAGGGGTGAAGGGTCTTACAGTGTGTCAGGACCCTGTCAGGGGTGTGTGGGGTCTCACAGTGTGTCAGGAGCCGGCCAGGGGTGTGTGGGGTCTCACAGTGTGCCAGGTCTCCCTCAGGGATGTGTGGTGTCTCACAGTGTGTCAGGACCCTGTCAGTGGTGTTTGAGGTATCACAATGTGTCAGGACCCTGTCAGGTGTGTGTGGGATCTCACTGTGTGTCAGCACCCTGTCAGGGGTGTGTGGGGTCTCATACAGTGTGTCAGGAGCCGGCCAGGGGTGTGTAAGGTCTCACAGTGTGCCAGTTCCCTGGCAGGGGTGTGTGGGGTCTCACAGTGTGTCAGGAGCCGGCCAGGGGTGTTTGAGGTATCACGATGTGTCTGGACCCTTTTGGGAGTGTGTGGGGTCTCACAGTGTGTGAGGACCGAGTCCAGGTTGTGTGGGGTCTTACAGTGTGTCCGGACCCTGCCAGTGGTGTGTCGGGTCTCACAGTGTGTCAGGACCCTCTCAGGTTTGTGTCCGGTCTCACAGTGTGTCAGGAGCCGGCCAGGGGTGTGTGGGGTCTGACAGCGTGACAGGATGTTGTCAGGGGTGCGTGGGTCTCAGAGTGTCTCAGGACACTATCAGGGGTCTGTGCGGTCTCACAGTGTGTCAAGATCTTGGCGATCTGGAAGGAATCTAGAGCAGCTGGATGACCTTCGATTCATAAGGGAGAATGAGGCAGTCATAGATGAGAGCTTCAGGGAGGTAGTCACACCAAGGCTGTCGGAAGCAGGTCGTTGGGTGACGGTCAGAGGGGGGAAAGTGAAGGTGAGCAGACAGGCAGTGCAGAGCACCCCTGTGGCCATTTCCCTCAATAATATGTTCACCATTCTGGATACTGTTGGTGGGGACAACCGACTGGGTGTGAGCCACGGTGGCAGGGCCTCTGGCACTGAGTCTGACCCTGTGGTGCAGAAGGGTGGGACGGAGAAGAGGAGAGCTGTCGTCATTGGAGACTCTATAGTCAGGGGAGCAGACAGGAGATTTTGTGGACGTGAGAAGGACAGCCGCATGGTTTGTAGTCTCCCGGGTGCCAGGGTCCAGGATGTCTCTGACCGGGTGCACGACATCCTGGTATGAGAGGGAAAGCAACCAGAAGTCGTGGTACAGGTTGGCACCAACAACATAGGCAGGAAGAGGGATGAGGTCCTGAAGTGTGAGTTTCGGGAACTAGGCAGAAGGCTAAAGAGCAGGACCTCAAGGGTGGCGTTCTCAGGATTGCTGCCAGTGCTACGTGACAGTGATGGTAAGAATTGGAGGAGATGGCAGTTGAATGCGTGGCTGAGGAGTTGGTGCAGGGAGCAGGGGGTTTGGATCATTGGGATCTCTTCTGGGGTATTCTTCACTTATGTGAAGAACGAAAGGATGACAGGAGTGAAGGTAGGTCCATTTAGATAAAGGTGGGAAGATGTGCCTGAAAGCTGTGGAAGTGAGTGAGGTGCTCAATGAATACTTCTCTGCAGTTTTCACCAATGAGAGAGAACTTGATGATGGTGAGGACAATATGAGTTAGGTTGATGTTCTGGAGCATGTTGATATTAAGGGAGAGGAGGAGTTGGAGTTGTTAAAATACATTAGGATGGATAAGTCCCTTGGGCTAGACAGAATATTCCGCAGGCTTCTCCATTAGGTGGGGGAAGAGATTGCTGAGCCTCTGGCTAGGATCTTTATGTCCTCGTTGTCCACAGGAATGGTACCAGAGGACTGGAGGGAGGCGAATGTTGTCCCTTTGTTCAAAAAAGGTAGTAGGGATAGTCCGGGTAATTATAGACCAATGAGCCTTACGTCTGTGGTGGGAAAGCTGTTGGAAAAGATTCTTAGAGATAGTATTTATGGGCATTTAGAGAATCATGGTCTGATCAGGGACAGTCACCATGGCTTCGTGAAGGGCAGATCGTGTCTAACAAGCCTGATAGAGTTCTTTGAGGAGGTGACCAGGCACATAGATGAGGGTAGTGCAGTGGATGTGATCTACATGGATTTTAGTAAGGCATTTGACAGGGTTCCACACAGTAGGCTTATTCAGAAAGTCTGAAGGCATGGGATCCAGGGAAGTTTGGCCAGGTGGATTCAGAATTGGATTGCCTGCAGAAGGCAGAGGGTGGTGGTGGAGGGAGTGCATTCAGATTGGAGGGTTGTGATTAGTGGTGCCCCACAAGGATCTGCTCTGGGACCTCTAATTTTCATGATTTTTATTAACGACCTGGAGGTGGGGGTAGAAGGGTGGGTTGGCAAGTTTACAGATGACACAAAGGTTGGTGGTGTTGTAGATAGTGTAGAGGACTGTCGAAGATTGCAGAGAGATATTGATAGGATGCATAAATGGGCTGAGAAGTGGCAGATGGAGTTCAACCTGGAGAAGTGTGAGGTGGTACACTTTGGAAGGACAAACTCCAAGACAGAATACAAAGTAAATGGCAGGATACTTGGTAGTGTGGAGGAGCAGAGGGATCTGGGGTACATGTCCACAGATCCCTGAAAGTTGCCTCACAGGTAGGTAGGCTTATGGGTTGTTGGCTTTCATAAGTCGAGGGATAATGTCTAAGAGTCGCAATGTAATGATACAGCTCTATAAAACTCTGGTTAGGCCACACTTGGAGTACTGTGTCCAGTTCTGGTCGCTTCACTATAGGAAGGATGTGGAAGCATTGGAAAGGGTACAGAGGAGATTTACCAGGATGCTGCCTGGTTTAGAGATTATGGATTATGATTAGAGATTAAGGGAGCTAGGGCTTTACTCTTTGGAGAGGAGGAGGATGAGAAGAGACATGATAGAGGTGTATAAGCTATTAAGAAGAATAGATACAGTGGACAGCCAGTGCCTCTAAACATCTGGAGAAGAGTGATGCTTATGTGAGAATGCTGTTCTCGGACTACAGTTCAGTATTCAACACCATCATTCCCTCCAGGCTTGACAAGAAGCTCAGAGACCTCGGCCTTGACCCTGCCTTGTGCAGCTGGATCGTGGCGTTCCTGTCAGATTGCCAGCAAGTGGTAAGAGTGGGCTCCCTCACCTCTGCCCCTCCGACACTCGATGTAGGTGCCCCTCAGGGCTGTGTCCTAAGCTCCCTCCTTTACTCTCTGTATACACATGACTGTGTCGCCACCCACAGCTCCAATCTGCTAATTAAATTTGCTGACGATACTATATGGATTGGCCAAATCTCAAATAATAACGAGGTAGCCTACATAGAAGTCATCACCCTGACACAGTGGTGTCAGGAGAACAACTTCTCCCTCAATGTCGCAAAAGCAAAGGAGCTGGTCGCAATGTCGCAAGAACAAGAGGAATGGAGACAGGCTAACCTCTATTGACATCAATGGATCTGGGGCTGAGAGGGTGAACAGCTTTAATTTCCTTGGCATTCACGTCACTGAGGATCTCACATGGTCTGTGCACACCGGCTGTGTGGTGGAAAAGGCACAACAGCATCTCTTTCACCTCAGATGGTAGAGGAAGTTTGGGATGGGCCCCCAAATGCTGACGATTTTCTACAGGGCCACAGTTGAGAGCATCCTGACTGGCTGCATCATTACATGGAATGGGAACTGTACTTCTCTCAATCGCAGGGCTCTGCAGAGAGCGGTGCGGACAGCCCAGTGCATCTGTAGACGTGAACTTCCCACTATTCAGGGCTTTTCAGAGACGGGGTAAAAAGGACCCAAAGGATCATTCTGAACCCAAGTCTCACCAACCACAACCTGTTCCAGCTGCTACTATCCGGGAAACGGTACCACAGCATAAAAGCCAGGACCAACAGGCTCCGGACAGCTTCTTCCACCAGGACATCAGACTGATTAATTCACGCTGATACAAATCTATTTCTACAATTGTACACATATATACACACTCACCGCACACACTTTACTGTAATTGTGCTGTTGGTGCAGAAAAACAGTTTACACGACATGTGTCTGTGATATTAACCCTGATTCTGAGAATTTTTATCTGGCTGTTGTCTCATTTTTTTAGATCTGTTATTCATCGTACTCATACTGTCCTCATTCATATCAATCTAAGTGTGATCCAGTGCACATGGTGTTTTCTAGAAACTGTCATTTAAGTTCTTATTTTTCTTTGCATATTTTCCAGATCTGTTTCAGACCAGGATATTAGACCAAAATTATACATCAATATGGGCATAGTGAGTGTTTAGTACCTTTGTTATATTTTTACTGTTCAGCTCTGTTTGGCAGATTTTCTTGATCCTTGATGTAAATTCAGATTTTCTTCAGCCTTGAAGTAAATTTTGTTGGAAAGTTTTCCTTTATCACACGATTATCTATTTTCTTTGCTTATTGATATCCTAACTATATGTTTCATATTCTGTTGCATTGTATCCTGATGCTCTGTTTGATATTCTACTGGCTCTATTGCACCTTTCTTTATGTTTCATGTTCTGTACTTTTCTAGTCTAAAGTTCATGCTTATATCTTTGGAAATTAGTTCCATTATTTGAATTATTTGTTTCAGCTTTGCTGATGCAAGAGCAAGTAATTTCAAATCATCAATGTATAGCTGTGCAAACGTATAATTCGTATTTTTACCTGATTTGATACCTGATTTTTGTCCGTTTCAGTAAATTATGGGCAGGTTTAAAGCCAAACAGAACCATACTGGCCTTAGTGAGTCGCCCTGGAAAATCCCTCAATTTTGATAATGGTTGTTGTCCCTTTGTGGTTGTTAATAGGACGATTATTTTATGCCAATGATTCATCAGATGTTGTAGAAATTTCACAAGTATTGGATGAAGTTTATATCTATTTGGAACTTCTCTTAACCATGTGAGGGAGAGAATCAAATGTTTTTTGATAGACAATATTACACTGAAAGATTTCTGCTTTCCACAGGTTTTGAAATAGAATTACATAATCTGTTATCTGTTGTTCATAACCGAACGGTATTTTTTCTGCTGTCCTGTGAGTACATTGTGGTTATCTAAGTGAGTTGTTATTAGTTACCGGATGCACGATGCTACAATTATATAATTGTCTTAATATTATTAAGAGCCAATAATAACATAGTAGGTGACCATTCAGTAGTCTTATAAATGCAGTATTGAAGCTGTCCCTGAGGCTGGTGGTACACACCTTCAGTCTTTATATCTTCCGCCCCATGGCAGTATGAAAGAGAGAATGTTTGAGGTGGTTTGGGGTTCAGCACAGCCAAGAAGGGTCAAAAGTTTTTTTTATGGTTTCTATGGTTTCTAAACAACATCCATGTGTAACTTCATCCATCACCTTTGTCACATCCTGCAGGAACTCAATCAAGTTGTCAAGACGCAAATCCCATCCAAAGCTTTTAATGATTATGGACCTGTATTCCCAGATCACTTTGCTCTACCGCACTCCTCAGTGCCCTACTGGTAACTGTATAAGACCGACCCTGCTTGGTCCTTCCAAAGTGCAACATGTCGTACTTGTCTTCAATCTGCCCAATTTATTCTTAAATGTTAAAAAAGAACCCGCATTTACCACCTCGTCTGGCAGCTCATTCCACACTCCCGCCACTCTGTGTGAAGAAGCCCCCACTAATATTCCCTTTAAACTTTTCCCCCCTCACCCTTAACCCATCTCCTCTGGTTTTGTTTTCTCCTTGCCTTGGTGGAAAAAGCCTGCTTGCACTCACTCTGTCTATACCCATCATAATTTTATATACCTCTATCAAATCTCCCCTCATTCTTCTATGCTCCAGGGAATAAAGTCCTAACCTATTCAACCTTTCTCTGTAACTGAGTTTCTCAAGGCCCAGCAACATCCTTGTAAACCTTCTCTGCACTCTTTCGACCTTATTAATATCCTTCCTGTAATTTGTTGACCAAAACTGAACACAACGCTCGAGATTCGGCCTCACCAATGCCTTATACAACCTCATCATAAAATTCCAGCTCTTATATTCAATACTTTGATTAATAAAGGCCAATATACCAAAAGCTCTCTTTACGACCCTATCTACCTGTGACGCCACTTTTAGAGAATTTTGTATCTGTATTCCCAGATACCTGTTCTACTGCACTCCTCAGTGCCTTACCATTTACCCTGTATGTTCTATCTTGGTTTGTCCTTCCAAAGTGCAATACCTCACACTTGTCTGTATTAAACTCCATCTGCCATTTTTCAGCCCATTTTTCCAGCTGGTTCAAGTCCCTCTGCAAGCCTTGAAAACCTTTCTCACTGTCCACTACACCTCCAATCTTTGTATCATCAGCAAATTTGCTGATCCAATTTACGACATTATCATCCAGATCATTGATACAGATGACAAATAACAATGGACCCAGCACTGATCCCTGTGGCACACCACTAGTCACAGGTCTACTTGTATATTGGTAGAGTCTTTGACAAGGTCCCACATGGGAGGCTCATACAGAAAATTAATATGCTTGGGAACTGTGGGGAATTATCCTCGCTGGCGGGGATGCACACTGGGAGAAACATCTTAGCTGGCGGGCGGTGAATCTGTGAAATTATTGTCATAGACTGCTGAGGAAGACACGTCATTGGATACAGTTAAAATGCAGGTTGATATGTTCCTGATTAGGAAGAGCGTCAACATTTACAGAAGGCGGGATAATGGGGTTGAGAGGATTTGCGTAGCAAAATCACTGAGCCGATTGGCTTAATTCTGCTCCTAAGTCTTATGAATTTAGGGTGCATCTGGAGTATTGTATTCACTTCTGATTGTCCAGCTTTTAGAAGGATTGGAGAGGGTGCAGAACAGGTTTATCAGGGTGTTGCCTGGATTCGGTGGCATGTGCTACAAGTGGAGGTTTGATAAACTTGGTTTGTTTACTCTGGAGTTAGAATAGAGATCTGACAGAGGTACACAAGTTTGAGAGATAAGATTTGGGTCGACAGCCTGTATTTTGTTTGTTATTTTTTTACATAAGACTGGTGTCTAATATCAGAGGGCATTTGGTTAAGATGAGATGTGGGAAATTTACAGCAATTGTGAGTGTTTTTTTTTCATAGAGTTCTGGTACCTGGAATTTACTACCTGAGTCATGTTGAAGGCAACTATGTTAGATATACATGAATGTACAGCAAATGCAAGCATATGGTCAATAATATAAGAAAGGATACCAAAGTATTTTTTTTAAACTTTCCCAGATATATAAAGAGTAAAAAAACAGGAGAGGTTCGATATTGGACCGCTGAAAAATGATGTTGTAGCTGCAGTAACGGGTGAAAAGGAAATACCAGACAAACTCTATAGAAGTCACTAGCGGAATTACAAAAAGTAATGAACACCAGTGAACAGAATTGTGTGTTGTGCTATTACAAAGGAAAAGGGGCTTGGAAGATGAAAGGTCTGAAGATAGAAGAGTCACCTGGACTGGGTCGTGCAGTGTATCAGGAGCCTGCCTGGGGTGTGTGGGCATTCCCAGAGCGTTAGGACCTGGAGTGAAGGCTTCAGCAGAACCAACAGATGGATTAATGGAAAAATAAAATGTAGAATATTCAGGCTGCAAAGAGAAATACTTTGAATTGTTACTTCAATCCAGAGATCAGCGAATGGCTAATGGTGAATTTTGATTCCCAGGTTTTGCCAAGTCACAGACTAACACTTGAGATGTGGTTTGAACTGAGCATTTCATCACTCACCTATCAGTTGAGTGGGTAATTCAGATAACCCTTGGGCGATGTTCATGTATTCCTGTGGATCAGGACCTGTTTAAATATAAAAAGAATCCATGGAAACAGAGCTAAAATAATTAAAATAACTAAAATGTTTATTTCAATGTGCCTTTGTGTTCAGTGCATGTTTTTAACGTACCGAGCTCCTGTATTTCCCTCAGTATTCTGTCCAACTTCGGTAACTCAGTCCTCCACGTCACAAAGGATTCCCACATCGCCCTCCGGGCCCGGGAGCCTTTACCCATCACCAAACTGAGGAAGAGTCTGGAACTCTCTGTCCGGTTTCCCTTCTCTGTCAGTTCAGTGACTTTCTAGAAAAGGAAAGTAATAAATTTACTGTGAAGCAGACATACAGACAGACATGGAGAATGTGCAGGAAAATATCTGTTCATCGTCCCAGTAGCTTCAGAAATGATGCAGTCACTGGGCTGTTGCCTGATCCTCCCTGGGTTCAGTCGTTAACAAAGAAACTCTAGCTGAGGGAACTTCTAAATCAATATTGTGAAAGAATAAGGATCTACTGACACCCTGCAGTATATTCAACGTGATTAATTTACTTATCCATCAATGTGTAACATTACATCAAAAAGATGTGACAACAAGAACGGAAGAGAGGGAGAGCGAGGGAGCAAAAAATGGATGGTGGGCATCACTGAATCGTGGCTGAAAGATCATATTTGGGTGCTCACATCCAAGGATAAATATTTAATCGAAAGGAGAGGCAGGTGGGTGAAAGGGTTGGGTTGACTCTGTTGTCATAAAAAATGAAATGTGCTTCTAAAGAAGTGATAGCAGATTGGACGGTGTAGTTGTTAAGATACTGTGTAGGAAAGAAAATGACCCTGATGGAACAGTAACCAGGATGTGGGATACACATTCCAGTGGGAGAGAGAAGAGGCATGTAAAGATTTCAATGTTAAAATAGTCATGGGGAATTTCAATATGCAGGTAGCTTTGGAAAATCAGGTCGGTGTTGAATCCCAAGTGAGGGAATTTATAGAATGCCTATGAGATGGCTTTTGAGAGAAGCCTATGGTTGAGTCCACTATAGGAAAGGCAAATCTGGATTCAGTGTTGTGTATTGCACCAGATTTGATTGGGAAGCTTAAGGTAAATAAACCCCTAAGAGGCAGCGATCATAAAATAGCAGAACTGACACTGCAGTTTGAGAGGGAGAAGGTAAAAGTTAGATGTATCAGTTTACACTGGAATAAATGAATTACAGAGAAATGAGAGAGGAGCTGGGCAAAAATAAATTGGAAGAGGCAACAACCAAGCAGGAATAAAGTATGACTATGACTATGACTATGACTAGGAATAGATGAAGATTCTGGGAGTGATTCAGAAGGCACAGGTAGAGGTAGATAATCCCAAATATGAAGAATTATTCCAAAGGCAGGATGATCAACCGTGGCTGACGAGGAAGTCAATGCAGCAGAAAAGCAAAGGAGAGGGTATAGAGTATAGCAAAACATAATGGAAAACAGAAGGACTGGGAGGCTTTTACTAACCAGCAGAAAGCAACGAAAAGCCGTAAGTAGAGAGAATATGAAATATGAAGGTAGGCTAGCTAATAATGTAAAATAGCTTACCAAATATATGCCCTTTCAGGACAACCTATTGATTTTTGATGTCATGCGATATCAGCTTTGTGCGTGGTGGTTCCTGTCTAACCAATCTGAATGTTGAACCAGGAAGTTACCGGGAAAGTTGATGAATGGAAGGAAGTGGGTGTTGTCTGAATGGACTTTAGCCCAGCATTTGACAAGGCACTGCAGAGGAGGGTGGGGACTCTTTGAATGACAGGTGATGCTCAGCCTGGTGAAATAAATGGGAGATCAGATGATACAGACCTCAGACACATGATCTGGACACTGAATGAGCGTTGCTGTGCCCGCAGAGAAAGTGGGATTTGGAGGATTGATCAGGCGGATTGATCCAAATTGCTATTCCAGTTTGAAGGAAAAGGGGTTGACTGGTGGGGAGCTGTCTCTGTGTCCACCCTCGCCTGGGTGATAGCTCCACCACAGAAGACCGGTCCCCCTGGTTAAAGTCACAGTCGGTGACTTGTGAAGCATTTCGGACGACGACGAGAAGATCGACTGCATCAGCTCACCTGAAGACTCAACTCTGTCTCTCTCTCTCTCTCCCCATCACTACTCAACTAAATACCACGAACTGAACTGAACTTTACTCAACATCGTAAGACCGTATCTTTTTACCCCTAGACTTAAAGAAACTTGGTTTTTCATACATATATATTCCACACTTACTTTAATATATAATCATTGCTAACCTGTGTGATTTATTTACTTTGATATTACTGTATTGCGTAGTAACTAATAAATATTATTAGTGTATAGCAATACGAGACTCCAAAGTGGTTTCCATTTCTGTTGGTTTCTTTATCCCTGTCATGGGGTACGTGACAATAGGCAGTTTCAGTAGACCAGCATGGAATAGATGGGCCAAAGAGCCTGTTTCTGTGCTGTATTTTCCTATGACGATGACATGTCAGCCACTCATTGTTCAGGAACTCAGACGGAGACTAGACCAGCTGTGGTTAGTAGGTTTCCCTCCCTCAAGTACCACAGTGAAGTCAGTTGGCCCAATTTACAATCTGACAGTTTAATATTCATCCTGGATTAATGAGCTGAGGTGAATTTGACTGACGGTCCCGATAAGACGTGAAATTAGTTTTAGACTGAATGTCTGTTCAACAGCCCAGATATGCAGCCACTGCTCGTGTATCACACTGATAAATACAGCAGGTGTGAGAGGAAAAGGTGACACTGAACCTGTAGTTCCCAGTGCTCCCCACCTTAACAGCTGAAACCAGATCTGCTGGAGACCATCAGAGATCAACATCTCCATTGCCACGTAGAACTCCTAGAACGTGCAGGAGATGAATATTAATCAATATTCCCTCTGATACCAGCAGTTCGGTGACAATAGACTAAATACACTCACCTCATTTTCTTCTCTACTGAAATGTCCCTCCTTTGTCAACATCCAACCGAGTCTCTCAACCTTTTCTTCAATCGCTTGTTTAAGTCTGTCTCTGTAGAACTTTGTCAGCTGGTACAGTCGATATTCCTCCCCCTCTGCCAGGAGGTCAGAGATTGTAAACTCTGGCTCTGCAAATATAAAAAGTGAATGTAGTCACAAACTCAAATATCACCTGTCTCCACCGCTCTCACCCAACCCAACAAACCAGTCATGTCAACAACCTCAGTGTTCACCTGCCTTCATCTGGAAACATGGATTTTATCCTAATCTCTGACACTGGACTAAAACCGAACCATCAATGCGCTAGACATGACGTTACCAGAAGGACCACATTTACTAGAAACCTGTTTCTCCCACCGTCCCACCCACTCACCCATCGCGGTTTAAGATTGGCAATAAATGTTGGGACTGCCAATGATAGTCGCTTCCCAGAGATACTCTCTCCATCCTGGCGAATACATTTCCCACAACTGTTATCCTGGAAATACTCTCTTATCCGGATAGCTGCGTTTCCTCTGATACACATCCTGGATATCATCAGAACAGGTAGTACATTTCCTGTAGTGCGGTAACGGGTGCCCCACTACACCACATGTACCACATCCACACATTTCCCCTCTCTGACCAACCCTCCAACAAGGAATCACATTTACCCTCCTCCCTGCCACATTCTGCGAAAACATTACCCTCATATTTCACTCACCCACTCCCTGTTGGGGACTTGACAATTCCGTGTTTAATGAGCTTCTGAGCTGACAGACAGTCGCCTCACTTGTACCAGTTCCAGGGTCCTGATCAGTGTCTCTGACGTCACTGTCTCTGGGCTGACAGACAGTCGCCTCACTTGTACTGGTTCCAGGGTTCTGCTCAGTGTCTCTGACGTCACTGTCTCTGGGCTGACAGACAGTCGCCTCACTTGTACTGGTTCCAGGGTTCTGCTCAGTGTCTCTGACGTCACTGTCTCTGGGCTGAATTTGCTCCACTTCCGCTGCGGCCGGACCGCATTCCATTGGGACATTGCTCTGAATCTGACCCTGCTTTGGTACCTTGCTTCCCGTGTCCCGATCATCTTCCCTCAATGAGTTGCCTGGTAAAAACCTCTTGAGTACTTTCCGCACCCGATTTAATTTCCCACCTGAAGTAAATGATGAATAGCAGGTTTAGAGTGATTTATACTCGAGCAAGGATTCACAATGGGTGTCTGCAATGGAGCCGAGACTCCGGCTGACCAGATTTGGAGTGGGACTGTGCTAGTGAATGAGAACCACACTTCCTGCTAGGTGATCATCACAATAAGCCGGTGTCTGGACACATCCACTCCCAGGAAAAAACTGGATAGACACAGTAATACTGATCGCCGACTACGCATTAGTTGAACACACTGATAACCAGCGGTTATTAATGGAACAGCATCAGGTGATACGGGGAATTATCACTGGGATTATCTTTCATAAACATAAATCTCCCTGGGTCACAAACTGTCCAGTCACCTGTGTCACTCACAAACAATCCACTGGATTACTCATGGTCCGATCCTCTAGATCACACGTTCTCCGTTTGCTTTGTCTTACATTGTCTTGTCCCCTGGGTCACAGACTGACCATTGCCTTGATGCCTGGTCCCCTGGGTCCCATCCCGTCACCTGGAGGATGATTGTCATGTAACAACTATACAAGTCATTGGCAAAGGGAGCGTCTTGGCGTGCAGTTCTCGTAGCTAAACTTAAAGTCTCACCGAGAGAGCTTTGCGTTCATTTGCGGTTGCTGATCTATAGGATGGATGTGATTCAGCTGGAAAGACTGTCGAGGAGATTGTCAAGTATGTTACTGGATGGAGCTGCTTGGTTTTTGTGTTATATGTTTCGGCTGGGACAGTTTGCCCTGGATCAGGGGAGCTTGAAGGGTGACCTTACACACGTACATAAAGTAATCAGGGGTGCAGATAGGGTGGATAGTCATAATATGTTTCCCAGGTTAGGGGAGTCTGAGACTCGAGGGCAGAAATTTAAAAGGGACTGAAGGGGCATTTTTTCACGTGGCGGGTGATGAGTATAAATTGCACGCAGTCAGAGGAGGCTGTAAACACAAATAAAAGGATTCGTTTCCAGGCTGTAATCTCTGTTTTATTCCACCTGGAATCACAGAGTTGAGCACAATCACAATGCCCACCGGAGACAGAGACAGTTGGTCACTGGTTATACCGGGTCTCCCATCAGAGATACTGGGAATTTAAATTCAGGTAGCAGATCATCTCAAGAGGGAAATATTGAGAACTCACTTTCACCATTTGGCCACAGACCAGACATGGATTGGGATATTGAAACAAAATCAGAATCAGGTTTATTATGACCGGCATGTGACGTGAAATTTGTTAATTTAGCAGCAGCAGCTCAATGCAATACATAATCTAGCAAGGAAAAAAATAATACTGAATAAAAAAAATAAACAAGTAAACCAATTACGAATATTAAATAGATTTTTTAAAAACTTGCAAAAACAGAAAGACTGTATATTAAAAAAATCTAAGGTAGTGTCCAGAGATTTAATGTCCATTTAGGAATCGGATGGTAGAGGGGAAGAAGCTGTTCCTGAATCGCTGAGTGTGTGCCTTCAAGCTTCTGTACCTGCTTTCTGATGGTAACGGTGAGAAAATGGCATGCCCTGGGTGCTGAAGGTCCTGCATAATGGACGCTGCCTTTCTAAGACACTGCTCCCTGAAGATGTCCTGGGTACTTTGTAGATTCATACCCAAGATGGAGCTGACCAGATTTACAACTTCCTGCAGCTTCTTTCGGTCCTGTGCAGTAGCCCCTCCATACCAGACAGTGATACACCAAACCAGACCACAAGTTTATCTAAAATGAAGTGTCTCCTGATCCTCAGCCATTTCCAAGGCTGGCAATGTTCTCGGCTCGGCTACAGAAAACAGAGTTTGGAAAATTTCCCTCATCTACTTTGCGCATCGAGGGGGGAGTTGATAGCTGCCCTGCCAAAACCTGAAATGTTGAATTATCACATAATATCTGAAATCCCGGAAATGCTCTTATCACCTGCCTCTGAATTTTATAAATGAAATTTGGAGATCTCTTTCACCTCTAAACAGGCCCTGGTGTGCAGCAAACCCTGAACCTGGACTTTTACGTAACAAACAATACCGTTGTCACATTCCCGTTTGTGTTTCACTCTCAACCTACTGATTCAGGGTCTCCGGCTCCTTTCACTCAGGTGGAGCTTTGCCTGGTGAACGAAGTCATTCGACCATTACTGGTGTCAGGTCCCTGCACTGGGACTGTTGGACTGATCGATTACACAAAGCTGCTTTACCAGTGGGATCAATGACACTTTTCTCTGCCCTGTTAGCACCTGTGTAAGTTTCTTCATCTGAACTAGTAACCATATAACAATTACAGCACGGAAACAGGCCATCTCGGCCCTTCTAGTCCATGCCGAACTCTTACTCTCACCTAGTCCCACCAACCTGCACTCAGCCCATAACCCTCCATTCCTTTCCTGTCCGTATATCTATCCAATTTGTTTTAAACGACAACATCGAACCTACCTCAACCACTTCTGCTGGAAGCTCGTTCCACACAGCTACCACACTCTGAGTAAAGAAGTTCCCCCTCATGTTACCCCTAAACTTTTGCCCTTTAACTCTCAACTCATGTCCTCTTGTTTGAATCTCCTCCATTCTCAATGGAAAAAGCCTATCCACATCAACTCTATAAATCCCCCTCATAATTGTAAACACCTCTATCAAGTCCTCCCTCAACCTCCTATGCTCCAAAGACTAAAGACCTAACTTGTTCAACCTTTCTCTGTAACTTAGGAGATGAAACCCAGGCAACATTTTAGTAAATCTCCTCTATACTCTCTGAACTTTATTGACATCTTTCCTATAATTTGGTGACCAGAACTGTGCACGATACTCCAAATTTGGCCTTACCAATGCCTTATACAATTTCAACGTTACATCCAAACTCCTATACTCAATGCTCTGATTAATAAAGGCCAGCAAACCAAAAGCCTTCTTCACCACCCTATCCACATGAGATTCCACCTTCAGGGAACTATGCACTATTATTCCTAGATCACTCTGTTCTACTGTATTCTGCAATGTCCTACCATTTACCATGTATGTCCTATTTTGATTAGTCCTACCAAAATGTAGCACCTCACATTTTTCAGGATTAAACTCCATCTGCCATCTTTCAGCCCAGTCTTATAACTGGCCTAAGTCTCTCTGCAAGCTTTGAAAATCTACTTCATTATCCACAATGCCACCTATCTTAGTATTATTTGCATACTTACTAATCCAATTTACCACCCCATCATCTAGACCATTAATATATATGACAAACAACACTTGACCCACTACCAATCCCTGAGACACACCGCTACACACCGTCCTCCAATCTGACACACAGTTATCCACCACCACTCTCTGGCATCTCCCATCCAGCCACTGCTGAATCCATTTTACTATTTCGATATTAATGCCTAACGATTGAACCTTCGAAGTGCAGCTACAGGACAGAAGTTTAATGATAAAGATCCCAGTGAACGTACCTGTAGCCATTCTGATTCTGACTGACGATTGTCGTCGTCTTGTTTACACTTTGGTCGCGGTGCAGGACAGCTCCAGCTGTTGGTGATGCCCTGAATTACATACAACAAGCAGACAGTGAGTCAGAAAGAGTACGATTCTTTGCAAAATGTGACCGTATCGCCACCCTGTGTATCAGAGCAGCAGTTTGCTTAGGGAACAAACATTCCCTGTTAACATCAACTCCTACACCATGTCTGTACGTCAGTCCAGTGATATCTGGCGAATCCTATTGACAGAGTCAGAGAGCAACAGAGCACAGACACAGACCCTTCAGCACAATGAGACAATGCTGACCACAGTGCCCACAGAGTTGGTCCCAATTTCCTGTGTTGGGCCCATTTCACTCTTGGCCTCTTCACTCCATCTACACATCCCAACTGCTATCGTCACAATCACTGTCTATCTCATTGGTAACTCTGAAGCAAAGCATTCATTAAGCACCGCATCACCGCATCCTCCAGGCACATTTCCTCCCTTGCTCCTGTGTAGTCCTACCCTCAATCTATTCATCCTCCTCTTCTTTTCCCACATGTAGAACGCCTTGGGCTTTCCTTCATCCTGCTTCTCAAGGACACCTCAAGTTCCTTCGACCTCTAAGTCATTACTTAAGCTCCTTCCAGGCTACCTTATAATTTCCTAGAGGCTTGCTTGGATGTTGCTTCCTAAACCTAAATAATGCTTCCTTTTCCCTCTTGCTTAAATGTTCTCATCTCTTGTGACCACAGTTTGTATATATAAACATTCTTTCACTGTGGGTGGAACCGTATATAAGTGTTCCTGAAACAACCTTCACATTTCCATTGTGTATTTCCCCTTGAAAATGTTTTCCCAATTTACACCCCAAAGTTGCTCCGAATACCATTGTAACTATCCATCCACTAATTAAATACTGTCTCGTAGGGTCTGCTACTATCCTTGTCCATGACCATGATAAAAGTTGGGGTGTTGTGGTCACTGTCTCAAAAGGGTCACCCATTGTGACATCAGTCACCTGACCAGCATCATTGCCTCATACTAGATACAGTACGGTAACTCCTCGAGTGAGCCCATCCACATACTGTGTCAAGAATCCTTCCTGGACACACAACACATTCTGCCCCATTGACACACTTTGGAGCGAGGAGGTGGAATCAACATCAGGAAAGTTGAGGTCAACAATGATAACAACCTTGTTGCTTTTGCACCTTTCCCAACGCTGCCAAGTTATCTGCTCTCATTATCCCTGTGGCTTTGGGGGAGGCCTATAGAATACTCCCAGAATGATAGCCCCCTTTCCGTTTCTGACTTTCACCCACATTGATGTCCTCTGTGTATGTCGCTGTGATACCATCCCTAATTAGTACAGAGAATTCCCCCCCATTCACCCCCCACCCCCATATGTATTATGAAACAACTAAAACCTGGAGCATCAAACACCAATCCTGCCCTTGTAACAGTCAGGTCTGTGTAATGGTGATAACATGCCATCCATTACTCGGATTTCCAGAAACTGCAGATTTTCTCTTTTTTTTTTTGATAGGTCATCATTCAGTCATGGTATAAGATACAAGTCATAATACATAGCAGAATTAGGTAAAATGGTCATTCTAGTCTGCTCCATAATCAATCATGAAGGATTATTTTTCCAACACTGTATTGTTGCTTCCCTGCTATAATACTCAACCCATTTAGCAATCCAGAACATGAATATACCCAACGATAGCCTCCACCACCCTCTGTGACATCAAATTCCACAGATGAACCAACATTTGGCTGAAGTAATTGCTCTCACCTCAGTTTTAAAGTGAAGCTTCTTTATTCTGAGGCAGCACTCTCAGATCCCAGACTCTCCGTCTAATCAAGACACCCTCTCCATTCCCACTGCATCCAGACTTGCTGTTATTCAGTTGTTGTAAATAATCACCCCCGCCCTAACTTCCACCCCCCCCCACACCAAACCCCAACCACCATCCCTCTGAACCCCACTAAACACAGGCCCAGGTCCATCAAATGCTCCACATGCATAATGCTTATTCTTCAGATTATTCTTGTGAACCTTGTTATCAACAGCTGTACTGAATACATTTCCGGGGAAAACAGGACAATTGGTACCAGGATAATGTACTGGGAAAAGCAGTGCTTTCTTTACTCTTCTGTCAACTCTCACAAAATGTTCCAGGGTGAATGTAATACAGATAAACTGGAATCACTGAAATGCTCAGCAGGTAAGGAACAGCTGTGGGGAGAGGAAAAAAGTTAGCAATTCGGTTTCCTAACCTTTCATCAGAATGGATTCAAACATCATCCAGTTTTTAGTGGAAAATCTTGGGTTGTTCTCCATGGAGTGGTAGGGACTGAGGGAAGATCGGATGGAGGTTTATAAGATTATGAAAGACATAGATAGAGTAGACGGGGAGTATTGTTTCACTGTTTAGAAATGTCTAATACCAGAGGACATGCAATGAAGGTGTGAGGGAGTAGTTGCAAAGGAAATGTGAGGGTAAGTTTTTCTACTCAGAGAGGTGTGGATGCCTGGAATGCGCTGTCTGTTATGGTGGTGGAAGCCAACACATTGGAAGCTATTAAGAGATGTTTAGGTAGGCACATGGGTGTGAGGAAGATTGAGAGGATATGGACATTGTGTACGTAGGTGTCATTTTTTTTTTGGGGGGGGGGGTTGACTTACTTTTTATCTGGTTTGGCACACCATTGTGGCCGATGTGCCTGTTCCTGTGATGTACTGTTCCATGTTCTGTTCTATCTTCAGCATCTTGAGTTTCCCTTTGACTCCCACTGGCAGATAGACAGGTGACAGTGAGGGGGAATTTCCAAAAGTGAATTGAATTCTGAAACCCCGGTCTATTTCTACTGGGGCAAACACAAAATAGCGTATTAATCACAGCCTCTCCCTGCGAGGGATGGAATGGGAACTCATTCTCTGCTTTGCTTCAGAACTTCAGAACCTCAGAACCAAACATCTGAGCACAGAACAGAAATACTCGCTCAACATCTCAAAAACCCGGACAACCTGATCCCCTGATTCATTTTATCTGGGTGAAAACGTGTGGTATCCCAGGATCCAACCTCAGAGGGTCACAGCCCACACCCAGAGCCTCACACATCTTTTCCACATATCACATTGGGTGTTTCCACATCTCACACTGACAGACTCACGCTACCAATATCCAGCCCCTGGAGACGTCTGCTTCACTGCGGAAGGAGGAACATCCAGCCACATCTGTAAAAGCACCAACGTAGACCGAAGCCCAAACACTACCAGTTCCATATTCCTGGAGCCCCCATCCCAAGATTGTATCTCAAGCACCAACTCTCCCAGGGCTCTTTGCTGCCGGTAATATGCGGCAGTGTCTCAGCTAATCCCAGTTCAATCTTCTTGCTGCGTGGGATCTCGCCCAGTACAGCTGGCTGCCATGTTTCCTGCAGTGTAGCAGGAACAAAATGTAAAATTATAAAGTAGAAAATGCTGGGAACTCAGTTCATCAGACTACATCTCTGAAAGGACAAATGGTGGAAGACCCAGTTTCAGAACTGAGACTGTTCGAGATGCTGCCTATCTGCTGAGCGTTTCCAGTATTTTCTCCTCCTTACTTTGAATTTCCTGCAACTGTAGTATTCTCTCCCTCCTCGTTTTAATGCACAGATAGTAACTGATTGTAAAATATCAACAACACCCTAAACAGTAAATGCCACCCCACCCCAACCCATTTGTTAGTTCTCAGTTCATCCTGACCCTGGTGTAATACATCCCATACAGTCAATGCTCACAGCATCCTTTCCTCCCACTGTCACTCTGTTACATTTGCTCCTGAGGCCACTGTCTCTACGCTGAGAGGCGGTGACCACAGAGCGATAAAAAGTACAACACTTGCTGCAGATCTGACAGGCCGTTACCCTGGAAACGGAGGAAGTGGCTCACCGAAAATAACCGAGAAAGGAAACAACAAACTCAACATCAGATGCTGTGAGTTTCATTATTACAAAGATTAACACTGCAGCCATTTTGTAACGGGGAAACTAAAATTGTAATGCCTGCTTTTACCCTGCCTCGTGCTGTATTCAATTAGACCTCTGGTAGTTCTTATTAACAAAGGAAAAAAAAACAACAACAAAAACACACAAAAAAATAAAAAAATAATAAAACAACAACGAATCCTGGAAAATTAAATGAAGTAAAAGGTGAAAGAGAGCACTTTACAACGATGACATAGGTCAGAAGAAAGTTTGCTGATACTGATCAGTGAGGTATCCTAAAATGACACAGCTAGAACAAACAATAAGAAATTTGGCATATACCGTTTGCCCCTGACCAAACTTTATCAATGAGTCATGGAAAGTATCCGATCTGGATACTTCCCGCCTTCATACAGCTGCTGCTCTGCCCATGAGAAGTTGAAACATCAGAGAACTGTGGACACAGCTGAGCACAGCATAGAAACAGGCCGCCCCCACCCCCCATGAACTGTCTCTATATTCCCCGTTGCCTCAGCAAAACAGGAAACAGAATCAAAGTTCTCCACAAACCTGGACATTCTCACCTCTCCCCACCCATCCGGTGGAAGATTAAAAGAAAACAGAAACATACCACTGGGCTCAATGGTGGCCTCCATTTTGCTGTGATATCAAATTGAATGTTCCCAGTATGATAGGACACAGCTTAATAAGATGGACTGTCGACCTCACTATCTAACTCCATGTGACCTTGGACCATATGTCTACCTGCACCGCACTTTCTCTGTAACCATAATGATTTGTTACATTCAGTTATTATTTTACCTTCCATCACCTCAATGTTCTGTTGTAATGTATTGATTACTATGGATGGTTCGCAAGACAGGTTTTCACTATACCTCGGTACATGACAATAATAAACGATTCCCCACTTTAATTGTGTGGAAACATCAGAGAGAACGAGCTTTTCCTCTGGAACATCTGTAGAGAGTTTTCACTAAAGTGTACACACTATTGAGGAACCCACATAGAAATATAGAAACATAGAAAATAAGTGCAGGAGTAGGCCATTCGGCCCTTCGAGCCTGCACCGCCATTCAGTACGATCATGGCTGATCATCCAATTCAGAAACCTTCCCTCCATACCCCCTGATCCCTTTAGCCACAAGGGCCATATCTAACTCCCCCTTAAATATAGCCAATGAACTGGCCTCAACTGTTTCCTATGGCAGAGAATTCCACAGATTCACCACTCTCTGTTTGAAGAAGTTTTTCCTAATCTCGGTCCTAAAAGGCTTCCCCTTTATCCTCAAACTGTGTCCCCTCATTCTGGACTTCCCCAACATCGGGAACAATCTTCCTGCATCTCGCCTGTGCAATCCCTGTAGGATTTTATACGTTTCAATAAGATACCCCCTCGATCTTCTAAATTCCAACGACTATAAGACTAGGCGAACCAGTCTTTCATCATATGAAAGTCCTGCCATACCAGGAATCAATCTGGTGAACCTTCTTTGTACTCCCTCTATGGCAAGGAAGTCTTTCCTCAGAGTAGGGGATCAAAACTGCACACAATACTCCAGGTGTGGTCTCACCAAGGCCTTGTACAACTGCAGTAGTACCTCCCTGCTCCACTATTCGAATCCTCTTGCTATGAATGCCAGCATACCATTCGCCTTTTTCACCGCCTGCTGTACCTGCATGTCCACTTTCAATGACTGGTGTATAATGATACCCAGGTCTCGTTGCACCTCCCCTTTTGCTAATCAGCCACCATTCAGATAATACATATATACACACACACACATAAATGGAATACGCTTAATTCTCACATTGATATGGTCACATACCCGGAAATATCGGCAAGTCGTAACAGGGGAATGGAATCAAGAACAAAATGCCCAGACAGAAAGAGATGACGTCACTGATCTGGATCTCACTACTGGTCTCAATGGGTGAAAGATAAAACTGCTCATACACGTGGGGAAATGCCTCGAACGTGGAGTTACTGCCATTAATCTTCTCTGTCTGCAAAAGCACGACAGGCCGAATGGCCGCTTCCCATGTACTGACACTATGTAAAACAATTGTCGACCCCAGGCATCGCTGCAGGTGAAGTTTAGATCCGCTACCGGGCCGGGTGATGGACATAAAGATCCCCGGGTACAACTCCCCAGATGGGAGTAGTTCCAGCATCCCGCCTCATCCCGCTCCCAGGACTAGAGCAACAGGGGCTGAGCGGAGGCTCATCTCCGGCGGCTCGGTGTGAAGGTCCCACAACCAGGATCGACCCCGGCAAGTTTTGGCCAGCAACCCGGACCGAAACCGCCTGTCCGTGTGAGTTAACGATACTCACTACCCATCGTCAGATTTCCCGCTCGGGACCGGCCTCAATACTCACCGATGGGAGCTTCCCCCGCAGACAGTCAATCTTCCCCCGGCTCCCCGCCGACGATCCGCATCAACGCTGAACGGAAAGGAAACCACCGACTATCGAGACTGAGCATGCGCAGTATGAGCTCCGCGTCTCCAGCGCTGTGGCGGGCGGAGAGCGGTGGTGGGGGAGCGGACACAAACCTGCAGATGCTGCAGCTCCGCGGTAAACGGGATTGGTGAGTCTCTCATGTCAATATTAGAATCAGGTTCAATATCACCGGCACGTGTCATAAAAATGTGTTGTCTTTACGGCAGCAATACTAAGTAATACATAATAACAGAGAAAAACTGTGAACCACAATAAGGACGTGTGTGTGTGTGTGTGTGTGTGTGTACAATTTTTTGAGAAGCACAGATGAATGCAAGAGGTTCAAATCTCCCTTAAATAGGGTCATACATCGGGAAACAGTGGCTGCACTTCAGCAGGTCATAACGGTAAAATGGGCTGAAAAACAAATGCCCACCCACAGTGGGAGGAGGTGACTAATCTGGACGCCACCGCCTTGTCTGAACGGGCGAAAAATGAAAGATGAAAGATGGGTATAGTCCCGGGATCACCGCCTCATTCCTCCCCCGCCCGTCAGGACGAGAACAACAGGGACTGAGCGGAGGTTCATTTCGGACGGTTCTCTGTGAAGGTCTCACAACCCGGACCGACGCCGGCAGGTTCTGCTCCAGGAAGCGGGGCGAGGCCGCCAATTCGGAGAAGTTAACGGCACTGACTGCCCAACATCAGGCCTCCCCGCTTGGGACCAGCCTCGATACGCACCGATGTGAACTTGATGTCTTCACCCCGCAGTCAGCGATCCCTCCCTCGGCTCAGTAAAGCAGAGCGGAGGGCGGGACTTGGGAAACAAACCGGTGTGACGAACCAGCAGCAATAGATTACAAATAGAGTCCGGGTTAGATGTTAAAACCACTATCTTTATTAGTAACTACTTATAATATCTTAACTTAAGCAGGATAAACAAAAGTTAACAGTGTTACGTAGGCACATATGTGTGTGGCTTCCAAGGTAACAAACTTGGAAACAAAGCTAGAGTCTTACGAGGGTGAAATATGCAAATTCGGTTGTCCACGAAGTGAATAATGGGAGAGAGAGAGATATCTGTAATCCCAGGCAAATGCAGAGAGTAGGCGATCACGTCGAATTTCACAGATAAACGGAAGAGCCGTCGTCGAAGATCTTATCCGTTGAATCGATCCAAAGTCCACTCAAATATCTCACCAAAGTGACCTGTCACAGGAATGTCGTCTTCAAGTGGTGACCACATCATATACCCAGGCAAGGGTTAACTTCGAGTGGTCCCACAGGACATTCCTGAACCCACTCCGATGGATTATACGAAGTTTGAGACACGTTCATCTGGAGCAATCCTGCCCCGGCAGTTCTTAGTTCTAACTCTTACTCAGACTGCGAAAGTACCTGTGCGTTCTCTCGCTCTCTCTCTTCTCTCTCTCTTCTCTCTCTCTCTCTGTCTCTATTTTAATCTGCACAAACTGCGAAAACTTGTGACTGACGTCATAGTCCCGCCTCACTCAGGCGCTCTTAAAGTGACAGTCCACAGTGCGAAACCGCAGGCCCGTAACAACCGCAACTGCTGCACATCTGCGGTAATGTGTGATCACGTGACCGGTGGGAGGGTCTCCCCTGACAATTTCAGAATCTGGTTTAATATCACCGGCAATGTCCTGGAACGTGTGATCTTTACGGCAGCAGTACAATGTAATTCATCATAGCCGAAAAAAGTAAATTTATAGATGTGAGTGTGTGTGTGTGTGTGTGTGTGTGTGTGTGTGTGTGTGTGTGTGTGTGTGTGTGTGTGTGTGTGTGTGTGTGTGTGTGTGTGTGTGTATTAAATTAAATAAGAGTGCAAAATTTAAATTAAAGCGTAATTAACCGATTCTCCACTGTAGTTGTGTGGAAATATAAGGCAGCCTGGATTGCTGATTTAGATCTTCCAGGGGGAGGTTTAATTGTACTGTACACATTTTTGAGAAGTGCAAATAAATGGAAAAGTTGTTAAATCTCGGAAAGGTGCGGTCATAGAAACATAGAAAACATACAGCACAATACAGGCCCTTCGGCCCATAAAGCTGTGCTGAACATGTCCCTACATTCGAACTACCTGGGTTTTACACATAGCCCTCTATTTTTCTACTGCTGCATATAGTCATCCAGGAGACTATTCAAAGACCCTATCGTTGCCGGCTCCACCATCTCCACCGGCAGCCCATTCCACGCACTCACCACTCTCTGCGTAAAAGTCTTACCCCTGACATCTTCTCTGAATCTGCGTCCAAGCACCTTAAAACTGTGCCCTCTCGTGCTAGCAATTTCAGACCTGGGAAAAAAGCCTCTGAATATCCACACGATCAATGCCTCTCATGATTTTGTACACCTCTAATAAAGATGATTGAGGTCGAATCGTTCGGATAGAGATGGTGCTCGGTACTCGGTGTCGGAGGGCTGATCGGAGCTCGAGGTTTTCTGAAGACTCAGAGTTGACTGTGGTGGGGCATGGCAGGGAGAGTTTTCTTCCTTCTCCCGTCTGCGTGAGATGCGGACTGTTCCTCATCAAGTTATGGTATTGTTGCACTGTTGTAACTATATGTTATAATGTCTTGGTCTGTCCGGTGTTTTGTGATATCACACCGGAGGAAATATTGTATCATTTCTTAATGCATGCATTACGAAATGACAATAAAAGAGGACTGCGAGTCTTCATAATCTAATTTTACAAATTATCCAGCTGCTGCTGGGTGATCAGATTAAATCGGTTATTTCCCTCAGTCCTATTTCTCGGAGCACTGTAACTGCAGATTCCAAATATAGTTGTAAATTGTACCGAAATTTCGACCCTCCTTGTGGAACACGGCTGCCCGCTGCCTTCCGGCCAGAATTCACTCTAATCATCTGCCTCCTGTGAGTAAGCCAATTGTGAACCAAGCAGCCAGGTTTCCCTGTGTCCCATGCCTCCTGACTTTCTGAATGAGTCCACAATGGGGAACTGATCAAACGCCTGACCAAAATTAATGCACCCACATCGACAGTTCTGATTCTTCTGTTTGTTTTAATTTCACTTTTTCAAATAATTCTGTCTGGCTCAGAAAGGACTACACGTCCCTGAATTGTAGTCTGTGTTGCGTATTAATGATAATTTTGTTTTTGTTCCACAACACTCTTTGCCCTCTCATTCACTATACCAGTCCCACCCTGGTCTGACTGTCCAAATGCACCAACTCTCACTTGTTCAAGTTGAAAACTACTAACCATTTCTCAGACCATTTCCGTAACTAACCAAGATGTCTTGGAAATTCATTGTAACCTGTTGCAATATCAGCTAGACTCCCGAAATTAGTATCAAACTGGCTAACCGTGCCATGTACATTCTTATACAAATCAATGGCATGAATAACAAATTAATGAGGTCTCGACACTGACACACACATCCCACTCGTCACAGGCCTCCATTCGCTAAATCCATCTTCAATCATCACCCTCTGCTTCTTGTTCTCGATCCCGGTGTGAATCCACCTCGCTAGCTCCCCGTGAATCCCATGTGACCAAACCTTCCAGATCAGCTGCCATGCGGGATCTCCTTACAGACATTTCCAAAGTTCAGATGAACAACATCACTGCCCTATTTCATCAATCCTCATAGTAAGCTGTTCAAAAACCTCCAGAATACTTGAGAGGTATGATGTCCCACTGGGTGTGCAGACGGCAATTTCCCCATAACCAATGTCCAACCGCCTCAGACTTCAGCTTCACTGCAGACTGAGAAAATTCCAAACCAGCTGTCGAATTACCAACCTGGACTGAAGCCTGCATACTGCCAGTTCCATATTCTCAGAGTCACCTGCCCAATATTATCACCCGTACAAAGACGCTCTGGTGCCGGTGATTTGCCGTGATGTTCCTACTATTTCCAATTCACAAACTGAGATGGAACTGGAACCTAATGACCCTCTGCCATGGCCAGTGGTCAGGCTGGTTCCCCGGTCTGTAGATTGTGAGAGGATGCAGATACACTTCAGCTTGTTTCCAACGACTAAACTGAGCACATTTGATCACAATGCCATTGCTGTGTGGGATCTTGCCCAGCACAGCTATCTGCCATGTTTCCCCTCAGTGTAGCAGGAACAAAATGTAACATTATAAAGTAGAAAATTATGAGAACTCAGGACATCAGTTTACATCTATGAAAGGAGAAATGGTGGAAGACCCGATATCAGAACTGGAACTGTCCAAGATGCTGTCGATCTGCTGAGCTTTTCCAGTATTTTCATCGTCTTACTTCAAATTTCCTGCAACTGTAGTATTCTCTCCCTCTTCATTTTAATGCACAGATGGTAACTGATTGCAAAATATCAGCAACGCGCTAAAATCTAAATACCACCCCACTCCAATCAGTTCATCATTTCAGAGTTCATTCTGACCTTGGTGTGATTCATTCCATACAGTCAATGCTCACAGCATCCTTTCCTCCCACTGTCACTCTGTTACATTTGCTGCTGAGGCCACTGTCTCTACGCTGAGAGCCGGTGATCACAGAGTGATAAAAAGTACAACACTTGCTGCAGCTCTGACGGGCCGTTACCCTGGAAACAGAGGAAGTGGCTCACCGAAAATAACCGAAAAAGGAAACAACAAACTCAACATCAGATGCTGTGAGTTTCATTATTACAAAGATTAACACTGCAGCCATTTTGTAACGGGGAAACTAAAATTGAAATAGCTGTTTTTACCCTGCCACATGCTGTATTCAATTAAACCTCTGGTATTTCCAGCTATCAAAAAAAAACAAACAAAAAAAAAACACACAATCCTGGAAAAGATGCAAAACAAAACTTCACAATGAAGGCAAAGTTTAGAAGAGAGATTGCTGAAATATATCATTGCGGCAATGGGATACAGACTGGACAGAGGTTGAACAAGATGAGCAGGGAATGAGCAGATGAAACCAGGTGGGAAAAGGAATGTCGTCCAGTAATACACAGATACTGAAATAATAGTACACACTACTAGATAACAGATTCCAATATAACAAAGCCAGAACAAACAATAAAAACTTTGGTATATGTCCTTTTCCACTCTACACATTTTATCAATGCTCCGCAGAGAGTATCCCATCCGGGTACTTCACATCTTCACACGGCTACCGCTCTTCCTTTAACTGAATGAAATAGCGGAGAACTGTGGACACAGCTGAGCACATCATAGAAACCAACTTCCCCTCCATGGACTCAGTCTACACTCCCCACTGCCTCAGTAAATCAGCCAACATAATGAAAGATCCCCACAACCTGAACATTCTCACTTCTCACCCTCCCACTGGGGCGAAGATAAAATAAAACAGAAACATACCACCCAGGCTCCGTGACGGTGTCCATTCGGCTGTGATAAGCGAACTGAATGTTCCCCAGCGGGATGAGTGGACTCCTGACCTCACAGTCTAAATCGATGTGACCTTGTACTACATATCTACCTGCACTGTACTTCCTCTGTAACCAGAATGAGTTGTCACACTCTGGTATCGTTTTACCTCAATGTACTGCTGTAATATATTCATGTGTATGGATAATACCGAAGACACGGTTTTCACTCTACTTCTGTACATGTAAATCAAACTAAAGATTCCCCATTTTAATCGAGTGGAAATATTAGACACCTGGGTTGCTCCTTTGGAACTTCTGGAGGGAGTGTACACATTTCCGACAAACCCAGATAGATGAAAATAGAAGACTTAATTCTCGCATTAATAGGGCCAGATATTGAGAAGCATTTCGGCAAGTAATAGCAAAGGAAAAAAGATGGAAATAAACTTCCCAGTCCCCGAGAGGACGTGAGAGATCTGGATCTCACTGTCCTGTCTGAAAGGGGAAAGATGAAACTACTCATACACGTGGATCAGTGTCCCGAGGGAGCGATTACTCTGTTTAACCCTCGAGTCTGCAAGAACACAACAAGCCGAACGGCCGCTTCCAGTGTAAAACAATTATCGACCCCAGGTATCGATCTCGGTGAAGTTTGGATCCGATACCTGGCCGGCTGATGGGGGTAAAGTTTTGCAGGTACAACTGAACGGATGGGTTCAGTCTCGGCATCACCACCTCATCCCGCTCCTGGGACCAGAACAACCGGGGCTGAGCGGCGGCTCATCTCAGGCGGTTCGGTGTGACGGTCCCATAACACGGACCGACCATGACAGGTTGTGTCCAGGAAGCGGGACGAGGCTGCCAGTTCGAGGAAGTTAACGGGACTCTCTGCCCAACAAAAGTTCCCTCCTCCACGGGATCGGTTTCAGAACTCATCGATGGGAAATTGTCGGTCTCGTTCTCCCCTCGGGACCAAACGGCGATCCGATTCAACAGAGAACGGAAAGTAAACCATTGCCCACCCGGAGACTGTGAGAGCGGCGGCGGGGCCGCGGAAGCAATCGGAAGCAGATCAGCGTTTGAAATGGGAGCAAGAAACTGGATCACGTGACGGGTGGAGGGTCTCCTATCTGAGCCGGTTCCTCAGCTCCTCGGTTCCCACACTCTGCCCGACCTACCTGCCGCATTACACATGTAATTTCATATTTCCACCAGCTTCATTTTAAATTTTTCTACGGTACCTTCGCCGTCTCCATCGCTCGCCGCAACCCACCTCGTCTGACACACAATTCAGACCTGAACAGGTATTGTACAGGATTCATTCATATAACTTCTATGTTTATAAACACTGATTTCTATTTACATTCCTCCGGCCTCACTGGACAGGAACACTGAAACATCAAGTGAGAAACAGCAGGAGGTGGCCATTCAGCCCCTCCAACCATCAACAAAATGACGGCTGCTCTCCCATCTCAGCCACATGTTTCTGCCCGATCCTCATTTCCTCGGTCTTCACACATCTGCCGGCCTCTGTTTTATGTGAAGACGATCAGAGATCGTCATCGTCCTCCAGGGATCAGTCTGCTGAATCTCTGAAACAAATACTCTCTAATCTCCTTGATAATCCTCCATGGAATTAAAATCCATTTTTTGCAGCCCCGTGTTGCCCCAACCACTCACTTCCCACCCCCGTTACTATTTCCACCTTCCCACCTCCCCCCTCACCTGGATCCACCTCTCACTCCCCAGCTCTTGCCCCATCCCCACCCCTCACCTCTTTTCTCTGACTATTTCCCGTCCACTCTCAGTCCAGAGGGAGGGTCTCGGCCCGAAATGTTGACTGTCCATTTCCCTCCATAGATGCTGCCTGAACCACTGAGTTTTGCCGGCAGTTTGTTATTTGGTCTGTGTAACCCGTGTTAGTATGGGGAGCAGGATTTTACACCATATTCCAGCACAATCTCACCAAAGCCTAAATAATTGTTACGGTAATTACCAGACTTAAACATGAGAAAGCCTGCAAATGCTGGAAATCCAAAGCAACACACAAAATGCTGGAGAAACTCAGCGTATCAGGCAGTATCTATGGAAAAGAGTAAACCGTCGACATTTTGGGCAAAGAGCCTTCTTCGTTACTGAGGAAGGAGAAGGAAGATATCTGAATAAAAACAGGTAGGGGAAAAGAGGCGAGCTGGAAGGTGATAGGTGAAGTCAAGTGTCGTACAGGTCAAGGGCTGGAGATGAAAGAATCAGAGACGTGTTAAAAGGAGAAAGGTGAAGGAAGGGATCCAGGGAGAAATGATAGGCCGGCGAGAAGAAATGAAAGTTCACAGTGTGGAATAGAGAAGTTTGCGGGGTGGGTGATTTGTTTACTGGAAGGAGAATTCAATATTCATATAATCAGGTTGTGGGATGGAATACAAAATGTTGCTCCTCCGCTCTGAGGGTGGTCTGATCTTGGCACAAAAGGAGGTCATAAATCGAGACATCGGAATGGGAATCAGAATTAAAATGTTTGGCCACTGTGAAGTTCCCCTTATGGTAGATGATACCGAGATGCTCAACAAAACGGTCTCCCAACTTATGGCGGGTCTCACCAATGTAAAGGAGGCCACATCGGAAGCATAGGACACAATGGATGACCCCAGCAGATTCGCAGGTGAAATGTTGCCTCACCTGGAAGGACTGCTTTGGCCTCTGAATGGAGGTGAGGGAGGAGGTGTACAGGTAGGTGTAGTACTTAGGCCGCTTGCAGCGATAAGTGGGTGGAGGGAGATTAGTGAGGAGGAATGAATGAACAAGGGAATTGTGGAGGGAGTGATCCCTGTTGAAGGAAGAAGGCAGGGTGGGAGCAAGGAAGCTAAAGATATGATTAGTTGTAAGATCTATTTGGAGATGGTGGAAGTTGCAGGGGCTGAAGGGGTGGTAATTAAGGACAACAGGAACTCTATCACTATTATAGTGGTGGGAAGATGGGGTGAGCAGGAACGGAAGGAAAATGGAGGAGAAATGAGTGAGGACAGCATCAATAGTGGAAATAGGACAGCCACATGATGGGAACAGATGTGGCGGAAGCGAAGAATAATATAATGTACTTTTGACCTTCACCCTACCCACTGCACCTGAGCCCCTCACCATTTAAACACACTCAGTGTTTCTGTTTCTCCGACAGAAGTGGTGATCTCACATTTCCCACATCGGGCTCCAGCTGGCCTGTTGTTCCCACTCTCTTCTTTTGCCTCCATCACCCCGAAACCTCTCGACAACAGACACAGAACATAGCACAGTACAGCACAGGAACAGGCTCTTCTGCCCACAATGGTGTGCTGAACCAATTAAATTAGTAATCAAATGTCCAACTAAGCTAATCATTTCTGCCTGCACCATGTTCACAATCCTTCCATTTCCCTCACATTCACGTGACAATCTAAACACCTCTTACCAATCCCCAATATATCTGCCTCTACCACCACCGCAGGCAGCACATTCCAGTCGCACCACTCTGTGGGGGGGAAACTTACCTCTCACATCCTCTTTGACACCACCTCACCTTAAATGCAAGCTGTCTGGAATTAGATATTTCAACCATGAGAGAACGATACCGTCTATCTACACTACCTATGCTTTTCATAATCTCAGAAACCTCTACCTAGTCTCAGGCCAGCCTGCACCACACTAGAGAAACAATCCAAGTTTTACACTGGAATGATCGAAGTATCCTGGGACATGGACTTGTGTGGAACATTCAATTTAAATTCATTCTCCTACAGCACAGAGTTTGTCCTACCTCTCGTTACAGCTCATGCCTTACAACCAACGTCTACCCACCCGACCGGAAACTTCTGCTTCATTGCAGAAGGAAGAAAATCCAGCCCCATTTGCAGAAGCACGAAGCCAAAGACAAAGTCCAGACACTGCCAGTTCCATAATCCTGGAGCCCGATCCCAGGATTTTAGTCCAATCACCAACACTCTCAGGACTCTTCCCAGTCGGTAATACGCTGCGGTGTCTTGTCTGTTCCCAGTTCTAAAACTAACACCTCCCTCATCCCAAACAGAACTGGAACCTGATGATGCTTTAACTGGGCAGGGAACCCAGGCTATGGGTCACCAGCAGCTGGGAATATATTTTAACTTTTCTCCAGCAGGTAAATTGAGCACATTTGTTCACCATGTTATTGCTGAGCGGGATCTGGAGCAGAGCAATTCGCCGCCACAACTCCCGTAGTGTAACAAGAACAAAATCTTTTAATATAAAATTGAAAATAAATCACTGGAAGCTCACTACAGGTTTTTCTTCTTTTTGATGTACAAATATTGACTGACTGCAAGATGTTAGCGACATTCTAATCAGATTTGTATAAATGCAATCCCTACATTCATTAGTTATCTTCTTCATTCCAACAAAGGATTCACATTCCATGCAGTGAATGCTCAAGGCATCCAGGCATCCACACCGGCTCCAGAGGCCACTGAGGGGCGGTGACCAGAGAGCAATAGAAATGTTCCAAACTCCTTGCAGCTCTGGTGGGCTGTTACCCTGGTGATGGAGGAAGTGGTTCAGGAGAACTAAGTGAAATAAGAAATAACAGACTCAACCTGACATGCTTTGAGCTTCATTATGACAAAGATGAACAGAGAACACTTGGCCATTTTGTAATGGGGAAGCTAAAATTCCAATGTCTGTTTTAACCCTGTATCGGGGTGCATCCAGTAAATCTGTTGGTATTTCCATCCCTACAGAACTTCCAGCAGTGCAGAAGCTGTTCCGAAATCAAAACACGCTGTTGGATGCCGCTTGTCTGTTCCAAATATCACTATAGGATATTTACAAAGTCCATCACACAATGCATTGTAGTGATAACCATTAAGTGTCCTTCTCTGTTCAATTGAGTGTTTAAAAATTCCATCATATTCTTGTGTCTGCAAATAACTTATAACTACAATCAACCACAGGCATTGATGTAGGTTTTATTCAGATCCTGCTACTGGACAGATTGATGGCAGGGAAGCTCCCCAGATACAATTGAATGGGTTGAGATTGTGACCTCAGATACAATATTCCCTTCCTGTTAAAAACTTCTTGAACCCATCCACTCCATCCAGACCTCATGATTTCATTGAGGTTCCTGTTCCCAGAGTCACCATCCCACCATTGAGAACAGACCCAGAGACACCAAATTCCCCTCATACTTAAAACCTTTCATTCCAGAATCACTCTTGTGAACTTTGCAAACGAAAACTGGAATAAGCACATTTCCATGAATAACAGAAAATTTGCTGGCTGGATAATTTATTCAGAAAACCTGTGTTTTCCGTACTGCCCCAATAGCTGTCTCAAGCTATCTCCTGATGATCTGATATATCTGTGCGTGGAGCCGAAAGAGATGGGAAGATCTTTAATGATAACTCTGTGCCTGAATTTACTTGGGAGTTAGATATAGAAACGAGGAACGTTAGTTAAGTCATAGATTGTATAGGGATTACACATCAGGAGCTTGCTGGCTTGATATGAACTAGGATGTATAAATCCCCTGGGCCTGAGAAGGTGTACCTCGGACCTTATGGCAGGCTAGTGCAGAGACTACAGGAGCCCTGGCAGACACGGAATGTTTCAAAGGTATGGTTAATATCAGAGAAATATCTACAATATACTTCCGGAAATCATTTGTCTTTGCAACCATGTTGCTGGTATGTAAGGAACTGAGTTACTGGGGTAGGTTTGAACTGTTATAAACTGATTCCCTGATGCACAGAATGACGGCAGATGTTAGCAGGGGTTCCCAATCCTTTTTATGCCATGGACCCCTACCATTAACCATGGCATCCGTGGACCCCAGGTTGGGAATACCTGCTAGAGGTATACAAAACTACGATGGTAGAAATAGTGTGAATGCGTGCAGGCCTTTGGCCTTCAGGTTGGGTAAGGTCATGGGTTTAGGACAAAAAGTGAAATATTTGAAGGGAATTTGAGGAGCAACTCCTTCACTCAGAAGGTGGTGCAAATGTGGATGCAGGTTCAATTGCAGTATTGAAGAGAAGTTTGTGTGGGTACATGGATGAGGGAGGTATAGACGTCTATGGTCTGGGTGCACGTGGATGGGTCCAGGCAGAGAATGGCACAGATTAGATGGGCCGAAAGCCCTGTTTCTGTGCGGTAAGAGAATGAATTACATTGTGCGTCCTACACAAGTCCATTTCCCAGGAGACTTCAATCATTCCAACGAAATCTTCTAAAAAACTGCAAATACAAGAAATACTCTACAGATAAAGAATATCTGTGGAGAGGAACAAAGTTAATGCTTCAGCTCCAACACCCCGTGTCAGAATAGCTACAAACAATTTCTGATTTGATTTCAGGTCTCCAGCATCTTGAGTGTTGCTTTAATTTCCAGCTGCTCACAGACAGATGACAGTGAATGGGAATTTCCAAACACGGTGACAATACTGAACCCGAGGTAGATAACCAACAATGCAAACACTGAACAGATCACTCCAGATAGTCACTACCTCTGTGTATTGAGATTACCTCGCAGGTCTATTCGATCTCTCTGATCTTTGGTACGTGTGCCCATTCAGCCCCTCTAACCATCAACAAGATGGCGGCTGCTCTCCCGTCTCAGACACATGTTTCTGCCCCATCCTTATTTCCTCCATCCCTTCAATCTCCACACATCTGCCGACCTCTGCTATACGTGAGGACGATCACTGAGTCTTCACCACCCTCTGTGGTGGGGATTTACAGACATTCACCACCCTCGGAGTGGGGACATTTCCCCTCATCTCAGTCCCGGACAGTCCACCTCCTTTTTCAGAGACTGGGATCCCTGGTTCAACCGGTAATGATGTTGTGCATTTTAATGTGTTCACCTCTCAGTCCTCGATTCTCCAAATGGAAGGGTAATCGCATTTGATCTTTCTTCATATGATGACTCACCACTCCAGGGATCAGTCTGGTGAATCTTCATTGCACTCTCCAATGTCTTTGTTAATCCTCTATGGAATTAATTTCCAACGACTGCAGCCCCATGTTTCCCCCTACCTACTCTTATCCCACCCCTGACACTACCTCCACCTTCCCACCTCGCCTCTCACGTGCATCCACTTCCCACTCCCCAGTTCTTGCCCCATCCCCACCCATCACCTCTCTTCTCAATTTCCCATCTACTCTCAGTCTTAAATACCCCCGACCTGGCTCCACAGCTGCCTCTGCTAATTTCACAAATTCACTACACTCTGACTTTGTCTGTATCTCTGTTTTAAATAGACGCCCCTCTATCCTGAGGCTGATTCACCATTTTAATTGTGTGGAATTTGACCGCCTGGATTGCTGATTGGGATCTTCCGTCGGGAGAATTAAGTGAAATGCATGCATCTTTCAGTAGCCCGGATAGCTGGATAATAATGAATAAATGGCCGACAGGTCGGGGAAGTTAACAGGACACACTGCCCAACATCAGACCACCCATGTCAACACTGGTGTCAGTACTCAGTGATGGAAATGTGGTCTCTCCCCCGGAGGACCCTGTCCCTCTCCCGATCCCACAGACGATCCGCTTCAATAACGAACGGGAAATAACCACCGCCCTCCGGGGGCTGTGTGCATGCGCAGAGTGATTATTGCGCAATCAGAGCGGAGGGTCTCCCCAGGGAACAAATTCCAGTGACTCACTCCGTGGGGGAAAATCAAACTTACCCCTCACATCTCCTTTAACCTACCCACTCTCACTTTAAATGCATGGCCTCTTATCTCATATATTTCAACCCCGGGAAAAAAGATATTGTCTATCTACTCTATAGATGTCTCTCATAAACTTATAAACGTCTATCAAGTCTCACCCCAGCCTGCGTGTGTCCAGAGAAAACAACACAAGTTTGTCCAGCCTCTCGTTATAGCTCATGCGATCTAATCCAGGCAATATCCTGGTAAACCTCTTCTGCACCCTCTTCAAAGCCCCAACATCCTTCCTAGAATGGGAGCAACCAGAACTGTTTGAATTACTCCAGATGTGGTCTAACTAGTTTTATAAAGCTGCAACACAACTTCCCGACTTTTGAACTCAGTGCTTCAACTAATAAAGACAACCACGCCATTTGCCTTCTTAACCACCCGATCTAACTGTGCAGTCTCTTTCAGGGAGCGATGAACTTAGAGTCTAAAATCCCTCTGATCATCAACACTGTTCAGGGTTTTGCATTTAACAGTGTACTGTCTCTACATTCGAACTACAGGTCTGCCAAGATGATCTTCACCAATCAAATCTCACTGAGATTTCTCAGGTCCTGTTGAATTTATTGCCAAGTGCATAAGTACGGGAAGGTACAGGTACAGAGAAACATTGACTTGCAGCAGCATCACAGGCAGGTGCATTCAGATAACACACAGAACAGAAATTATACAATTCTCTGTCAGTAACAATATAGAAATATGTTTTACGTCATCCTGCTAACAGGACCAGAACAACAGGGGCTGAGCGGCGGCTCATCTCAGACGGTTCGGTGTGAAGGTCTCACATCTCGGACCGACCCCGGCAGATTCTGTCAAGGAAGCGAGGCGAGGCCGCCAGTTCGGGAAAGTTCATCCCCTCCCCCTTCAGGTTTCACCGATCACCTTGTGTTTCTCTCTCCCTCCCCCACCCCCACCTTTCATTCTCCAGTCCTGCCGAAGAGTTTCCACCTGTAACGTCCCAATTCACTCTCACTATGGAATGAGCAAAGTCACTTTAACCCTTTCTCCAGCAGGGAAACCGATAATACCTATACCCTGATATAGGAGACACCACTTACATCTGATCCCGTAACCGGATGGTGTTCAGTGCGGTGCCGGGTAACCACAGTCTGACATCCCGGATGAGCGTCAATGGACCTGGATCAGTATGCTTAACCTGCGCGGCCAGCTCAGTCTGAGATGAGGCATAATTTGACATTTTCGGACACCAATAGGTGCTAAATAAATCACACATCACCTGACAACAGATGACGGGCGCGCAGGGTTTCCCAAATGGTCTGAGCGTGGTCCCAGGAGCGCGAGGGTGACGCGGTCCGCGAGAGCGCGCGTGTCTGGCAGTGAGCGGGGCGGGGCGGGGCCGTGAGTTGGAGCACGAGAACCCCAGGGAGTCTGCAGCGGGATTAGCAGGGAACGGGGATCGTGCCTATCGGTCCGATACTGTGCTGTCCAGCACCCCGAGTCAGTCATAAATCCGACCCCCTAACGCAGCTGGGGCAAGTAAATAACGCACAAAGCTGGACGTAAGTAATTAATGTTTGTTTTCAGTTCAAATACATAAATAAAATCCTGTGTCCCTTCGCATGCAGCCATTCTACTAGCTTACATTAGATAAATTGTCAGAGCTTTTATGGTCAACGGACCACACGAGCCCTCAAAACTGCTGCTGCAGATACCGAGGTCATTGTTAATCTGATCCAAAAGTTCATTGCCTATTCCCCATGTCCATCCTTGTAATACTTCAAACCCGCTGTTTATCAAGTATCACGGCCTCCAACAGAATCAAAGACTTTGTTTCCACTGGCAATAAACGAGAGGAGTTCAAATTGCTCACAATCGACACAGGAACAATAGATGTATTCGTCTGAATAAGAAACTCTGAAAACGGAACATGTGTTTGCTGTACAGCTCTCGCACCCTTGCTTTCAAACAGGTGGCCACTGTTCGTAATCTTTAGTTAACTTGTGAAAATTTTCAACCATACAAGTAGATAACAGTAGGAACACACAAATCACCGCCGCCAGAAGAGGCTTAAAAAAAAGCAAATAGCTCCTTGATCGCTGATGCAATGCACAGACAACTGGTTGTTTGGAAATAAAGATCCAAAATAAATATCAGAAGCTGAATTATTCCCACCTTAATTCCAGAAGAATACTCTGATAGCGTGGATACTGTGTATCGTTTCTTACAGATAGCCCCGCCCACCGCCCCACACGGAGCTCTCGCAACCATGACAACACACACAACACTGGAGGAAATCAGCAGGTCAGGCAGCTCTACGGATGGGTGTAAACAGTCGACGTTACGGACCGAGTCCCTTCATCAGGACTGGACTGGAAAGGAGAAGAGGGCAGATGATTGACTGATTTGGAAGGTGCGGCTTGTTGTTCTGTGAGACTCGGTGCTCAGGGTCTGCGGGCAAGCAGCTGCCTGTCCCGGCACATTCCTCAGAACAGGGAGCGGCCGTTCCGCTGAAATCAAATCCAAACCGGTTCGACAAAACACTGTCCTTCCAGCGTGAAGAAAGTTTAACCTGTTCCGCTACAGCGAAGAGCGATAGAGCCAGTGACGCGATGTAAAGTACATTAGCTGGGGTCTCGAAGGTCGACTGTTCTTTTTTCCATAGATGTTTCCTGGCCTGCAGAGTTCCTCCAGCGTTTTGTGTGTGTTGCTCGGATTTCCAGCATTTGCTGATTTTCTCTTGTTTTAGAGGGATCGGTGACGGGTCATTGCCCCGTGAGATGTTTCATAAGTCAGTACCGGGGCGAAAGATGCCTCTGCTCACACTCAGTAGAACCACACTGGAGAGTATTTCTGGCTGACGGCAAAAACCTCGTTTCTCTTAATCCATTTGGACAATAATTGACTCGCTTCTCCCACTAAATTCACTCCCGATCCCGACCAAAGCCGAGCCACGCTAAATTGTTGTGCAGAATAATAGACAACACTTACCTCTGATGTTGTAATCGGATGGCGTTCAGTTTGGTCCCGGGAAATCAGTCTGACTTCCCGAGTGACCGACAACGTTCCTGCACAGGTGTGCTCACCCTGTACGGAGAGTTGAGCCTGATCTGCTGCTCCCGAGGCCACTCGGCTGTGATGTGTCCGTCGCTCATTACAGATGGACAGGGCCGGGTGAGCCGGGGTAGAGCGGGACTGCCGCAGTCCGGGTCACAATAACTCTCACCGGCTCAGGACGGGTCTGACAGCGGGAGGAGGCGGGAGCGGGATCAATGCAGCAAACCCTAAAGAGGAAAACAAACCGGCTGCGTTAACCCTTTCTGTCCGGATTTCCGTGTCGATCTCTCCTTTTTCTTTCATCGCAACCAGTGGGGCGGAGTTTCTCTGTTTAACTCAGCCAGTCCTAGGCTGCGAATTTGATCCAGCCCGGGTTCTGGGAGGGTCTGATCTCCGCCCCTTATGTAAGAAGGACTGCCCGGCGTCGTTATGGATTCAGCTCAAACGTCCCTCATCTGTTCAGGTACAGAGAGCTGTCTTTCTGCTAAAATTAAACCAAACAAGTTCGGCTGTATATATTCACACTCAACTGGTCAAGGATTTTCTCAGCACTTCTCAATTCAGGGGAATTTAGTAACATACATGTACTAAGGATTGTTGCATTTCCATCCGGACAACTATTGTCACAAGAATCCCCCTCGCCCACGGTTAACAGCGGGTTTCATTTCATAAGCAGTGATTGTTGAAACACAACCCGCCGGAAATACTTGTGGAATTTGCTTCTCTTAAAAGTCATCTGTTCCAAATGGCCAGAAGTTTTACGGAGGGAGGGAGTGATGGACTGTTTGAAAATGGTCGCTGTTGACGGAGTGATGCAAGAATATAAGTAGGAACTGTTGTCAGAATGGCCGCCTGGTAGGGAGTGACGACTGATCGAAAATGAGCGCCAGTGAGGGAATTGTGTGCTGACTTAAAAATGGGAGTCTCACCCCCCTCTATCCCCTCACCTACCCCTCACTCTCCCCATCCCTCTACCCCATCTACCCTATTTATATCCATCATGATTGTGTAGACCTCCATCAAATCTCCCACAAATCTTCTGCGTTCCAAGGAACAAAGTCGTAACCTATTCAATCTTCCCTTATAACTCAAGTTTTCCAATCATGGCAACATCCTTGTAAATGTTCACTGCACTCTGTCAACCTTATTTAAATCTTTCCCGTGGGTAGGTGACGCAAACTGCACTCAATACTCCGAATTAGGCCTCATAAACTTATGCAAATTTAACATAACATGCAATCTCCTTTACTGAATAATTTATGAATGCCAATGTGTCAAAAGATTTACTTACTACCTTATCAAGGTTTGCTGCCACTTTCAATGAAATATGGAGCTGTATTCCATTCGCCTTTGCTCCGTCGCACACCTCAGTGCCCTACCGTTCACTGTGTAAGACCTACCTCAGACTTGTCAGCATTAAATTCAATCCGCCATTGTCAGCCCACTTTTCCTGCTGGTCCAGATCCTACTGCAAGCTAATAGTCTTCTTCGGTGTTAACCCAATCTTGGTGTCATCCGCAAACGTGCTGATTCAATGCACCATACTGTCGTCCAAATCATTGATATACATGGCAAACAGCAATGGACCAGCAGCGATCCCTGTGGTATTCCACTAGTCACAGGCCGGCATAGGAGAGGCAGCCATCTATTATCACTCTCCGCCTTCTCCCACAATGCCAATGTCTACTCTCATTTATTATCTCGCTCTGAATGCCAAGCGAATTAATTTTCCTGATCGATCAACCTCTCACGCGGGAACTTGTCAAATGCAAAGTAGACAACATCGACTGCCTTGCCTTCATTAACTGTTCTGGTAATATTCCTCGTAACTTCCTCGAGCAAATCTGTAAGATGGCCTGGAAAACACAAAGTCTTGCTGACAATTCCTGATCTGTCCTCAAATACTCATCTAGCCGCTCCTATCAATAACTTTCCCACTACTGATGTCAGGCACACCAGCCCAAAATTTCCTGCTTAATATTTTGGAAGATTTCTTAAATAGCGGATCAAAAGTTAGCTATCGTCCAGTCCTCTGGTATCTCACCTGTCGCTGAACATAATTTTAATATATTGGCTACGTCCCTGCAATTTCCACACTTGCCTCTCTTGGGGTCCAGCGTCCCCAATCGCTGGGGATTTATCTACTCTAATTTGCCTCAAGTTAGCAAACACGTCCGCCTTTGTAAACTCTATCACGTCCATGACCTACTGTTGCTTTGTCTCACCTGTCCAGATTCTATCCATTTCCCAAGGAAATACAAATGTAAAAACACAATTTAAGAATCCCCCCATCTTTTTTGCCTCCACGCCTTACTTGCCATACTGAAATTCCAGAAGGTAAATTTTGTCCCTTGCAATCCCGTTGTTCTTAAAATACCTGTGGAATCCCATAGGATTCTCCGTCACCTAGTCTGCTAGGGAAACCTCGTACCTTCTTATAGCCGTCCTCGTTTCTTTCTTAATTTTTCTCTGGAATTTTCTATAATCCATAAGTATCTTATTTATTCCCACCTGCCTCTACATGACACACCTCAATTTTGCTCTCTAACATGGTTCAATATCCATTAAAAATGAAGATTCCCCCAAAGCTGGGGGAATCATACTTAACCTTATGATTCCTCACTTTCTCCCTACTCCTTACTCCCTCCCCTCTGCCCCTTTTACTCTACTTTTCTCTCTACTATTCCACTTCTAGGCTCTCTACCTCTCTCACTCACCCTCTCACCAACCTTCAGTCTCTTTCTCTCACAATCTCCTCCTCTAACACTCTCTCCCCATCTCGTCCGTTTCCCTTTCCCTCTCCTCACCTCTCATTCTCTGCTCTCTTTCCATCTCTCTCTAGCTCTCTCTCTCGCTTTCGCCCCACTTCTTCCTCACTCTACCTGCCCCAAACAGTGAAACGCATCTTCAGCTTTCCCCTCTCCAAATTCCACACCTACACCCCCTCACCCTGCTCACCCCCTGACCATCCACATCACTGTGCCTCTTCCCCTCACTCTCGCCTGTACATTAACCCCACTTAAAAGTTTACTGACAACTGATTCGGAATGGTCCAAGTTCCAGATACCTGATAAGGTTCTTTATGTTGTGGAATGTAGTATGTAGTTTGATTTAGTCAAAGGCATCGTGAAAAGTAATTTTTAAAACAGCAGCAGATGATGCGAGCTTGAGGTGAGCATAAAATGCTGTAAGCTCGCAGCAAATGTAACTGGTAACGTTGCGGGTTCACGGCGCTCGGTAATTTTCTTTAAATCATGTTAAAGATTTTGTCGCATTACCGTGCAGCAGAGATAGTCAAATAAAATACTGATGTGACTTTTTTTTTTTCAAACCCACATGAGAATGAATTGTAAGCTGATTAAAGGCCGCTCCCTGTTCTGGGGAATGTGTGCTGACAGGCAGCTGCTGGCACGTAGACCCTGAGCTCAGAGCCAAACAGAACAACAACCCGCATCTTCCAAATGGATTATCTGGCCTCTTCCTCATTCCTTTCGAATACCACTGAGGTGTCTCACAACGAAACGTCCATTTATTATTCAGTTCCATAGATGCTGCCGAAGCGGCTGAGTTCATCCGGCACCTTGTTTGTTACCGTGGTTATGAAAGATCTGCGAGAGGAAGCGTGTGGGGCAGCGGGCAATGCAATGTGAAACGGCTTCAAACTTATCTACACTGTTGGGATATTCTTGGGGAATTAAGGTGTAGAATAGTTCAACTGATATTTATTTCGGATCTTTATTTAATCAACCCGTTGTCAGTGTTATGAATCAGTGACGAATAAGTCATAGGGTCATGGAAACAATACCAGACTGTTGCAGGAATCAGCAGGCGCCGCAACATCTATGGAAAAGAGCACAGTCGACGTTTTGTGCCGAGACCCTTCAGCAGTCCATTCACAAAATCAGGTCCTACGGCCGAATATTTAACCAGCCTACTCTAATCGACCTGCCCAGGGGTAATGGCCCACCATACACCTACCATCCAAACTTCTCTTAAACATTGAAATCGAGCTCGCATGTAACATTTGTAGCTGCCAGCTCGTTCCACACTCTCACGACCCTCTGTGTAAAGAATATTCCCCTCAAAGTCTACTTGAACTTTTCACCTTAACTTTCAACCTTAACCCGTAACCCATGATCTCTACTTGCATTCATCTCATCTCTACCCCCCGTAATGTTATATACCTGGAACAAATCTCATCTCAACTATCTACTTTCCGAGGAATAAAGTCCTAAACTCTTCAATCTTTCCTCATAACTCAGACTCTCCAGACCCAGCAACATCCTTACATTTTTTCTGTATTTTTTCAACCCTATTTACATCTTTTCTGAAGGTAGGTGACCAGAACATAGAACATAGAACATAGAATAGTATAGCACATTAGAGGCCCTTCGGCCCACAATGTTGTGCCGACCCTCAAACCCTGCCTCCCATATAAGCCCCCACCTTAAATTCCTCCATATACCTGTCTAGTAGTCTCTTAAACTTCACGAGTGTATCTGCCTCCACCACTGACTCAGGCAGTGCATTCCACGCACCAACCACTCTCTGAGTAAAAAACCTTCCTCTAATATCCTCCTTGAACTTCCCACCCCTTACCTTAAAGCCATGTCCTCTTGTACTGAGCAGTAGTGTCCTGGGGAAGAGGCGCTGGCTATCCAATCTATCTACTCCTGTTAATATCTTGTATACCTCTATCATGTCTCCTCTCATCCTCCTTCTCTCCAAAGAGTAAAGCTCCAGCTCCCTTAATCTTTGATCATAATCCATACTCTCTAAACCAGGCAGCATCCTGGTAAATCTCCTCTGTACCCTTTTCAATGCCTCCACATCCTTCCTATGGTGAGGCGACCAGAAATGAGCATAGTACTCCAAGTTTGGTCTAACCAGAGTTTTATAGAGCTGCATCATTACATCGCGACTCTTATACTCTATCCCTCGACTTATGAAAGCTAACATCGCATAAGGTTTCTTAACTACCCAATATACCTGTGAGGCAACTTTCAGGGATCTGTGGACATATACCTCCAGATCCCTCTGCTCCTCCAAACTACCAAGTATCCTGACATTTACTTTGTACTCTGCCTTGGAGTGTGTCCTTCCAACGTGTACCACCTCACACTTCTCCAGGTTGAACTCCATCTGCCACTTCTCAGCCCTCTTCTGCATCCTATCAATGTCTCTCTGCAATCTTCGACAATCCTCTACACTATCTACAACACCACCAACCTTTGTGTCGTCTGCAAACTTGCCAACTTGCTCTCCTTAAACACAAAATAATCTGCAGATGCTGGGGTCAAACTCGCCCTTCTACACCAACTCAAGGTCGTTAATAAAAATCACGAAAGTACAGGTCCCAGAACAGATCCTTGTGGGACGCCACTAGTCACAACCCTCCAGTCCGAATGTACTCCTTCCACCACGTCCCTCTGCCTTCTGCAAGTAAGCCAATTCTGCATCCACCTAGCCAAATTTCCCTGGATCCCATGCCTTCAGACATTCTGAATAAGCTTACCGTGTGGAACCTTGTCAAATGCCTTACTAAAATCCATGTAGATCACATCCACTGCACTGCTCTCATCTATATGCCTGGTCACCTCCTCAAAGAACTCTACCAGGCTTGTTAGACACGATCTGCCCTTCACAAAGCCATGCTGACTGTCCCTGATCAGACCATGATTCTCCAAATGCCCATAGATCCTATCTCTAAGAATATTTTCCAACAACTCTCCCACCACAAACGTAATTCTCACTGGTCTATAATTACCCGGATTATCCCTACTAACTTTTTGAATAAAGGGACAACATTCGTCTCCCTCCAATCCTCCGGTTCCATTCCCGTAGACAACGAGGACATAAAGATCCTGGCCAGAGGCTCAGCAATCTTTTCCCTCGCCTCCTGGAGCAGCCTGGGGAATATTCCGTCAGGCCCCGCGGACTTATCCGACTTAATGTATTTTAACAATTCCAACACCTCCTCTCCCTTAATATCAACATGCTCCAGAACATCAAACTCACTGATATTGTCCTCACCATCATCAAGTTCCCTCTCATTGGTGAATAGCGAAGAGAAGTATTCACTGAGGACCTCGCTCACTTCCACAGCCTCCAGGTACATCTTCCCACCTTTATCTCTAATTGGCCCTACCTTCACTGCTGTCATCCTTTTGTTCTTCACATAATTGAAGAATGACTTGGGGTTTTCCTTCACCCTGCTCGCCAAGGCCTTCTCATTTCCCCTTCTTGCTCTTCTCAGCCCCTTATTTAGCCCCTTTCTTGCTTCCCTATATTCCTCAATAGACCCACGTGATCCTTGCTCCGAAACCTCATGTATGCTGCCTTCTTCCACCTGACTAAATTTTCCACCTCACTTGTCACCCATGGTTCCTTCTCCCTACCATTCCTTATCTTCCTCACCGGGACAAATTTATCCCTAACATCCCGCAAGACGTCTCTAAACATCGACCACATGTCCGTAGTACATTTCCCTGCAAAAACATCATCCCAATTCACACCCGCAAGTTCTAGCCTTATAGCCTCATAATTTTCCCTTCCCCAATTAAAAAAAAATCCTGTTCTCTCTGATTCTATCCTTTTCTATGGTAATGCTAAAGGGCAGGGAGCGGTGGTCACTGTCCCCCAGATGTCACCCACTGAGAGATCTGTGACCTAACCCGGTTCATTATCTAGTACTAGATCTAGTATGGAATCCCCCCTAGTCGGCCTGTCAATATACTGTGACAGGAATCCGTCTTTGGCACACGTAACAAACTCTGCCCCGTTTAAATCCTTGTGTGGAATACACAAAATCCAGCAAACTGGGCCAATCCAATGTCTTATACAATTTCAGAGTTACATCCCATCTCCTGTCATCAGTGCAAGTCATTTATAAAAGCCAATGTGCCAAAAGCTTTCTTTACTACCCCAACAACCTGTGATGATAGATTCAATAAATAATGGGCCAGTATTCCTCGGACCCTTTATTCTACCGCACTCCTCAGTGCCCTGCTGTTCACTGTGTAAGATCTACCCTGTTTTGTCCCACCGAACTACATATCATGCCTGCCTGCATTACATTGCATCTGCCATCTTAAGCTCATTTTCCCAGCCGGTCCAAATTGCACTGAAAGTTCTGATAGTTTTCCTCACTGCCAACTATATCCCAATCTTGGTGCCATTCGCAAATTTGGTAATCCACTTAACCACATTACGACCCAGATCATTGATTCAGATGACCAACAACAATGGACCCAGCACTGATCTCTGCGGCTCTCCACCAGTGACAGGCCTCCAGCCAGAGAGGCCACCATGTACTACATGCCCTGCCTTCTCCCACGGCCCCAATGTCTACTCCAGTTTTCTACCTCAATTTAAATGCCAAGCAATTGAATTTTTTTCATCAACCTCGCACACGGGACCTTCGCAAATGCCTTGCTGAGCTCCATGTAAACAGCATCTACTGCCTTTCATTCATCAACATTCCTCGTAATCTCATCGAAAAGATGTGAGATTGCCCAGAACGCACGGTCATGCTGAACAATACTAATCAGTCATGTCTGGTCAAATACTTTGAAATCCGGACTTCCAATAACTTTACCACTACTGATATCATGCACACCTGATTTCCTGGCTTATTTTTGAGCCTTTCTTGAATAGTAGAAGAACACGAGTTAACCTGTAATTTTCTGGTACCTGACCTGACGCTAAGCATTATTTAAATGTACCTGCTACGACCCCTGCAATTACCGCAATGGCCTCCCTCTCGGTCCGAGAGAACGACTTGTCAACCGCTGGAGATTTATCTACCCTAATTTCCCTCAAGTCAGCAAACACCTCATCCTCTGTAATCTGTGTAGGCTCCATGACTTTACTTCTGCTTTGACTCACTTCAATAGATTCCGTGTCCGTAAACACGGATGCAAAGAAAAATCCTTTTAAGATCTCTACCATTATTTTTTTTGCCTCCAGGCATAAATTACCACTCTGATAATCCAGAGGGTCAATTCTGTCCTATGGAATCCTTTTGCTCGGTGTATATTGTCAACAAATACACTCAAAAACTTCTATAGTTGTTCCGTGGAGAGCATTCTGACAGAATGCATCACTGTCTGATATGAAGGGGCCAAAAGAAGCTGCAGAAAGTTGTCAATTTTGTTCGCTCTATCCTGGGTACTAGCCTACAGAGTACCCAGGAAATATTCAGGGAGCGGTGTCTCAGAAAGGCAGCGTCCATTATTAAAGACCTCCAGCATCCATGCATGCCCTTTTCTCACTGTTACCATCATTTAGGAAGTACAGAAGCCTGAAGGCACACACTCAGCGATTCGGGAACAGCTTCTTCCCCTCTGCCATCCGATTCCTAAATGAACATTGAATCTTTGGACACTACCTCACTTTTTACAGTATTTCTGTTTTTGCACGGTTTTAAAATCAATATATTCTATAGTAATTGTAACACTTGTTTATTATGATTATTATTCTATTTATTATTTTTTAATTTTTTTTTCCCCGTGATAGATTATGTATTGTATTAGACCATAAGAAAAGGAACAGAAGTCGGCCATTCGGCCCATTGAGTCCGCTCCGCCATTTTATCATGAACTGCTGCTGCTAAGTTAACAAATTTCACGTCACATGTCGGTGATAATAAACGTGATTCGGATTCTGATTCTCTTAAAATATCTGTGTTATCTCACAGACTCTCCATCACCTTGTCTACAAGGGCAACCTGATGCCTTCTTCTAACCATCCTGGTTTCTTTCTAAAGAGTTCTCTTGCATTTCATCGACTCCATAAGTACCTCCTTTGTTCCCACCCATCTATACCTGTTGTGCACCTAAATGTTTTTCTTTACTACAGCCTCAGTATCTCTTGAAAACCAACTTTCCCAAAAACTGGTACACTGCCCTTTCATTCCGAGAGGCATGCACAAGTTTTGAACTCTCATAATTTCCCCTTCGAAGGTCTCCCATTTACCAAGTACACTTTTGCCAAAAAACAGCCTGTCCCAATCCACACCGGTCAAATCCTTTCTGATACCATGAACGTTGGTCTTTCTCCAATTTAGAATCTCAACCCATGAAACAGAGTTATGCTTTTCCATATTCCCTTTGAATCTAAAGGCATTGTCATCACTAGATGCAAAGAGTTCCCCTGCACAAAACTTTTATCATACGCGAAAAGACCATAAGATATAGGAGCAGAATTAAGCCATTTGGCCCATCAAGTCTGTTCCACCATTTCATGATGGCTGATCCATTTTTCCTGTCAGCGCCAAATCCACTGTCCTCCCCTTCATGCCCCGTCCAATCAAGAATCTACCAATCTCTGCATGCAAAAGATTGGGCACCCCGGTCAAAATTTCTGTTGCTGTGAATAGCTAAGCGAGTAAAAGATGAACTGATTTCCAAGAGGTATAAAGTTAAAGATGACACATTTCTTTAATATTTTAAGCAAGAAAACTTTTTTTAAAATTTCTATCTTTTACAGTTTCAAAATAACAAAAAAATGAAAAGGCCTGAAGCAAATTTTGGGCCCCCTGCAAGGCAGTACTTAGTGACACCCTCTTTGGCAAGTATCACAGTTTGTAACCACTTTTTTTGTAGCCAGCTAAGTGTCTTTCAATTGTTGTTTGGGGGATTTTCGCCCATTCTTCCTTGCAAAAGGCTTCTAGTTCTGTGAGATTCTTGGGCCGTCTTGCATGCACTGCTCTTTTGAGGTCTATCCACAGATGCTCGATGATGTTTAGGTCAGGGGACTGTGAGGGCCATGGCAAAACCTTCAGCCTGCACCTCGTGAGGTCATCCATTGTGGATTTTGAGGTGTGTTTAGCTTCATTATCCTGTTGTAGAAGCCATCTTCTTTTCTTCTTCAGCTTTCCTGCAGACGGTGTGATGTTTGCTTCCAGAATTTGCTGGTATTTAATTGAATTCATTCTTCCCTGGACCAGTAAATGTTCCCCGTGCCACTGGCTGCAACACAAGCCCAAAGCATGATCGATCCACCCCCATAAATAACAGTTGGAGAGGTGTACTGTTTCTGAAATTCTGCACCCTTTTTTTTCTCCAAACATATCTGACCACGTTCACCCCTCTCTCTGCTCCTGCCTCTCACCCTCACCCTCACCATTACCTCAATAGCACTTAAAAGATTCGTGGAAACTGTAGCTGGAAACTCTGCAGGTTCCAGTCCCTCGGTAATGAAGGAATGCTGCATTTGAGAATGCCATAGACTGATTTATTTAAAGGATCTTTGAAAATTATTTTTAACCCAACTGCAGACGATACGAGTCTGAGGTAAACACAAGTTGCTGGTAACTTACACCAAACCGGGCAGCAACTGTAAATGGTAACGTTGCTAGTTCGAGACCCCAGGCAATTTTCTTTAAATCATGTCACTCTGCTCTGCAGCTGAAATAGTTAAATACAATATTAAAGTAATTGTGTTCACGCCCGAAAGAGAGTGAATTGTCAAACAGATTAGATTTGTTTTCAGCAGAAAGACCTCTCCCGGTACTGGGGATTATGCTCGGACAGGCAGCTGCTTGTACGTAGACCCTGAGCTCAGAGTCAAACAGAACAACAACCCGCATCTTCCAAATCAATGATCTGGCCTCTTCCTCATTCCTTTCCAATGAGGTGTCTCTGCCTGAAACACCCATTTATTATTCAATTCCATAGAATAAACTTTTCATCTTTCACCCTTCACCCATGTCCTCTGGTTGCAGTGGAAAAAACTTGCTTGCAGTTACCCTACCTATACGCCTCATAATTCTGTGTACCTCGATCAAATCTCCTCTTGATCTTCCAACCTATTAAATCTGTCCTTATGACTCAGGTCATCCAGAACCGGCAACATGTTTATAAAAAAATTCAGTATTCCTACAACCTTATTCACATCTTTACTGCAGGTAGTTGACCAATCCTTCACACTGTACTCCAAATTCATATACAACTTCAACATAACGTCCCATCTCCTGTACTCAATACATAGATTTATGAAGACGAATATTTGAAAATGCTTTCTTTACGACCCTATCTGTCACGTAACTTTCAATGAATGATGGACCTGTAACCCCAGATCCCTTCGTTCTTCCACACTCCTCAGTCCCCTACCGTTCACTGTTTCAGTCCGACCCTGGCTGTTCCTCCCGAAGTGTAACACCTCGCACTTGTCCGCGTTAAATTATGTTTGACGTTTTTTTTTTAGCTCATTTTTGCAGCTGGTCCAATTCCCAGTGCAAGTCATGATAACATTCCTCGCTGTCCACTACACCCCTAATCTTGGCATTCTCTGCAAATTTAACGATCCAGTTAACGACATAATCATGTAGATTGCTGCTTTCCATGACAAACAGCAACTTAGCCAGCACTGACCTCTGCAACATTTCATTGTCACAGGCCTCCAGTGAGAAAGGTAACCATCTACTGCTGCTTTCCGGTTTCTTCCACCAAAGCAATGTCTTATCCAGTTTATTGAATGCCGAGTGACTGGACCTTCTTGACTTAACTCCCATGCGAGACCTTGGCAATTCCCCTCTAAAGTCCATGAAAACTATATCCACTGCCTGTCTTCATCAACTTTCGTGGTAACACCCTCAAAATATCTATAAGCTTTCTGAGACATGACCAACCACGTACAAAACCATGCTGACTATCCATAATCAGTCAATGTCCATCAAATAAATAATATATCCTAATCCTTAGAATCGCTCCCAATATCTTTCCCTCTACTGATATCAGACTCACTGGCCTGTAACATACTCACACATTTTTAGACACTTTCTGAAAACAGATGATCCTCTCTAATCCACCTCCTCCTCTATAATCTGCATAGGATCCAGGACCTCAGTATTTATAGAGACTCTGTATCCATCTCCCGAGTAAATTCAGATGCAGAATATCCATCTCTTCCATCTCGTCATCTCCCCCATCTCCCCCATCTCCTTTGGCACCACGTATGGTTTATTGTTCTGATCTTTCAGAGGACCAATGTCATCCCTTGCAATCCTTTTGTTCTAATCTGCATAATCCGTTAGTACTGGCCTTCACCCAAAGCATTCATTTAGCACACTTGATTTCTTTCTAAGTGTTACCCTGCACTTCGTATACTCAATAATTGCCTATCTGCCTATACCTCCTATGGAACTCCTTTCATCTCGTAACCACAGCCTCAACGTATCAAAAAAAAAAAAACAAGTTTTCGTAAACCAGTTATCCTTGCCTTTTATACTGACAGGCACATACAAAGTTTATACTTTCAAATTTTCACCTTTGAAGGTCTCCTGCTTATTAGAACGCCTTTGCCAGATAACAGCCTGTCCCATTCCACAGTGGCCAGGTCATTTCTGATACCATCAAAATTGTCCTTTCCAAATTTTAATCTCAACCCATGCAGATACTCCTTTCCATATTTACTTTGAATCTGGTGCCATTGTGATCACGAGATGCACAGAGTACCCCTACACACCCCTCTCTCCTTGCCGCCCACCTCACTCATTCCTCTCTCCTATGATTCCCGGTCACTCACGGTTCTTGCTCACTGCACTTCACTCTCACCCTTCCCACTCGCCTCCTCGTGCACACCCCTTCCTCTCTCTCACCCAACTCTCCTCGCACCCCTCTCCATCATCGTCTCTCCCATTCTGCTGAACCCTCACCCTCCACTCGCTCCCTTCACCCCCTTTTGTTCCCACCTTTCCCTCTCCCATCCTATTCCCCCTCCTTACCCGTGACTCACCCTCTCTCCAACTCTTTCTGATCTCTCCCCTCTCGCTCGCTACCCCTCTCACTCACCCTCTCCCGATTCCTCGCACCCTTTCTCTCAAACTCTCCCTCTCTCTCCACCCTCTCTCTGTCCCTTCCTTTCTCTCCTCTTTCTCTCCAGCTGTTTCACTGCCCCCTCTTTCTTTGTCTCCCCCTCTCTCGCCCTCTCCATGTCTCCCATCTCTTTAACTCTCTCCCACTCCGTCTGCTCCCGACGTAACTTCATCTTCCCCCTCTGCAACTTCCACACACTCATCCTGCCCCTCCTCCGCCTGCTCACTCCTTCAAACCCACTCTCCTCCTTTCCACCAGCCTCTCCCTCCTCCTCACCCTCACGGTTACAGCAAACATTTAAAAATTACTGGCAACGGTAACTGGGAACACAGCCGAGTTAATGTTGCAGTCAGGAATGTCACGGACTGATTACTTGCAGGAATCCTGAAAATACTTGTAGAATAATTGCAGCTGATGCGAGTCCGAGGGGAACATAAAATGCTGGAAACTCGCAGCAAACATTCGCAACACTGTAACGGGTAATGTTGCGGGTTCGAGACCCCAGGTAAATTTCTTAAAGACACATTAATGGTTCTATCGGTCTTCCCTGCAGCAGAAATGGTTAAATACATTATAAAAGTGAATAATTTCACACGTGAATGACAGTGAATTGTCGAACCGGTCGGATTTGATTTCAACGGAAAGGCCGTTCCCTGTTCCGAGGAATGTGCGGGTCCAGCAGATGCTTCCACACAGACCCTGAGCTCCGAGTTTTACAGAACAACCACCCGCATCTTCCAAATCAGTCCATGATCTGCCCTCTTTACCCTTCCTTTCCAGTTCCACTGAAGGGTCTCGGCCCGAAAGTCGACGTATTTCTCCGTTCCATAGACGCTATCGGTCCTGCTGGATTCCTCCGGCATTTTGTGTGTTCCCATGGTTACGACAGACCAACGCGCGGGGCAGAGAGAAGGGACCGCTTGAAAAGTCTGCAGGACATACTCTCCTTGCTAGAATATTCTTGGGCTGTGAAAAATTAAACTTCTGAAAATTATTTCTGATCTTTGTTGAATCAACCCGTTGTCTCTGTTCTGCATCAGAGATCAAGGTGACATAGAAAAGTACAACACAAAACCGGGCCTTTCGGCTGAGCCATTTAAACTGCCTCATCCCTTCGAGCTGTACCGGGGCCAAAGCCCTGCGCACCCCTCCCATCCAAACTATCCCTTAATGGTTGAAGTCGAACTGGCTTGTTACATGTGTAGCCGGCTGTTCTTTCCGCACTCTCACGACCCTCTGAGTCAAGGTGTTTCCTCTCATGTTTTCTTTAAACTTTTCATCTTCAACCCTTAACCCATGACCTCCGGTTGTAGCTCCACACAAGTTCAGTGGAAAACGACCGCTTGTATTTACCCCATCTCTACCCGTCATAATTTTATCTACCTCTCCATCCTCTTCGTTCAAAGGAATAAAGTTCGAACCTATTCAATCTTTCCTCACAAATCATTTTTTTCTAAAATTTGCTTTTTAAATTTAAAAACAGCAGAAGTCTGCAGATGACGCGAGTCTGAAGTAAAAATGAAACGCTGGAAACTCGCTGGAGACAGGGCAGCAACTATGACCGGTAAAGTTGCGTGTTCGAGACCCCAGGTAGTTTACTTTGAATCACATTAAAGATCCGGTCACTCTTCCCTGGAGCAGAAATGGTTAAATACAATATTAAAGCGATGTTGTTCACACCGGAATGAGAGTGAATCGTCGAACCGATAGGATTTGATTTCAGCAGAAAGGCCGCTCCCCGTTCTGAGGAATGCGGGCGAACAGGCCGCTGCGAACACACATAACTGAGCTCCGAGTCTCTCAGAACAACAACCCGAATCTTCCGAATCAATCAGTAATCCGGCCTGTTCACAGATTGGCGAGAGGGAGCGTTTGGTGTAGTGGGCGGGGTTGTTTCAACGACCTCAAAGCATATCCAAAAATATCCGCGAAATACTTGGTGAAATTAGGAGTCAATAATACAACTTCTGATATTTACTTCAGACCTTTGTGTAGTCAACCGGTGAACCGTTATGAACCAGCGACCAAGGAGTCACAGAGTCACAGAGTTAAAGTGTCAGGGAAAAGTATAGCACAGAAACAGGCCCTTCGGCCGAGCCATTTACACTGCCTGCTCCCATCGACCTGAACCGGGGCGGTATCTACCACACTCCCACCTTCTAAACTATCTCCTAAACGTTGAAATCCAGTTCGCATGCGCCACTGGTGCTGGTAGCTCGTTCCACGTTCTCACGACCCACCGAGTGAAGAAGTTTCACCTCATGTCCCTCTCTATTTCTTCAGCTTTCACCCTTCACCCATCACCTCCGGTTGTGTTCCTACCGACATTATTGGAAAAGCCTGCCTACATTTACCCTATCTATACCCCTCATAACGTTGTATACCACTATGAAATCTCCTCTAAATCTGCTATATTCTGAAGAACCAATTTTTATCCATTGAATCTTTCCTTATAACTCAGGTTTTCCAGGCCCGGCCAAATCCTTGTAAACTTCCTCTGCTCTCTTTCAACCTTACTTACATTTTCCCTGTGGGTAGCTGCGCTGAACCTTTCAAATTAGACTCCAGCAGTGTCTTGTACAACTTCAGTTTAACATCCTATTTCGTGTACTCAGTACATTGGCCTATGTGCCAGAAGCTTGCTTTACGACCCCACTAACCTGTGACGTCACTTTGCCACCTAGTCCTCATTCCACAGCAAGCCGTTGTTGTATTCCTTGCTGCAGAACGCACTTCTAAGCTTGGCGTCATCCGAAAATGTCCTGATGCATTTAACCACATAATCATTCAGATCGTTGTTATCGATGAAAACAGCGACGACGATCCCTGATTTATCCCCTTAATTTTCCTCAAGGCAGCAAACATCTCCTCTGTAATTTGTATAGTCCATGATGTTGATGTAGTTTTACCTTACCTCTGTACACTCTCTCTCCGTCCCCCCAGTAAATACAGATGCACATTGATTGCATTTCTTTGGCTGAACAAACGGTTTTCCATTCTGATCTCCCAGAGGACCAAGTCAGTCTCCTGCAATCCTTTAGCTCTTAACAGATCAGCAGCATCCCTTAGGATTCTCCTTCACCTTGCCTGCTAAGGCAACACCATCCCTTCTTTTGACCTTTCTGATTTCTTTCGTAAGTGTTATCTTGCATTTCTTACGGTCCTTAAGCACCTCGTTGCACGAGGGGTTTCCTGCGGTTCTCCATCTCCGAGCCTCTGGCACCCTGCCCCTTGCCAACACACTGGAGTCTCCTGCGCCCTCTGCTGGTGACTAAAACGTGCCCGGCGGTTAATCCATTCGTCAAGAGAACCAACAGGACTGGGATTTACAGAAGTGAGGGTGCAATTAAATGTTCATTGGCATCGCGAAAGATAAGGAGAAATAATATACAGAAGGCAAACAAATAAATGGAGCAAATATCATTGTATAATACTGCGAGAAACGAAGATACCAGTAAATGACACTTAAACCGCCGATCATAGGCACTGTCCTCAGAATCAACATCTGCCTTTAACATTTGCCGGACGATGCTGAGGATGTTCTACGAGTCTGTGGTGACCGGTGCTATCATGTTTGCTGTTGTGTGCTGGGGCAGCAGGCTGAGGGTAGCAGACACCAACAGAATCAACAAACTCTTTCATAAGGCCAGTAATGTTGTAGGGATGGAACTGGACGCTCTGACGGTGGTGTCTGAAAAGAGGATGCTGTCTAAGTTGCATGCCATCTTGGTCAGTATCTCCCATCCACTACATAATGTATTGGGTGGGCACGAGAGTACATTCAGCCAGAGACTCATTCCACCGAGATACAGCACAGAGCGTCATAGGAAGTCATTCCTGCCTGTGGACCTCAAACTTTACAACTCCTCCCTTGGAGGGTCATACACCCTGAGCAGATAGGCTGGTCCTGGACTTATTTCATAATTTACTGGCATAATTTACATATTACTATTTAACTATTTATGGTTCTAATACTATTTATTATTTATGGTGCAACTGTAACGAAAACCAATTTTCCCCGGGATCAATAAAGTATGACTAAACTAAACTAAACTATCAATGCTCTATTTTTGTGGTGCAATATTTTCCTTTAATATTCTTGGCAACAAATGCATCAAAAGTGAAGGGTACTGTGTACTAGACCGAACGAAGAGGAACAGCGTGGAGTTTACACAACCGGAGTATGCTCAGACCAGAAGAAAATTTCGATGTAAGTATTCGGAACCCTGCTCAATATCTGGTCCAGGACAGCGAACAGCAAATCCACCGCTTCCATGACAACCAGATATAGAAAGTGACAACACAGGAGAGAATTCAAAATGCAGACATGCAAAGGGTCTTGGAGGTCCCTGTGCAAGATATCCTAAAAGGTAACCTCCAAGGTTGAGTAGGCGTGAAGAAGGCGAATGGAACGTTGGCATTCATTTCTAGAGGTATAGAATATACGAGCAGGGATGCGACGTCGGGGGTCTATAAGGGTCTCGTGAAACCACACGGAATATTGTGTGCAGTTTTGGGCTCCTTATTTTAGAAAGGATCTTCTGATATTCGAGAGGGTTCAGAGAATATTCACGAGAATGAAAGGGTTACTGTAGGAGGAACGTCCGGCAGCTCTTGGGCTGTATTCCCTGGAGTTCAGGAGAATGAGGGAGATCTCATAGAAACATTCCGAATGCTGAAAGGCCTGAACAGATTAGATATGGCAAAGTTACTTCCCATGGTTGGGGGGTCTCGGACAAGTGCGCAAGACTTCAGGATTGAAGGACGTCCATTTAGAACAGAGATGCGGAGAAATTACTATAGTCAGAGGATGGTATATCTGTGGAATTTGTTGACACGAGCGGTTGTGGAGGCCAAGTCATTTCGTGTACTTAAGGCAGAGATAGATATTTTCTTGCTTAGCCAGTGCATTATGGGGTATGGGGAGAAGACAGGGGAGTCGGGACGACCAGTAGAACTGGATCGGCCAATGATTGAGGCGAAAACTCCTAGAGCAACTGCACCCTATATTCCGGATTGGCATTCTAATCTCCACAACACGAATACCGAATCTGCAACTTTCCCTTTATACTGAGATTGCAAGGTGCTTCTGGAATTCTTAATAGTCAGCGATAACCGGGAGAAGAGCTTTTTTCCGGTTTTCATCTGCGAACCAGTTAGCAGTGAATAACTCAGATAATAATCACTGATGATCAGGCAATTTCGTAAGTGGTGAGGGAAAAGTGGTCGGTGGGGCAGCAAATAACACCGCAAAACTTAAATTCCATTAAATGGCAGAATCAGAATCCGGTTAATTAGCACTGGCATGTGCCCTGAAATTTGTTAACTTAGCAGCAGCAGTTCAATAATAGAGAAGGAAAAAAAATATATACAGCAGTTCAATAATACAGAGGAAAAAGTAAAATAAAAATCAATAAATAAGTAAATCAATTACAGTATATGGGCATTGAATAGATTAATAAAGTACAAAAACAGATATTTAAGAAGTGAGGCAGTTTCATGGGGTTAATGTCCATTGAGGAATCGGACGGCAGAGGGGGAGACGTGTCCGCAATAGTGACCCATTGAAACGGGCGGGAGCAAAGGATTCTGGGAATGCCTAGGGTGGAGCACCGCGGGAGGAGTGTGGGACTGACGTCACAGAAGGAGAGTCAGGGGCGGAGCGTGCAGCGGCTACGTATTACCCAGACATGTGTTTTTTATTTTGAGCAATGGAGAGCATGTCGGTAGGGTTAGTATTTTGCTCTGGATGTCGGATGCAGGAATCCTGGGAATCTTCCGGTCCCCCAGAAGGCCACTTCTGCGCCAGGTGCACCGACATGCAGCTCCTGAGAGGCAATGTTAGGTATGATGACCTACAGCTTATTAGACAGAGTGACCAGGAGATAGAGAGGAGCAACAGGGAATTAGTCAGCCCGAAGCTGCGGGAGTTAGATAAGTGGGTAACGGTTAGGGGAGCGAGGGAAAGAGCTCAGATAGTCGAGAGAACCCCTGTGGCCATTCTCCTCAGTAATCATTATCTCGTTTTTGGATGCGGTTCCGGGGAATGACTGACGGAGCACGATCACAGCGATCGGGTCTGTGTTACTGAGCGCGGTTTCGTGGTGCAGAAGGGAAAGAGGAAGATGAGGAATGCGGTAGTCATAGTGAGGGGAACAGACAGGAGTTTCTGTCAGCCTGATAGAGACACCCGCATGGTGTGTTGACTCCCAGGTGCCAGGGTACGGGATGTCTCGGATCGCGTGCAGCAGAGTATTCTGAAGGGAGGGGGTAAACTGCCAGAAGTCTTGGTACACGTTGATACCAATGACAGAGGGAGAAAAAGGGAGGAGGTCCTGAAGAGGGAATTCAGAAGTTGGTTAGGAAGCTGAAAAGCAGGAGCTGCACGTTAGTAAACTCGAGATTGCTGCCTGTGACTGGTGCTAACGAGCGCAAGAATAGCAGATCAGGCATATTAACGAGTAGCTGAGACTGATGTAGGGAGCAGGGCTTCGGGTTCCTGGAACACCGGGCCATCTTCTGCGGGAGGTACAACCTGTACGAAAAGGAAAAATTACAGCTGAACGCAAAGGGGTTCAACACCCCAGCCGGCACATTTAATATAGCTGCGTTGGAACTAATTTGGCTGGTGGATGGGAACCGGAGTGATCGGCCTTAGGAAGGAGAAAACAGAAATAAATCACAGATAGCGTGCAACGGAAATGATAGAGAGGAAAGACAGCAGATGAGACATAATCACAGCCAGTGGGATGAGTTACAGGGCAATGGAGGCGTGGTGCAGTTGAAACAGAAAGCAACAAATACTGGACTGAAAGATTGCAGTTGAATACACTCAGCATAAGAAATAAAACGGATGATATTTAAATTCAACTGCAGATTGTCAAGTACGTCGTTGTGGCCACCTCTGAAACTTGGCTAAAGGATGCCTGCCATTGGGAGATGAAAGTCCAAGGATATACGGTGTATCGGAAAGATAGGTCAGTAGGCAGAATGGGTGGTGTGGCTCTGTGTATAGAAAGGGATGACACAGGAGCAGAAGGTTTAGAATCTCTATGGGTTGAGTTAAGAAATGGCAACGCTAAAGGAACCCGAATTGCAGTTCCATACATCCTCCAAACAGCAGCCCGGATGTGGATTACAAATTACAGCAGGAGATAGAACAGACGTGTCAAGAGGGCAATATCATGATAATCGTTGGGGATTTTAACATGAAAGTGGATTGGGAAAACCAGGCCATTTCTGGATCTCAGGAGAGAGAAATTAAAGAATGTCTAAGAGATGGATTTTTAGAACAGCTTGTTGTTGAACCCAATACGGGGTCGGCAGTTCTGGATTGGGTGTCGTGCAATGATCAGGAGGTGATAAAAGAGCTGAAGGTTAAGGAACCATAAAGGAACAGTGGTCACAATATGATCGAGTTCAGTTTGAAATTTGAGAAGCAGAAAGTAAATGTCAATGTGTCGGTATTTCAGTGGAATAAAGGAAATTTCAATGGCATGGGAGGGGAACTGGCGGAGGTTGACCAGAAAGGGACACTAACAGGAAGGACAGCACAGCAGCAATGCCTGGAGTTTCTGCGAAAAAAATGAGGGAAGTGCAAGTCAGATATATTCGAAACAAGAAGTCAACTTCGAATGGAAGAAGGACACTACCGTTGCTGACAAGTGAATTCAGAGATAAAACAAAAACAAAAGAGAGGGCATACAAGGACGCCAAATCTAGTGGAAAATAGATGATTGGGAAGCTTTTAAAAACTTGCAGAGGGAAACTAAGAAGGTCATTAGGAAGGAAAAGGTGAATTACGAAAGGAAGCTGGCGACTAATATCAAAAGATGATACTATAACCATTTTAACTATATAATGAGGAAAAGAGAATTGAGGGTAGATAGAGGACTAATAGAAAATGATGCTGGACATATTTGTAATGAGAGACGCAGAGACGGCAGAGGAACTGAATGGGAAGTTTGCATCAGTCTTCACAGTGGAAGACATCTGCAGTGTACCGGACATTCAAGAGTATCAGGGAAGTGAAGTAGGTGCAGTGAAAATTACGACTCAGAAGGTGCTCAGGAAGCTTAATGGTCTGAGGGTAGATAATTCTCCTGGACCTGATGGACTGCACCCTCTGGTTCTGAAGGAAATAGCTGGAGAGATTGCGGAGGCATTAACAATGATCTTTCAAAAAGCGGATAACTGGAAAGTTGCAAATGTTGCTCCGCTATTTCCGACGGGTGGGAGGCAGCAGAACTGAAACTATAGACCTGTTAGCCTGACATCAGTGGTTGGGAAGTTGTTAGAATCGATTGTTAGGGATCAGATTATGGAATACCTGGGAGCACATGACAAGACAGGCCAAAGCTAGCATGGTTTCCTGAATGGAAAATCCTTCCCGACTAACCTACCTCAATTCCTTGAGGAAATTACAAGTAGGGCAAACAAAGGAGATGCAGTAGATGTGGAGTACTTGGATTCTCACAAGGTGCCGCACATGAGGCTGCTTAGCAAGATAAGAGCTCATGGAATTACAGAGGAGTTTGTAACATGGGTGGAGCATTGGGTGGTTGACAGAAAACCGAGAGTGGGAATAAAGGGATCCTATTCTGGCTGGCTGCCGGTAACCAGTGGAGTTCCACAGGGGTCGGCGTTGGGACCGTTACTTTTTATTATGTATGTCAATGATTTGGACTACGTTATTAATGGATCTGTGGCTAAATTTGCCGATGATACAAAGATAGGTGGAGGTGCGTGCAATGCTGAGGAAACAGAGAGACTGCAGAGAGACTGAAATAGTTTAGGGGAATGGGCAAAGAAGTGGCAAATGAAATACAATGTTGGAAAATGTATGGTCAAGCACTTTGGGGGAAGAAATAAACGGTCAAACTATTATTTAGATGGGGTAAGAATTCAAAATGCAGAGACGCAAAGAGACTTGGGTGTCCTTGTGCAAGAAACACTAAAGGTTCACCTCCAGGTTTAGTCTGTTGTGAAGAAGGCGAATGAAATGTATGAGGAAATTCTGGCAGCTCTTGCGCTGTATTCCCTGGAGTTCAGGAGAATGAGGGCATTCTCAGAGAAACATTCCAAATCTTAAAAGGTCTGAACAGATTATATGTGGCAAAGTTATATTTCATGGTAGGGGATTCTAGGACCAGAGGGCACAACTTCAGGATTGAAGGACGTCCATTTAGAACAGAGATGCGGAGAAATTACTTTAGTCAGTGGGTGGTATATCTGTGGAATTTGTTGCCACGAGCGGCTGTGGAGTCCAAGTCATTGGGTATATTTAAAGCAGAGATAGATTGGTTCTTGATTAACCAGGGCATCAGTGGATATGGGGAGAAGGCAGAGGAGTGACGATGTCTGGAAGAATTGAATCTGCTGATGATTGAATGGCGGAGCAGACTCGATGGGTTGAATAGCCTACTACTGCTCCTATATCTTATGGTCTTATGACTTTCTACCTCACTGTTAACAATGCTACCAATTCAGTGCTTCTGCAAAACAATTGTCATTGTTGATACAAATATAATGAATGCAGATACTCTGTCAGTTTAAGCAGTTGCACCAATTGAATTATTTGCTTCATATCGGTGCAAACTTTGAGTGTAGCTGGTTTACCACGTGACGGACTGCAATCAATTTTATGCTCACACAAAATGCTGGAGGAATTCACCTGGTCAGGTAGCATGGATCGAAATGAAAAAAACAGTTGACTTTTTGGGCTGCAACCCAGTTTCGGGATGGAGTGAAACGGCGAAAGATGCCAAAATACGAAGTTGGGAGGAGCTGGAAAGAACACAAGCTGGAAGGGAGTAGGTGAAACCACATCTGTAGGATGGGAGAGCGAAATGTGGCTTGGGTGATAATGGGAACAAAAACAAAGAGCTAGAGAAGAGGGAATCTCATAGGAGAGAGTGGATCATGGGAGAGAGGGAAGCAGGAGAGGACCGGAGAGACGTGACTGGCAGGTGAGGAGAAGAGTAGGAGGCCAGAGTGGTGAAATGAAGAAGCGGGACAGGGGAGAGGGTAAACACCGGAAGTTTCAGATATCTGTGCTCATGTCATAAGATTGGAGGTTCCATAGTGAGAATACGTTTGCAGGTTACTCCTCCAACCTGAGAGTGGGCTCATGTGGCAGAAAAGGGGGCAATGGGGCGACATTTCGGACTGGGAATGGGGATTATAATTGAAATGGTTGGCCAGTGAGAAATTCTGTTTTTTGATGTTGGAGCTAAGGTGCTCGACGAACCGTTAATTAATTTGAAGATGGCGTCCCTGCATGAAACGTCGACACTTTATTCATCTCCATAGATGCTGCCTTATCTATTGAGTTCTTCCAACTTTCTGAATGTGTTGTGATTATTGTGAATAACGGATTGCGTGCGTTCCCTACCTCGTAAGCCTGGATGCGATATCAGCTTATGGCTGTTCACTATATTACAGGAACGTACAACAACTTTTTTTATATATTTCTATTGAAAGATCTGTAACAGAGACAATTTCCAGAGTGAAACAGAGCAGCCCCGTAACAATACCGAATTGGTCTATGATGACAAAGTCTGTGGAGACTGGGAGTGGACAAGATCAACAATAAGAATCATGAAACGGAGAGGTGAGCCTGAGAGTGTTTCTCAACAACATTTACTGACTTCCCGAATCGTCGTTTCTTCATCTGTGAGATTTTGCAATTTCGTGTGAAGCTCTCCATACCTCATCACGTTTGGGATTTTACTTGAATGATATAATGCTTATTTTCACCCCACTGTTGGAAGACACGTCAGCCTTGTGCAGTATTGAATATTCAGTGTGCCGGAGCGAGTATAAATGAATGAGCGTGGAGATTCATCAGCTCAGAGTTTCTTCAGCGAGATCCCGGGCAGCTGGAAGACAGGCTGAATCTCACACAGAATGCTTGAAACGCTTTACCGCGTGAGAAAGATATATTACTTGATTGTTGCCGTTATCGGTGTCCCTGGTAAGAACAGACGCGAACTAACATTTGCTGTTCAATGTGCGCGGCTTTTGGACTCGTTCAGTTACCGACAGCGGTGAGATGCCGGTGTATCAGTGAGTGCGGTGCAGACATTGTGACAAAACCCTTGTGACCGGTCAGAAGTTCCCTTGCAGTTTAATCAGTAGATTCGGCTGGAAAAAAAATGAAAAAGATGTAGAGTGGAAGATCGGGGAGATGGATATATATTGTGGATCCATAGCAAGCTGTTTTGATTTATCAATACAAAGTAAACTCCGATAATCCTGCGCGCTCGGCACCTTTAAGGGCTACTTGGTGTTTTTCCCCCGCATTAATAGTTCAAGATGCTTTAATTTCAAATTTAAGGGAATTGTTAGGAAAAAAATACTGCGAGATTGAAGGGAACGCGGTAAGCGAAACCCCGGTGAGATTCACTTGTGTGTTCGATCTCAGACCATCGGGAGTTTCAAAAATTCAAATAAGCGTCGGTGTGCGTTTAGTTTACAAGGGTTTGTTTCCACGCCATATTATCCGTGAAGTGAGGGTTAGCCAACCCAGCGAAGTCCGTTAGTTGCCTGACGGTGAAGACTACATGGGATACTCCTCTCCGGAACAATAAAGATCGATCCATTTAGAATAATACTTTTGTAATTTGGAGCAGGTCAGGAAGAATGTGCAAAGCAAAAAAAAAAAAAAAAAAAAATGGGAACTTCCAGATCCGATCTCATCACATAGTGTGAAGGAACCGCGGCCAAGGGCAGTTGCAGAATTTAAAAGCAGCGAGCCCAGCTGAGCCCGTGTGGCCGGCTGACAAAGGGGAAGTCGGGGGGGAGATGAACGCTTGCGAACAGAAGAAGTAAATCTGCCTGGAACTTTGAACATTGTAAATGGACAAGGTCCGAGGCAGCGGGGCTGGGCGACATGCGAAGAGAGCCGGAAGATAGCTGATGGGATCGCGGGAATCACAATCGCGGTGAAAGTTGCCGAGGCATTCAAACTTTACACATCGGCCGAAAAGTGCCCTTTGCGATCAGTTGACAATGCCTCCTTCCCAAATCCCGCTTCTCTTTCGGCACCGAGGGCCGTAACCTTTCTCCCTGCTTGCGCGCCTTTGAGGCGTCTGCGAAACCCGATTTACACCTTCCAAACCTCCAGTAATGAGCGCCCGCAAAGTTTGATTGTCCTCTCTTTACAGCTTATCTCGGCACAGAGACACACAGAGCGGTGAGAGAGTAATTCATTCAATCTTTCTGCTTTCCTCCCCCCCCCCCCCCAGTGAATTTACTGGCGATTGTGATCCTGTCCCGGGGAAAGTGCGGCCTCTCCACCTGCACCACTCGCTACCTGGTGGCCATGGCGACGGCCGATCATCGTGTTTGCTGTGATATTGTGGCGGGTCAGTTATTATTACTTCCCTCGGACTTTCCTCGACATCACCCCCGTGTGCAGTGTGATCGCTGTCCTGGGAGAGGCAGCCACAGACTGTTCTGTCTGGTTCACCGTCAGCTTCACGTTTGATCGGTTTGTCGCCATCTGTTGTCAGAAATGGAGAGCAAAGTATTGCACCGGGAAAACTGCGTCTGTGGTTCTGATAACAACCGGCGTTCTGTTCTGTTTGAATAATGTTCCCTACTTCTTCATATTGCAGCCTGTGACAGTGATTGACAATACACCCTGGGACTGCGTTCCAAAGCCGAGCTACTACACGGATCCCGGGTGGCTGGGATATGACTGTTTCACTACCGCTCTAAATCCATTACTCCCGTTCGTGTTAATACTGTTGTTCAACGCTCTGACAGTCAGGCACATTTTGGTGACTAGTCGCGTCCGTAAGGGGCTGAGGGGTCAGAGCAAGGCGGAGAACCGCAGTGACCCGGAGATGAAGAGCAGGAGGAGGTCTGTGATCTTACTTCTCACCATCTCCGGAAGCTTCATCACTCTGTGGTCAGTAAAAGTTTCTGAAGTCCTTTCCGGATTGGGTAAAAATAATTACAATGATTCGGAATACATTTTCCAACACACCGGATACATGCTGATGATATTAAGTTGCTGCACAAACACTTTAATTTATGGGGTAACTCAGTTCAAATTCAGAGAGCAGTTCATCAGCGCAGCGAAATATCCGCTCACGTCAATTATTCAAATAATTAATAAACACAATATCTAAGCTCTTCTCAGAGGGGGTTGTGGTGATTTCCATCTTAACACTGCAGAACTGACACCGGAGAACATGGCAGCGGGGAGAATAAAACTGGTTTAGAGCCGGAGAGAGGCCCAACACGGGAAAATACACATTCACACCTTCAGCCCGCGACATCCGCCTCCTATCAATTATTGAACTCACCCGACCTTTTATGTTTATTCACCCACCATATTCCGGCTCCTGTCACCGCCACACCCCTTTCGGTAATGATAAAGCGGGAGAGGATCCGGGGACAATCAAGTCCTAATCGGCAAAATTGCATCTCATTTGTTACGTTAGTCTTTTGCATCAGAATGAAATGGAAAAGAAAGTCAACAGTCTGCAAGAATTTACAGTAAACCTCGCACTTGTCCTTCATGTTAGATACACCTGTCATAGGGAAATGATTAACACCGCAGAGCTCCGCGATTTGGTTCATAATTGTGCAAATTTCCATGGAGTAAGCAAATGTTTACTCTGCCGCAAGGAGAAGAAAATGTCACCTCGCTTCCTGATTTTTCTCTTCATAAATTTCCATCCGTACAAACTGCATGTTGAATCTCCCCTGTATTCTCCGCAGTACAGTCGCATGTTTAACGTTAATTTTAGCTTTTCTCAGTTAAAACTGGTATAACGTGAGGTATGGACACAGACAAAAAAATCATTTCTCAATTGTGATGAATTTTCGGCCTATTCTAGCGGTGTTATTATTGTTCTGCAGCTCTAACTGTCTAATGTTTCAGTGTACTGATTTTGGGATGATACCAGTCGTATATATTACAACTGGGAGGATTGTTCATGTATCGCAGACTTCCATTTTCCTGTTTCAAGTCGGCATATTTCAGGTGTTTTTCACTGACTGATTCCTGTGTGTTGTAAATGTCGGAATGGCTGCACCAATCAGGTAAATTGTCTTTGCATGTTTATCCTGTGATATTATATCCGGGCGGGTATCATGTATCGCCCTATCTCTAATAATGGATCGGTCGTGATATAATTGTCAGACGTCGACTGAAAAACTGGATTAGGCGTATATTTATAGTGATCTGTCATGAGTTTACATCTTCAAGCGAGATCCTGGTGAATGATGCTTGCCACTAGATGGCGCCTGTGTAAGTGAACAGATTGAAGCAAATTGTTGCTGCATCCTGCAATGTGTTGGATAGTTTCAAACAGCATATTTTGCTTTACAGCCCGAGAGAGGCACAACACGGGAAAATACACTTCATCTTTAATTTGTTAGTTTTTTTTTAGTGTGCTTTTCTGTTATTTTTGTGTCAGCCACCTGGTCCTATATTGCCACAAGGAACCACTCAGTTTCTGGGAAGAGATCTCCACCTTTTATCCTGGCATCGGACGCTTCAGTGCTCCGGGTTGAGACCCGTTGCGTTTGTCAGCTGGAATCTGTCGCCCTCCGAGAGAAACTATCCTACGCACGTTTAAATTTCTGGCGTTGAAAAGGGCGGTGGTGGATAAGCTGAGTGACTACCTCTACGGGGCCAAGTCTGAGGTGAGGACGGACAACAGCCTCTAACTTATATCCTGACCTCGGCGAAATTAGATGCCACAGTTCGTTGGCGGCGTTGTCTGCCTATGATTTCAGCCTGAAGTACCGGCCGGGAAGCAGGGACATTGATGCTGATGCTTTGTCCCGACGGGCGTATGAGGGACTGGTCGGGGACAAGGAGTGGGAGAGTGTTCCTGTCCCGGGGGTGGCAGTTACATATGCTCACATGAAATGTTTCGATTGGTGTCGTTCAGCACAGACAAGGTGGGACAAAAGGCATTTTCCTGTCTGTACTCTTCTATGTTCAGTGGTACTGACGAATTAAGTTAATACATATCTTCATCGTTGTTTATAATGAAGTTTTAAATATTCGAGCAGAAAAAATGAATTATGTTACATTCATGGAAATATATTAAAGTTCGCACATGGTGCGAAGTATTATCTCGTCAGGTGTGGGAATACAATCTCTTTGGAGTCGCAGTAGTGGAGACGCACCCGCAAAATTGGGTGAGTCTAAGACCAGAGAATGCAGGCTCGGGATAGAGGAGCGTCCTTTTAGAAAGGAGATGAGGAGTGAATTCTTTAGGTAGAGAGTCTTTTAGTATATTTAAGGTTGAGGCTGATCGATTCCCGATTGATCCGGGCATGAACGGATACAGGGAGAAGGCAGAAGAATTGGGCTGAGAGGAAAACTTCGTCATCCACGATGAAATGGCGAAGCAACCCGATGCGCCAAAGAGCCTAATTCTGAAGCAGGCGGATGTAGGTGAAACATAAACAGCAGGTTAATAAACACGATATGTTACAATAAATGCTATACTTATAGTAAGACAAATTCTAATTCCTTGACCGGGAATCGAACCCGGGTGCCAGCAGAGAGAACGCCGAATCTTAACCACTAAACCACCAGGAAAGCTGCTGAAACACTGCACACAAAGAATGACTAACGAATGAGCAAATATAAAATAACATATATACATAATAATAATCAATAAACAAGTGATAAAAATTAGTGGCAGAAAACGACAGCAGTGCAGAGACAATCAACCAACACGAGACATTCAGTCAGATAATATGAGACTGTTGGTTTAAATTTCTACTTGATTGTCGCCAGTAAAATGTTGAAGGATGGTTCCGTTTGTAACCACCTGTCTCTGGTGCAATGTGAGAGTGCGGAGTTCATGTTGTGGACATCAGTCCCTGGTTCAGATTGAGTGTGTGGGCTTCTGTGTGTGTCACTCTCTGGTTCGGTGTGAGAGTGTGGGTTTCATACTGTATCTGTCAGTCTCTGTTACAGTGTGAGAATGTGGGTTTCTGTCTGTATCTGTCAGTCTCTGTTACACTGTGAGATTTTTGGGGTCATTCTTTATCTGTCAGTCTCTGCTCGAGCATTACGTGTGTCGTCTCGGTCCTGTACCCTTGAGCCTCTGATTCAGTGTGAGTGGGTCTATATTCCTCCTCCTTTCTCTCTGTTGCTCTAATTCAGTAAATACTCCTAAAATAGATTCTGCATTCCCTGAGATACTTTTAGAACAAGAGTCTCCTGCAGTTGGTTTATGTTAAAATTGTGAGAGAGACAGTGCACCGATGAATGATGACGGTTGTATGGAGCAGTACATCCTGTGTAATAGAGTCATATGCCAAACAGACCATTCGGCCCGTCATCATTCTGCATGCGATTCGTTCCTAAACCAAATAGAGCCAATCGAACAGCACCTGATCCGTAAATTTCTACGCTTTGGCAAAACAGTCTCTGAAATGTTGAATGAAAATAAGGAAAATAAATAATTCAGTTAATTTAATTAAGTAAGAGCATAATTAAATTGATGAATTTATCAAAATAAAACGCACAGAGGCAGTGAGTTTCATGTTCGAGCGGCATTTCTCTCAGCAGTTCTGAATTGCGTCCTTCACCGTGTTTTCCGCACTCTTTGCTGATTCTGTCACCTATTTCTCAATGTGCACAAGCTCAGGAATTAACTGAAGTGATTTCCCACTCATAAATAATATAATATTCATTTCGATTTTCTTATGACAGCTTCGGACTGCTCTGCAATATGCCATGCATTTTTCATTGATAAAATTGTGACGGCCTTCTCCTGTGCAGCACAGAAAGAGTTTGTGAGCGGGAATGCGAGGGAAGCTCAAGTTTCCCATTTGGAAACATCCAGAGCTACACAACTGCAGCACGCGCTTGACCGAAGAATCCTGAGAGTGTGACGTCACTGATTACGTCACTGCACAGCTGGGAGTGTTCCCCTCGTCAGGGACAGGGTGTGCGGAAGTGTTGCTCCTGTGCTACAGGATGCAGGGTGCTATATTACACCCATCAGTGCAGAAGAACGAGATCAATGGGTGTGAGTGGACAGAAGATGATGAATGGACTCATATTATAATGTGAATACAATACCTGGACATGTTGGGATCGTGGGAATAGCGGAGTACAGGAACAAGCCCTTTGACTCATTACTTCTGCGCTCAACAAGATACCTAATGAGACTAAACTCTGTTGACTGTACATGATCCATCTCCATTCATTCACTGCATGCTCATGTGCGAAACCAACAACATCGTAAACAACAATATATTACCCACTGCCACACTTCAAATCAAGTCAAGTCAAGTCACTTTTTATTGTCATTTCAACCATAACTGCTGGTACAGAACATAGTAAAAATGAGACAACGTTTTCCAGGACCATGGTGGTACACGAAACAATACAAAAACTACACTGAACTACATATGAAAAAACACAAAAACTACACTAGACTATAGACTTATCCAGGACTGCACAAAACAGTACAGAACCTACAATAAATAATAATAAATAATAAACAGGACACTTGACAGATTATCCAGGCACACACCATTATCTGTGCAAAAAAAAAAACAAAGTTGTCCCGCGCATCTCCTCTAAGTTACTCTCCTCTCGCGTTAAATACAGACCATCACGAACTTGATATTTCTATCTTGGCCGCAACAATTCACCTTCTAGGCCTCTCATAACTCTATCACCTACTGCCAGGCCTCCCCTCAGCCTCTGTGCTCAGGAACGGGAGGTCGAGGGACCATCCAACAGTCCTCTTGTTGACGGACCAGAAGTGGAAAGAGTGATCAGTTTGAATTTCATTGGTGTTAACCTCTTTGAGGATCGATCCCGGGCCCAAATATATTGATGCAATCTCAAAGAGAGCACGACTACAGCTATATTTCATTCAGTTTGAGGGGAATTGGTATGTCATTGTTCATTTCGACAGATATACCGTGGGGAGCATTCTAACTGAAGACATCACCGTCCGCTATGAAGTGGCCACTGCACAGGATCAGAATAGACTGCTGGAAGATGTGGACTCGTAAGGCTGCACCATAGGCACCAGACTCCCGAACACCTAAGACACCTTCAAATGATGATGCCTCAAAAAGCTGTATCCGTCAGTAAAGAGCTCACCCCACCCCCCCTCGCTTGGAGGGTACAGGGGCCAGATTACACCCCTCCCTCGCCTAGAGGGTACAGTGGCCCGACGACACACACTTAACGTTTCAGGAGCAGCTTCTTCCAATCTGCAATCAGATTTTGGAATGGACATCGATCCGTTGATAAAATCTTCCTCTGTATTTTTCTCTTTCATTCTGCACTGTATATTTAATTTATTTCTGTATATACTGTAGTTATTGCGTTGGACAGCTTCACTACTCCGTTAAGAGAGTGGGGAGTGAGGGACATCGATCACTTCGAAGGCCAGAGGCCGAAGATGTTGGAGCAGAGCCGGGCACAGCTGGACTGTGGCTCCCAATTCTGGTCCCATCAAGTTAGGATAGATGTAGACGTCTCCGTCATGTAGCCGAGAATATTCCTGGGAATATTTCCACCGGTAAGGAACCTCAGACCCAGGTTAGACTGGAAAAGCTGTTATGACTCGTCCTGGAGCAGAGAAGCCGAAGAAGTATAAATCTAGTCAAGAATAAAAGAAGAGCTTACAAAAGGTTGAAAAAGCTAGGAAATGATAGAGAGCTAGAAGATTATAAGGCTAGCAGGAAGGAGCTCAAGAAAGAAATTAGGAGAGCCAGAAGGGACCGTGAGAAGGCCCGGGGGACAGGATTAAGGAAAACCCCAAGACATTCTAGAAGTATGTTAAGAGCAAGAGGTTAAGAAGCGAGAGAATAGGACCAATCAAGTGTGACAGTGGAAAAGAATGCATGGAACCGGAGGAGGGAGCAGGGGCAGTTAATGGATACTTTGCTTCAGTATTCACTACGGAAAAATGATCCTGACGATTGTAGGGATGACTTACAGCGGACTGGAAAGCTTGAGCATGTAGATATTAAGGAAGAGGATGTGCTGGAGGTTTTGGAAAGCGTTAAGTTGGATAAGTCACCAGGTCTTGTATAAAGCCTACAGAAGCAACGTTCCCCAAATCATCAACGCTAAATCGAAGATTGCATTGTTGCTGCTTCCTGCACTCGTGCTGAGCTCGTCGATTTATTCAACTTTGGCTCCAGCTTCCACTCTGCCCTCAAATTCACTTTCGACACCTCTCTTCTCTTTCTGTATCTCTATTTCCATCTCCGGAGACAGTCTATCGACTGGTATATTTAACAAACCTACAGACTCACAGCAGTCCGGACAGTACCTCTTTCCACCCTGTCATTTGTAAATAATGTCACCCCTTCTTTCAGCTCCTCCGTCCCCGCTGTATCTGCTCTCAGGATGAGGCTTTTCATTCCAGAGCAACTGAGATGTCCTCCTTCTTCAAAGAAAGGGGCTTCCTCTCCTCCAACATCAACAGTGCCTCACTCGCATCTCTCCCATTTCACGCACATCTGCCCTTACACCACCGTACCACCGCCCCATCACGGATAGAGTTCCTCTTGTCCTCACTTACCGCACCACAAGCCTCATTCAGCGCATAATTGCACTTCACTTCCACCACCTCCAACGGGATCCCGCCACCGAGCAAATCTTTCTATCCTCATACGACTACCGACCATTTCTGCTTCCTGCAGGGATAACTCCTTCGCTGACCCCCTTGTCCGTCCCCACTGATCTTCCTCCTGGCACTTGTCATTGCAACTGGAACAAGCGCAGCATCTGCCCTTACACCTCCTCCCTCAGGGCCCCAAACAGTCCTTCCAGGTGTGGCGACACTTCACCTGCGAGTCTGTTGGGGTCATCTACTGTATCGGTCGTTGAGAGCTCCTAGATATCAGTGAGACCCAACGTAGATCGGAAACCTCTCCCCCTCGTTGAGCACCTGCCACGAAAAGCGGTGGTCTCCCATTTCAATTCTACTTCCCATTCCCATTCTGACACGCCAGTCCGTGGCCTCCTCTACTGCCAAGGCGGTGACACACAGGTTCGAGCACTGACACCTTGTAATCCGTCAGAGTAGCCTCCAATATTATGGCATGAACATCGATTTCTCTAACGTCTGGTCATTGCCCACCCCCACCCCGACAAACTCTTCACCATTCCGCATTCATGTCTCCCTTTCACAACGTTTCCTCTAACCTGATCATCCCAACCCTCTGGTGCTCTCCCCTACCCACCCCACGTCCCTTTTTTTCCATGGACTTCTCTCTGCTCGATTCAGATTCCTCCTTCTCCAGACCTTTATTTCTTTCTCCAATCAACTTCCCAGCTCTTTATTTCACCCCTCCCTCTCTCCCGGTTACATCTATGAACTGCCACCTTAACTATTCCCCACCCAGCCACAGCTTTTTAATCTGACTTTTCCCCTTCCATTCCAGTACCGATGAAAGGTCTCAGCCCGAAATAAATGGCTGTTTACTCTTTTCCACAGATGCTGCCTGACCTGCTTAGCTTCTCTGGCATTTTGTGTGCGTTGCTTTGGATTTCCAGCATCTGCAGACTCTGTGGTGTTTGGTATATCCGTTTGAATTTATTGACCTGCGTCTCCACGGAGCCGACGAAAAAGCCGGCATAGCTCGGACCCATGTGAGTGCTCATGGCCACACCTTTTGTTTGCAGGAAGTGGGAGGATCTAAAGGAGAAATTATTGAGCGTGAGGACACGCTCCGCCAGACGGAGGAAAGTGATGGTGGAATGGAAGTCGTTGGGTTTGGTGTCCAGATAGAAATGGGGGAGCTTTGGGAACATCATGGTCGGGATGATGTGTATAGGGACTGGACATGGGTCAGGGCACCTGAAAACATTGAAAAGATCCAAAGCGTGTGAGCTATCATGGATGTGTATAGGAAGGGAATGAACCATGGGGGATAAAACTGAGTCAGGTTATACAGATATGAGTTCAGTGGGGCGGAACAAGCTGTAAGAGGCATGTTTGAGGCTATTGGGTACGAGGTAGAAGCGGGAGACGCCGGGGGCAGGAACTGTGAGGGTGTTAGAGTGGAAGTTGATCCCCAGAGCTAATAAGGTCAGCGATGGTATGGAGACAATGGCCTGGTGCTCCGTGGTGGGGTCTCGTTGGAGGAGTAAGTGAGAGACGCTGTCTGAGAGATGTCGCTGGGCTTCCGTAAGATAGATCGGTCTGAAAGCAAATTAATCTGTCTGAATTTTAAAGCAATAATCAAGCACCTGAAATTAGAAGTGAATTCCGGATTTTGTTACAGGTCAAGTTATAAATATTCTCATAGCAATAACTAAACTGAAATGACTGCTAACCTAACCTTTCTGCAACCTTGTTTTTGGAGGGCAACGTGAAGCAAAGTGGCAGAACATATTGAGGGATTCCGTCTGGGTAGCCTCCAACCTGATGGCATGAACATTGACTTCTCTAACTTCCGCTAATGCCCACCTCCCCCTCGTACCCCATCCGTTATTTATTTATATACACACGTTCTTTCTCTCACTCTCCTTTTTCTCCCTCTGTCCCTCTGACTATACCCCTTGCCCATCCTCTGGGTTTCCTCCCTCCCCCTTTTCTTTCTCCCTGGTCCTGCCGTTCCATGATCCTCTCATATCCCTTTTACCAATCAACTGTCCAACTCTTGGCTCCATCCCTCCCCCTCCTGTCTTCTCCTATCATTTCGGATCTCCTCCCTCCCCCTCCCACTTTCAAATCTCTTCCTAGCTCTTCCTTCAGTTAGTCCTGACGAAGGGTCTCGGCCTGAAACGTCGACTGTACCTCTTCCTAGAGATGCTGCCTGGCCTGCTGCGTTCACCAGCAACTTTGATGTGTGTTGCTAGAATTTCCAGCATCTGCAGAATTCCTCGTGTTTACGTTGTTACTAGTTCGACGTTTTTGTAGTGAGATATCAATTCTGGATTGCACAATATGTTTCCAGACATTCCGAATTACACCAAGGGGCAATTTTAACCTTGGGGCTCGATCATAATATGTTGCTCTAGTTATTGGGACGTTTGTGTAAAGTGATTTGGAATGGCATTAAATTGTCCGTTTAAGTGGGCATAGTTCACTGTCAGCACGTCACTTTTATTTTGAGTTAATACTGGGTAGATAGACTTAAGAAAAATAACTGAATTGAATTGGCTATATTTCTGACGTCCTTCACATAAAGAGCAGCAAAAATCTTTACGTTTTTTCCGTCTAAATTTGCAATGTGTAATTATGGTAATTTATAATAAATGGTGTGTAGTACTACTTATTAGACAATCTGTACTGCTCTTGCTTATTTTAATATAACGCCAGTCAATGTTTTCCGAGAACAAGGACAGACGTCCGGATTTCCAGACGCGTCACGCTCTTTTCACGATAGCCTGATGACACATGCAGCGTGACAGAGAGTGACCAGAGTGATTGTGATCGAGTAAGAGAGAGGCATCGAGCTTTTGGAAATACTGTACAATGTGAATTTCGCGTCACAGACGAGCACACAGAAATATTTAAATATCTTGTCAAAGAAAATTCGGTTAAGAAAAAAAAATTGGGGAATGACGTTTTTGATCCGAGGTTTACAGTTTAAAATCAAAGAACAGGTTTTGAAGACTTGAGAAACTGACGGGATGTGATGTGGAATCAAAACAAGTTCCAGTAGATCATGAGACTACAGCAGCAGAATTAGCCGTTCAGGGAATCGATTCAATTATATTGTGGGTTTCGACGTTTGCTGAAACTGGAAAGTTTCAGCCAGACAGAGAAAAGAGTAATAAATCTCACGTTTACATGCTGGTATAGTAGGCAAACTGGAACATTAAATAAAGGGAAAATTCCGAACAAGATGGAAAGAGAATGATGTTGAGATGGCAGACACGGCCGAGTCACTCCAAAGGTTCGGATAATGCACACTTTCAGACTAAATCTCTTTGTTTTCAATACCGGATGTTACAGTGATATAATGTGCAAGGTAAAACGCATTTTTTCAGAAGGAAAATATCCAAGCAATCTAATCTATATTAAAAAATAGTTTTTTTTTTCTCTGAAATGACGGAAAGGCGGAGCTGCTGGGAACAGCAATGTTTTCCGGAAGTTCAACTTATATTTGTTGAAATGGGAAAATTATTTCACCCTTTCAACTGAGTGGTACAGACTTCTAAAATGTTTCCAAACTAAAACAGCGGGGTAGAGTAGAACAACTTTCAACTGCTCTCTGAATTTTGTCTGGGTCACTCCGTAAATAAATGTATTCGTGCAGCTGCTGAAATTCTGGATCACAGAACCCCAAAACTGTGCCTGGAAAAGCCGAATAGACATTTCCAGGTCTGTGTAGAGGCATCGCATGAGAATGAAGACCAGAGTGCTTGTCGCCCAACAGAGAAGGAAACTCGCCGACAGGCTGAAGAGCAGAATGATGGATTGTCTCCGACTCTCCATCTCCGGATCTCGCTGTTTCCCGCAATTTCCCCGTCCCTTGAGTCCCCTGCGGACTCTGCTCGCCGCCAGTATCTGTCTGACGGTCAGAGCATTGAGGGTCAAAATGAGGAAGAAAGGAAGTAGCGGATTTAACAGACGGTCCACCCAATAAAACCCTTCAAACCCTTCGGTGAAAGCAAGTGCGGGTCTACCGAAACAGACCCAGTTACCGTTCAAAAAACCTGTTGTTTCCATATACAGGAAGTAAAATGGGATGTTTTTTAAACAAAGACCGACAAATATTGCGCCAATCACCAAACCCGCGATTTTGGGGATGCAGTATTTCGTTTTAAGTTTAGCAGAACAAATGGCCACAAAGCGATCGAAAGTGAAGGCGACAGTGAACCAGACGGAGCAATCAACGGCCACGTGACACATGACGTAGTGGACAAGGCAGAACGGAGCGTTGTCCAGGACGGTGTCAAATCCGTATGCTCGACCCATCCGGTAGAACAGGACTTCGATCATCACCACCATTAGATCCGCCGCAGCCATCGCCACCAGGTAGTGCGTGATACATTTGGAGAGACCGCATTTTCCTCGGCAGAGAATGATGATTGCCACAAGGTTAACTGCAGTGAAACAAAAAAGACCAAAAAAAAGAATAAGGAAAATCAAACGGATTTTGCGTACAAATAAAGCCATGATTTGTTCGCTTGAAATAAAATCCATCGTTTATCCTTGCTGGACATTATCAGTGGAAGTAAAGAACACCTGTGTTTATGCGGTTTGTTTGAAAACCTGACCGCAGCATAAAGCGCTTTACAGTAAGTAGCACATGCTCACATTATCTCCTCACGATCACAGATGCAGCAGCGATGAGTAGAGGCCAGGAATGAGAGAGCACAGAAACGCGCCCTTCGGCTCAATATCTCCTTGCCGACCGACATGGCCATCTGAGCCGGTCCCGTTTGATCGCGTTTGGAACACCTCTCTCTAAGGCTTTCACATTTGTCAAAATATCCAACTGTATTTTAAATATTGTTAATGACTCTGCATCGCCCATTTCCTTTGTCAGGCTCTTCAATACACAGAGCAACTTCTGTGTAGGAAAACGTGGCTCGAAATCCAACTACATTTCTGTCCTCTGATTTTAAATATACCCACTTTTGCTCACGATTACCCAACCCCACGGAGACGAATGACTGGCTCTATACATTATCGTGGTTTTATGCACCTCTATTAACCCATCGGCCAATCACCTGCCTTAAGGAATAAAATGCCACTCGGCCGAACCTCTCCCTGTAACTCAGGCCCGAGAGTCTCTGCAGCTTCTTTGTAAATACTGTCTGCTCTCCTTTCAGCGCACTCCTGCCTTTCCGATAACAGGGCGACCAAAACTGTTCACAGAACTCCAAGCGCGGCATCTCCAAGCAGAGAGGTGGTGTAATTAAAGTGCGCTCCTAAGCTTCTTTCCGAAGTCTTAGTTACTATTCGATTGCAAGGTCAGATTCTGAAACCAAGAACCTGCACCCCAGCAAAGTTCCCTTTATTTTTTTTACTGCTTCGGGGACAAACCATTGCTCTGAGCAGAACATTTTTACACGGCACTTTAAATGTGAGTTTTTTTAAAAAAATCTGTAATATGCATGTCGAACAATGACAAGACATAACACACAACACGAGTAACGTTGTTAGGCAGTCACATCTGACAGCGAGTGTGCCAAAGTAGACTGTTTTGACTGAACGGCGTTGGTGGTTTCTGTCTCTATTGTTACCATTTTTGACAGTGTTGTAGCTTGAAACAATGACAATGCAAATACGCTGAAGCTCTAAAACTTTCCAATGTAAATGCGGTATGTTCAGTATTTAGCACATTTATGGATTATATTCAGTAATACAGTTAATTTCACAGTATCTAATAATGATATTAACAAAGATTATAAAAATATATTTACCGAGTGACCCATTTCAGTTATGGCGCAGCTGCGTGCACGCGCATCTTAGGGGGAACAGAGCTGACACCAAGAAACATAGATAAGAATTTGGTGACTGAAAAAACTTGGGAATTGTCAAAGAACAGAAAATGGAACGTCCTTTAATTGAACAGTGCTGGGAGGGAAAAGTAGAAGGGGAAAAGTTGAGTTTACCTTCCAGAAAGAGGGAAGAGAATTTTTTGGTGGAAATTGGCAAATTTGCAATTGGGCGCTCAGCCGCTGGAAGTTGCGTGTGTGTTTGTGGAGCGACAGGAGTTTCCGGATCACAGCTGTGGTGGCGCATCGTTTACGGTGAAATGGAACCCTACCGCCCGATTTGAATTCCTGTCTTTAGCCGAGTCTCTTTCACCCTTCCCCAACAAACTGGCCTCGGTGACGAAGCACACGACACTACCAAGTTGTTGTAAAGCCGTATTTGTTTCACAAATGTCCTTTAGGGAAGGAGAATATTGGCCTTTATCTGGTTCTTATGTGACTGTAGAGACAAGAATCCTGTGGATTGTTACGTTAATCCTCTGATCGGGGAAATTAGAGAGGTGCTAATAACATCAGAATTGCCTGTGATGCTCACTGCCCGTGAACCCGAACAGGAAAAGGGAACAGAATTTCACAAGTTGAAATCAAAGCTATTTACTGTGAGTTTAAGCGTTAATCGACTGCTCACGAGACAGGATGGAAGGAATGAGATTCGCTGATGACAGGAGGTTTTGATCGACATGGATTGTGTGTGTTGTGTCTGTACAGTTAGAAGCCTCACGTCACAAATGAGAAGACTACAGGCAGTTCCAGTGACAAGTCTGCATGACCCAGGTTAACATATCAACAGGGCAGGAGACGGAGAGGTACGAGACAGCATTTTAGGGATGTTTAATAAACAGCGATTAAAACAACATCAGCAGTAGCTGAGACTACGTCCACACTACACCGGATAATTTTGAAAACGCCGCTTTCGAGTAAAAAATGACAGGCGTCCACACTACGCGTTTTTCAAAATATCTCCGTCCACATTAGACGGATATTTGGGCGAATCTCCTCCCACTGGGCATGCGCAGGACACACAGAAAACAAGTGAAGAGAAAACGGTGTACTTGGTGCGCGTTTGTCCAGTTAGAGTCGAAAAACTTAAAAGGACTTGCTCTTGGCTCTCGCGCAAGAGGACTTAAAACTAAAAAAAAAACAAATACTGGAGCGTATGGAGGCAACCGACAGGGAGTTCACGGACAGTATGACCCGGCTGACGACGAGCATTGAAAAACTGACTAACTCTGTTGCATTAATAAAGCACCTTGTTAAATATATAAAACGTCTGCATCGGTGTTATCTTTTATTTCCATACAATGTCACATTAGGCTGTTACACATCTATTGTCGGAGAAGTACTTGCATAAGTAGGTGAAGCACCTTCATACAAGCAAGGTCAGAAAACAGGGCAAAGTGAATATACTTATTTATTCAGTAAGCTATGGGTTACTTACGTAAGTAAGGTATTTGGTGAGTACATTTCTAACCCTTCTGGCTTCAGTCTCGTTACCGTCTGTTCTGAAATTGATAGGTGGTTGAGTTCAAGAAAACAACGAAATGCCGCGCTGCGGCGATCTGTTCCGGCGCGTCATGACAGCGTTTTTCAATAGTCAAAAAAGTTCACTTTACAAATTAACTCTCACGCCGTTCACACCGACTGCCCGTTATAACAGCCGTCCGGCAGTGCTTGCGCAGCACCAAGCAGAAGCAGAAAAAGTATTGCTGTTGTGGTGTTGTCATTACAGCGTTTTTAAATCTCCCTATTTACCCCGTACACACTACAACGGGTATTAGGCGTTTTCAGATTTATTCACTCTGGAGATCGTTGCTGAAAATCTCCGTTTTCGGGGGATGAAAATGCCGTTTCAGTATGGAGAGAAGGTCAAAACGAAGAGAAAAAGTTTCGTTTTCAAAATTATCCGGCGTAGTGTGGACGTACCCTAGAGACGCGTGAGGTCTCTGCTTCCGTATAAGTAACAGAAAGGTGCTTACCTGGGATACCGACAATTCTAATCACTGTGTAACAAATAGTCCTCTCATCAAGCATTGTTAATCCAGACTGTTAGTATTTACAGTTCTGTTCCGAATGTTCCCAATTTCTAAATGTTATAAAAGTTGTAAATAGCCAGTAAATAAACTTAAACGGTTATATCAAAGCCCAAATAGCAGATTTCTTTTGCGCCTACTAGGTAAAACTCTTCACCGATCACACGTTGTTCAGAGTCCACCGCGTCTGAATGTTTCCGTCCTAAATGTAGCTGAAGCACAGAATGACATTCTTTTATAAAATAATCGGTTACAAAATGATGAAAACAACTCGTACATGGACTGGTGCTAATTACTGCTAATTAGCAATTATTTCTCTACTTTAACGAACCGTAATGCCAATGGGGAAATAACACGCCTTATTTCATTGAACTGGACGCAACACCAGTCTTAAAGCCTCAAGAGACGGCCGATGCTGGGATTGCAACACCAAGTACGATGTTGTCAAACTACTCCGGCAATGACAGGACATTATCTGAGCATCGCTGGTGGCGACAGTAGTCTGTAATCCTGTTGTTGAGTCCACCTCATCAGGGCTGATTCCACTGGAACATTGCGAGTGGATTCTCTGCCTTGTTATTTCTCTGTGATGGCGCACCTTTAATGTCATTCACTTACTCTGCTCCGGTGATTTATTTCTGGAGATGATACATAAACATCGTTTTTTTTTTTCTGGCGCAAACCCTCACTGTTTGCACTTTTACCGAGTCAGTAGCAAACATAGATGTTGGGAAATATGCAGAGCGAAATGCAAACCAATGACCCCAGCATTACAGACATTATCGGCTGCTGTCCCAGAGACAGAGAAAAATAGAAAGCATTGTATCAACAGCAGTTTAAATGCAAATAAGTACTAGTAACAATATTACAGACTCACCAGAGGATTTTCGAAGTTGGATTTCAGAAAGAAATTGACTCAGAGAAAAAGTGCGTATGAAGCTGCTGAACAGAGATGAACTGCGCTGTGGAACATCAATACACGCGCACAGCGAAACATCAGGATATATAAAGCGAGCTATTCCTGAAACTCGCTGTTGTCGGGTTTAGATAGAGAAACATACAGAAGTAGGGGACCTGGGTTGTTTGACATTTCATGAAACATCAGATTACAACACGAATTCTTCGTCAATTGCGGACACTGGGAAAAGAGAGTTGGTCCAAAGAGAGACGAATTCGAAAGAACGCAGCATTCTGAAACCAGCATCAATAACTGAGGTTTCGGCTGTGCAGTGGCTTAAAATTACAGCTGCGCAAATATCTGCGTGTCAGGGAAAGGGGATTAATGGTATATCAGGGGTTCTCGCACTAATTCTCGAAGATTTTTGTGTGCGCTTGAGAATAAAATGGTTAATTATGTCGAGGATCTGGATTCTTTGAAGGGTCAACATAAGTTGTCTCGACCGCAAAAAAAAAAACAACTGTCCATATTCGTCCGCAGATGCTGCCTGATATTAAAAGTTCCGCCAGCATCATGCCTGTAGCTTATAGATTCATTCACAGGGGTTTCTGAGCTTACTCAAGGCCAAATCAAGTGCTGCCAACTTCAGAAGTTAATTCCAAATTGATTTTTAGAATATACTATGTTGTTTTGGCAACTTATTGCTTAACTCACTGGCTAGATTTGCACACAAAGCGCGGTATATATTTCTGCCTACAACAGACTATGAGAGGAATGGGAAGTGGTCCCATATTGATGCCACGCCACATCCAGGCTGATGGAGGTACATTTCCCCCCGCTGGAGATCATCCCGCAGTTGCATTTGGTAACAGAGTCACAGAGCAGAGAATCATAGAGCAGTACGGCACTGAAACAGGCCCTTCTGCTCATCCGGCAGTGCCGAACTTACACTCTCCCTAGTCCCATGGGCATTGCATCCGGACCACGCCGTCCATAACTCTCCCATTGCTCTTTAATGTTGAAATCGGTCCCGCATCCACCATTTCCGTTGGAAGCTCGTTCCACAGTCTCATTGCCTTGAGAAGATGTTCCACCGCATATTGCCCTGAAATATTTCACTTTTCACCCGTAACTTATGAGCTCTCGTCTACTCTAGTCAAACCTCAGTGTAAAACGCCTGTTTGTATTTGCCCTATCTCTGCCCTTCACAAATTTGTACATCTCTTTACAAAAGTTCCCGCTGACTCCAACGCTTGGGGGAACCGGAACCTATTCCTAACCTACTCGATCTTTTCCTCTAACAGCGGCCCTCAAGTCCCTGCATCATCCTCGCAATTTCTCTCTGCACTCTGTCAAAATAATTGGTATCGCTCATGCAAGTAGGCGACCAGAACACATACAATGCTCCCTATCAGGCATTACCAACATCTTATACAACCTCTACAGAGCATCACAACTCCTGTACACATCACTCTGATGTCTGAAAGCCAATGCACCAATAGTTCTCCTTCCGACCCGATCTGCCTGTGAAGCCGCTTTCTAGGAATTATGAACCGGTCTTACAAGGTCCCCCTGTTACACCGCAGTACAGACTGCCCTGTCTTTTACAGTGTAAGTCCTGCCACGGTTTGCCCTCCCAAAGCGATACACCACATGCTTACCTGTATTCAAGACCATTAGCAACTCCTGCTGTCAACTTCTCATCCAATATTGGTATCATTCGCAAATCTGCAGATTCTATTTATCAGATTATCACTCAGATCGTTGATATGTATGACAAACAACAATGGACCCAGAGCAACACCTGCTTTACACCAGTAACTACAAGCCTCCAGTTAGAGAGACCACCATCTACCAGCACTCTCTGGATTCTGCCTCTGAGACAGGGGTGTCCAAACGTTTTATGCCATGGAGCCCGACCATTAACGGAGGGGTCCGTTGACACCAGGAAGGGAAACCCTGCCGTAAGCCAATCTTGAATCCAATTTACTACTTCATCCACAGTGCCAAATGACTGAAGACACCGGACCAACCTCTCATGCCGGACATTGACAAAGGCTTTGCTAAAGTTAACCGGACAAAAGCCTTCATCAGCTTTCCTGCTAACCTCCCCGAAAAAACTTCGCAATATTGGTGAGGCACGCCCTAACACGCACAGGCCTATATCGACGAACAATCCCGAATCAGACGCCGACTGACCAAACACCTACATGTTCGGTCCGTTATATCTACCAATGTCGGGTTCAACGCCTTATTTCCACAGTCTTTCTTAAGTAAGAGAATACATTAGCAATCCTCCAGTTCTCCAGCACCTCACCCGGGATAAACGTTGGTAGAACCAACACGTCGGCAGATTGTGGAAATGAAAACATGTTGAAATTTTATTTTCAGTTATACAATAATGAGCAGTTTGCCATTGGTTATCTAACCTGGGCTCGGACTGCGCTATCAATCTCAGCACTGAGTGCATTATTGATCTGGCTGTAGGACCACACAGGATGTGGTGGACATTTTGAAAATCATTGGGATAGATGGGTTCTTGGAGAGAGAAGGCATGCACCACGCGTTACTGCAGGAAGCGAGTGGAGAGATCACTGCGCCTTTGTCGCTAATCTTTCCGACCCCACTGGCCACCGCAGCAGCATCAGATGATTGAGGCGAGGCAAATGCTTTTCCTTTGTGTAAGTAAGGGATTGGGGAAAACGCTGGCAGTTATAGGCGAGGGAGTCTTCCTTCCATGCTTGGCGAATTATTGGAGAACATTATGAAAGACAGGATTCACAAGCGTACTGTATAGCGAAGCGAGGGGTGTTTAAAATTCAGTCAGCAGGGAATTCTGAGGGGGTTCATGAGTCAGACTGATTGCTTTGAATTAAGAAGAACAGTATATCTGCGAGAGATCGCTGCCCGTTGCGTCTGTACTTCAGAAAGGCGTTTGATAAGTTCCCCATGGCAAACTCGCTCAGCACGTCACGAGCCATGAGATTCAGGCAAACACAGGTGAACACAGAGCTGACCTGCCCATGGATTGCGCAGTGTGCTCGGAGATGTAACACATGCTGCCGGAAGGTCGGCGACCAGTGGATTCTCACTGGGATCAGTTCAGAGAGCTCTGCTCTTTATCATTTTTATAAGCCTCTCCTTCACTTTTTGCCCGTAACTCTCTCCTTGTCGGCCATAGTAACAAAGTAGTCAGTGATCATTTCATGTAAACCTACCACTCCCTTTGGATTTCAGTGTGTCACCGCTTTCCTGACATCCATTTTCTGTCTGTGTATTTTCCCTTCCTGGTGACCATTGTCACCCCGCTTCCTGGTGACGATACTAAGTCGACGCTTCACTCTCTCCCCGTTGACAATTTGAAATTCTGGCATTTTAACTCCATCCCTAGCTCCTGCTTTTAATCAGCACAAAACTTACTCCCTGGTGTTGGCCAGAAGAAACTACAGTCTAATCAAGGACAGGGGACGCAGGCAAACTAGGTGTCTTTGCTTCCACCCATTTTGTGGACTCTGAATTGATTCTTGCTTTTGGCTAATCCAATCCGAGCAATTGAATGTGGATACAAGCAACAAGGTGATGACCTGCTAAACCTGAGGCCATTCTCAGAGGAGTAGCTTCTTGTTATGTAAAATGTCAGACCTACCAAAGAAGCAATCTGTAATCTCGCGAGACTCTGTCTGGACAACAGGAATTCTGCAGATGCTGTAAATTCAAGCAACACACATCCGAAGGGTCTCGGCCTGAAACGACAACTGCACCTCTTCCTAGAGATGCTGCCTGGCCTGCTGCGTTCACCAGCAACTTTGATGAGACTCTGTCTGGGTCGCCTCATTTAACTGTATTGGACCAGTCAGAGTGTAAAGGCTGAAAGACGCAAGGGTGGGCAGAATGAGGAAACAGTGTTGGTTGTAGCCCTGTACAATGACCAATGAGAAGGTCACTCAGGTAGGTCAGGTGACCTTGAGTCAATGGGACGGAGATCCAACAGTCCAGTCGATGAGGAACAGTAGAAGACTCGGGAACTCCAAATACGCAGGCGCGATAACTCTCCAGCAGCCAGAGACCTCCCGCCGCGGATAAGGTGGACCCCACGGACACGTGGTGAGCGGGACCACAAGCAACACCTGGACAGCCTAGTCACCTTTTCCCGGGTAATAGCTTTTCTCTTCATTCACTGTTCATCGAGTGTCGGGAATTCTAGTAAAGTGCACAAAGGGAGATAGTTTGTGAACCCACGCTTTTTAGTTCAGACAATCGCAGGTACTCATCGGCAAACACAGATTCTGTGTGCCTCACTGATCATTATTACAAAGGGTGATTTTTGTAACAGAACTGGCGTGCCTGTTGGGGCTGGAGGACAAATCTCTTTGTTCAGCGGGAGAGTCGAGTCGGACCGCGTAGATGAGGTACAGAGAGATCTGGGACTGGGTAGTGAGCTGTTACTTCACCAACCCCCCCAACCCCCCAGGATGAAGAATTTAGGAAATTTTGCAAGTCCAAAAGACTTGCATTGTTTTGAATGTTGGCTGACTGACGAAAAGTTTAAATAATTACAGAAATCAATAGTAGTTGCTTGTTTCATGGAGGATTTGATAAAATTACAAGAAAATGCTAAGGCAGAATGACACGGATGAGAAAGGGAAAAGGAATGTCAACATAAAGCAGAAGCCGAGCGAGAGAGGTTACAACAGGAAGTCCTGGGATATCGGCAAAGAGCTGACGCCGAGCGAGACAGGTTTGGAGGAGAACACAAAAGGCTCCAAAAGGACGGCGAAACCTTCCGAGAAAGGGTTACTGAGTCACAGGGTCAGAGAGGTGCGCGCTGGATGCATATGAACCAGTTTGAGTTAACGTGTGAGAAATTACTTAAAGCAAAGGTCCGCGATGCGCCGCCCGCTGACGTGATCCTTCAGTTTACTCTATGTTGCAGTGACGGGTCACTTTGAAGGAGGAAGCCCTGCCAGTGATCTCACTCACGTTCGAGAAGTACAATAAAATTAATTGTTAATCTTCACGCTCAATGGTGAAAGTTTGCTTTCATTCATGAAATACCTGAATATATAGCATATTGTTTGCGCGAAGTCACGATAACCCGTCCAGTTCAGGAAACTGTCAATATGACAAATTTGGGGATGAAGGCAATTCCCTGGATGACGTCATTAATATTAATACGGAAGTTTTTTTTCAGCATAACATGGATATGCAATCGCTGGTGGAAAGTGCTGGTACTGCAGGGGAACTCTACGTGCAATCTAATCGTACAGTAGAAGTTCTAAACGCAAAATTAATACTTCCCGTCTGCTGCTGTTCTCCATAAATAATGTCGATATTCTCATGTACGTGTTACGTACCCCGTAACTGGGTTGCCAAACCAGCAGAAATGGACCGCTCAGTTGGAGTCTGGATTACGGGAACTAAGAAAGTTTTATTAAAGAAATAAGCAACACAGTACTCTAATAGTAAGGATATAAATGCAACAGGTTAGCAATGAATAAACACACATGTACACAGAACTAGGATAAGAGGATCAATCAAGCTCTGTCGCAGTCTAGCGGTAAACATAGAAACATAGAAACATAGAAAATAGGTGCAGGAGTAGGCCATTCGGCCCTTCGAGCCTGCACCGCCATTTATTATGATCATGGCTGATCATCCAACTCAGAACACCGCCCCAGCCTTCCCTCCATACCCCCTGACCCCCGTAGCCACAAGGGCCATATCTAACTCCCTCTTAAATATAGCCAATGAACTGGCCTCAACTGTTTCCTGTGGCAGAGAATTCCACAGATTCACCACTCTCTGTGTGAAGAGGTTTTTCCTAATCTCGGTCCTAAAAGGCTTCCCCTCTATCCTCAAACTGTGACCCCTCGTTCTGGACAACCCCAACACCGGGAACAATCTTCCTGCATCTAGCCTGTCCAATCCCTTTAGGATCTTATACGTTTCAATCAGATCCCCCCTCAATCTTCTAAATTCTAACGAGTACAAGCCCAGTTCATCCATTCTTTCTTCATATGAAAGTCCTGCCATCCCAGGAATCAATCTGGTGAACCTTCTCTGTACTCCCTCTATGGCAAGGATGTCTTTCCTCAGATTAGGGGACCAAAACTGCACACCATACTCCAGGTGCGGTCTCACCAAGGCCTTGTACAACTGCAGTAGTACCTCCCTGCTCCTGTACTCAAATCCTCTCGCTATAAATGCCAGCATACCATTCGCCTTTTTCACCGCCAGTAAAATGATCAATCACAAGTGACAGAGTTCAGTTCAGTTCAGTTTGCAGTAATCACTGTTGTGCCATTGGGGCGGGGAGGAGAGAGAGAGAGAACGAATGAATATGCAAATCGGATTCCAAACAGACCTTCGATATTCCTCGCAGTCAGCTTTCGGGCGAGCCCTTTGTAATGTCTTCTGAGGTCACCGACTGTGACCCCTCCGTTCCAGATACGATCGTTCTTCAGCGGTGAACCCGGCACCCAGGCAAAGGCAGACACACACACCAGGTTCCCGCCCGACCGTATCTTTCCACCCTGTGCGTCTATGGGTGGTCCCGCGACCAAACCTCCAAAACTCCACCAACTTGTGGGGGCACACCGCTTCCAGGGTCTCGTAATCTCGTGGTGTCGTGTGTGGTGTGCCTGTTGCCTTAGCGAATCTGTCCCGTTTTATCCCCCTGTTGGGGTATCGCCTGTCCATCAGACTTCAGTCAGTTCAGGTTCAAAGCAACCGGTCTTGACAATACTCAGACCAGTGTCTCTTTCCGTTAATCTCTCTCGTCTCTTCATTAACATTTCCAAATGCTGCTCCATTGTCTTACTTATCTCTCTCTCCTGAAGGCAGGTGGCAGATCAACTGATGATCCCACTGGTGATAGCACAGGACAGTTAACATCTTAGTCTATGTGTACTTTTGTAACCCTCTTTTGTCACATACGTAATTAAGAAAAAAATCCCCAGGGCTGAGAGAGACCTTATCCAATGGTGTTGTGTGGTAGGCTGGTTGGAAGTTTCTCAGAACATGGAGAAACACAGCACAGAAACAGGCCGCTCGGCTCGTGTAGTCATGCTGAACTATTCTGCCGAGTCCCGTTGGCTTGACGCATGACCGTAGCCCTGCACTCCACTCCCGTTCATGTACTTATCCAAACTTCTGTTAAATGTTGTAATCGATCCTGCGCTCGTCACTTCCACTGACAGCCTGTTCCACTCTAACCACACTCTACGTGGGAAATCCCCTCATGTTCCCCTTAATCATTTCACATTGCACCCTTAACCTCTGACCATTATCCCACCCAACCTCAGTGGGAAACAGCCTGCTCGCACTTACCCTGTCTATACCCGTCCAAATGTTGAACACCTACATCAAATCTCCCGTTATTCTCCTACGATCCAGGGAATAAGGTGGCAACCTATTCAATCTATCATAAATTTATCCTCAAGACCTGGAAACATTCTCGTAAAATCTCTATGAACTCATTCAATCTTACTGATAGCTTTCCTTCAGACAGCTGAGCGTAACTGCGGCCTCAAAAACGTCTTATTCAACTCCAACATAACATCTCATCCCCGATACTCAATACCTTGACTTATGAAGGTCAATGTACCAAAAGCTCTCTTTACGACACTGTCGACCTGTGATGCCGCTTTCAAGAGATTATGGATCTCTATTCCCGGATCCCGCTGTTCCACCGCACTCATCGGTGACCGAACATTCAACGTGTAAATCATCCCAAAGTCCAACAGCTCGCGGTTAACTGAATGGAATTCAATCTACCACTTTTCACACCATTTTACCGATAGCCCAATGACTCTAAATGACTGTAATAGATTTTGGGGAAGTCTGGTCAATTTAGAACACAAGCCAATGACATTAGGTCTGTGATAAGTCTGAAAGAACAGGCGTTCCAGAGTTTTAAGTCTATAGATCCCTATAGCTATAACAGCAACATATGTGCGCTGTATGTCCCCCGCGTCTCTTTCACATTGAAATCCCGCGACATGTCTGTCCTCGCCATCCCCCATGGTCAAGTTGAGGCTTTAAAAATTAACTACAACAAATGCACCTGCGTTGCGGACTGACATTCGCACTTCCACAAAACTAACATCGATTTTTCAAACTTCAGTTAACATTGAGATTGCAAAATGTTTCTGGATTCCTTGGTTTTGATCAGTGATACCCGGGTCACGAGACAAGAGCTTATCACCAGTCTCGAACAGCGAACTGAGGGTGGCGGGGGTGGGGGGCGGGGATGCACCGGTAAACAGGAGAGGTTTCGGCAACACAGAATCGCACGCTGGAGCGGTACAGTGCATCCGAACCAGGCGGACAGTGCGACTTGCAAGACAGAACTGCGGGCCACAAGGGCGGCACTGATCTACACTAACAAGCGTAGGTCGTTCCACTCAGGAAGAGAGGGGGATATAAACGGGTGAGTGTCGAAAAAAAAACGATTGAAAGGATCGTCAGTTGAGCTGGAGAGAGGAATCATGCGCGACGGTAAAGCGAGTGAGGAATGTGAAGTACACGTAATTACATGGATCCCCATTGGTGCAGAGTTTGCCTGCAATGAGTGGTGAATTAGTTAGACCAGGCAGGGAAACTTTACGAATTCATCACATCCTTGCAGCAATGAGAGCCAGGGGATGTTTTATCGCGTCCTTCAGTTGCTCCCTGAACTTGGTCTGGGTGACGGCGTAAAGGGCCGTGTTTGTGCAGCAGCTCAGAAGCTGCAGCATCGAGCCCAGTCCTCGCAGAGAATCAGGAGGCAGCGTCACCGCAGAGGAGGCAGACAGCAGGCTCCACGCAGAATACACAGTGAACGGTGCCCACAGCAGGACGAAATTGCCAGAGATGATCAGCAGTAAAACGAGCGATTTCCTGCGGCTCTCCATCTGCGGGTCCCTGGCACAGTTTCCTTTGTCAACACGCCGGAGTCTGCTGCGCCCTCTGCTGGTGATTGGAACGTGCTGGGCGGTGAATCCATTCGTCAGGAGAACCAGCAGGAATGGGATTACAGGATCAGGAGGTAATTAAATAATTCCATTGGTATTGAGACGGATAAAGACATATAATGCGCGGTACCCATACAAATAAATGGATGAATTATCATTGCATAACGCCCTGGGAGCCGAAAATACCAGTAGATGTTTCTGAAACAGCTGATTGCAGTCACTGTCCCCAGAATCACAGCCGCAGTTTTCCCTGTGCAATATTTTGTTTTCAGTTTCTGGCGACAGATGGCCACAAATCCATCAAATGTGAAAGTGTCGGTGAACCACACCCGACAATCGGTGGCGGCGTAAAGCAGGACGGCGTGGATATTACACACCGGTGTATCCCCGGCCCAGCGGAAAAGTTCCATTGATGCGGGATCTTGCTCAATATTAGGTCCAGTGCAACGACCATAAGATCCGCCGCTGCCATGGCAACCAGGTAGCGAGTGACAACTCTGGAGAGACTGCACTTTCCTCCCGACAAGATTAAAATCGTCACCAGGTTCACTGCGAGGAGCACAGAAAATAATCAGCAGACACCCATCAGGGAGCCTTCTCTGTGAGGTGGACATACAATTTATCAGATTTGTTCTCTGTCATGTTAGTAAATCATTGCTCCTCAGGAAGTCTATAGAGAAAATTAACTACTAGATTCAAATCCTAAGTGAAATTAGCGAAAAAAATCAAAGGCAAAATTTGCCGACAGATATCACCCAAGAGCAGCAGCGAATAACACAGATGAGGATCACTGATAATTTCGCAACTTCGGGCGTGTTTGGGGAGAAGATGTAAATGGGACATCAAACACGAACTCTACAGAAACTTAAATAACTTTCCGGAACAACGACTGCTTACATCAACGGCAGGCTTGCGCCACTGATCACTATACCCGCCGTCCTGCCGTGCAACAGTCTTTGGCACATATATATAGCTAGGGAGCCTGAGAATATGACACAGTCCCGTGTTGTCAACGTGGAGTGGAGAACCGGCTTGCAAATCTGGCGGGACAAAACTATGTTGCGAATTACTGACAATTACAAAATGTCTCCCTGGTGTTTCCCGCGCCCTCCACTCTCCCTCCCGCTTTTCCCAACTATGAGCCCCTCTCCCTGATCCCTTCCCACTCTCAGTCCATAGCAGAGACCCGTATCAGAAACAGATTTTTCATCATCATCTTATGTCAAGAAATTAGTTATTCTTGCGGCAGTAGTACAGTGTAGTACATGCAATTACTACGGTACTGGGGAAAGGTCTCCGGCATCCTCGCTATATATAAAATACTGTCACCGATCATCCGATCTGCAGTAGCTCCAGTGAATTCGCTCAATGAGCGAGTGATTCGGAGAAGCGGAATCTATCTAAGTTTCACACGACCCATTAACTGATTCGCAGCTGCTGACCTAAAACTCGGAGAAACTGGTCGACTCCCTAGGACACGTTGAGCAGGAGATCTGACTTTGCGGCGGCGGATGCTATGTTCACAGGCCGGAAGTTAACTGGGATGGTGATATTCCTATGATTTTTTTCCTCCAAGGTTCTTTATCCCCTTCAGTTACTCCTGCCCTTATTAAAGAGATTTTCCTCCGTTTCTCTGCATTTATTCCATTCCAGCTGAAATTTTACTTACCCACAATAATGTCCCCTTTTATCCCCAAAGCAATGCATCGCAGCCCGTTAGTAATTTTTCAGTTTGCGGATATTTGTGTTTTTCTTTTCGCTTCAGAACACCGACAGAGTTCACAGTCAACTGCAAACATCCACATAGTTAACAGCATTCTGAAAGACCCCGCGCATTCCTCATACAAACTCTTCTCCCTCCTGCCATCTGGCAAAAGTCACCGAAGCATTCGGGCTCTCACGACCAGACTATGTAACCGTTTCTTTACCCAAGCCATCAGACTCCTCAATACCCAGAGTCTAGACTGACACCAACCTACTGCCTTCTACTGTGCTTATTGTCTTGTTTATTATTTATTGCAATGCCTGCACTGTTTTGTGCACTTTATGCAGTCCTGGGTAGGTCTGTAGTCTAGTGTAGTTTTGTGTTGCTTTACGTGTTCCAGCCTGGTTTTTGTATTGTTTCCTTTTGCACCATGGTTCCGAAAACTTTGTCTCGTTTTTACTGTGTACTATACCAGCAATTATGGTCGAAATAACAATAAAAACTGACTTTACTTGACTTGACTTGAAATGCTGACCATAATAAAATAATTAGTGATGAATGTTTTTGAATGGAATCAGTTTGTAGAAAGACTACTCGAAATCACTGAGATCACTGTCAAATGAGCTGGCCGAGAATTAAAAGAGAACAACAGTAAGGACATTGGCATTTTATAATAGTGGAGTTCTAATTGTAGAATGACATCTGATACAGACATCGTTTGGCGGACAATCAGAGGAGAGCGAATGATCACGAGAATATTTTAACGATAGTATAGTACAAATCGAGATGCCTTTCCTTTTTTTTTGAATAAAATGCCAATGGAATTCAAGTAAGAATTCTAAACCTCAAACGGAATTGCGCTATTCAGTCCATACAGACAGCTACATTTTCTGCTGCACAATGTTATTCAGATGAATATTGTTCGAAATGACCGCAGAATAAGAGAGTCGGGATTATAGTCACCATAATGTAACTTCTCACAGGAGAAGACAGATAATGAGCCGTCTCTCTTTATCATTATTATCACCCAATTCTGCGAAAGCCTCAGAGTGACATTTGAAAAGCGAATGAAGGATTGTTTTAAATCACGTGAATTACCACGGGAAAGGGCAGAGGTGGAACAATTCAGACATTTGCTCACAAATTCCGGTAATGCGGAGCTGGAGCTGCAGCGGGACGAATGCCAGTGGTGAACCGTGAGGAAAGGACCACGGATTCCCTGGACACCCGGGGGTTTTAGAACAGACAGTCGGTTCTGGGAGAAGTGGGAAGGCGGGATGTTCTGTTCGAAGACGTGGCAGGCACGTACGGAGCTGGGCGGTGCTGGGTGAGCGGTGACGTTGGCGGCTGGTTGATAGTCAGACCGGTTGTCTGCGAGAATAATCCGCACTTGGAAGTCAGATTGAATTCCGTTGCAAACACAAGGAGAGGAAGCAACTTGATTCAAAGCCGATATTTTCGAACGGAGGATGGAGCCACTGAAAGAAAGCAACGCTTCCAGAGGCAAAATATTAAACGTCGTTCATGAACTGATGTGAGCAACGGTTGAACGGAGTTTACCGAATGGATCATTGGCCATTGCACCAGCACAATTACAAGAGCCACAGTGAAGAGCATCGTTGCAGAATTTGAACTTTCGGAGATTTCTTACCTGGAGCAATAATTTCAATTGGGTGATAAACATTAGAAAGCAGTTAGGTATTGTTTTATAGTTGAACTTTGGAAAGAGACTCACCGGGAAGAGCAATGATAGCGAGACCGGGGTAGTAAATAACTTGAATGACCTTTAATTTGTACGTAATTCGAAGATCCAAGGTCAAAGTTGCAAAGATAAATTGAGCAGCCCAGACGATATTCTTCGGAATTTCTGCCACATTCCACTCTGCTGTTCCCGGTCTCTGCTCGATTACGGAACCAGAAAACCTTCCTTCCGCAGAGTGTGCTCTCTCTGTCCGCTTTGAAGATCAGCGAATCGCTGTGAGTGTCTGAGCGGCTGCTCAGTGAGAACTCTGTGATTCAGATGCTATTTAATAGGAGAGGGAAACTCTCTTGTGACGCCAGAATCCTTCGTGGATATCGGCATTTAATGAAATGACACATGCATTTAATTATTTCTGCATAGTTCCTGAGCAGCAGGTGTGGTGAGGTGCTGTTAAATAATTTCCAGCATTTCGAAACAATTTTGTAGATTCAGCGAAAATGAAGCTGAGTAAAATTCAAAGACAAAGATAACTAAAATGTGCAGATTTTCGTTGAGAGGAAGATGAAATTTGTTTCAAAAGCTTACTTTTGAATATTGTTAATGTGTCATGGTCCGGTCTGTGAAGTCCGCATTCCGGTTCACCGTTCAGTCCGTGGACTCAGGACTCTGGGTCTTCCAGTTGTCCCTTGTTTAGGTTGAGTTAATCATAGGCAACTGATTCCTATCTTGGGGCTTGGAATATCAGCAGCCTTGGGGTTGAGTGTGGGCTGCTGGTTTGTCTTGCCAAGATCCCCTGGGAGCAACCTCCCGGTGGAAGGCCAGAACGGCCACTTGCCATCTTTAGGCCGCGGTGGGGAACCATCCCCTCATGGAGCCTTGCTGTCAGTAGTCGCAGCTGTCTTTCTGGTATGGATTCGGCCGTTTCCTGGGCCAGCTGAAGGGCCGTCAGCCACTCCGAGCTAGGTAAGGATCCGGCTGTTCCCGTAGCCAGCCGAGGCCGTTGGACGTAACTGCGACTCGGAGCAACCCCGAAGCAGGGATAGAACTGTCTATTGTTCTTCGATGTTTGTCTCTTCTTGCCTTCGCCTCCGTGGAGTAAGTCAGGCCGTTCTGCAGTTGCCCTGCGGGGGGATCTGTCTTGTCTTGTCCTCGCCTCCGTTGGGTAAATCAGGCCGTTCAGCCGTTGCCCTGCGGGGGGACATGTCTTGTCTTTGCCTCTATTAGGTAAGTCCGGCCATTCTGCCGTTACCCGACGGAGGGACCTGTCCCATCTTGGTGTGGAGATAAAGTTGAGTCCCGGCTTGTCTAAGGATAAGTCCCGGCTCTATGTCTATGTACTGTCCAGTCTCGTGTTCGTGTCGTGTTAGAGATGAGTCCCGGCTTTTCGAAGGATAAGTCCCGGCTCTATGTTGATGTTCAGCTCCCAGTCTGTCTCTGAGCTCCAGCCTCCGAATTATCAGACTCCGCATTTCAAGACCCGAGACCCAGACCCCAGCCTCAAGTCCCAGACCCCAGCCTCAAGCCTCAAGACCCAGACCACAACCTTAAGCTTCAAGACCCAGACCCCAGTCTCAAGCCTCAAGACCCAGATCCCAGCCTCAAGCCTCAAAACCCAGACCACAGCCTCAAACCTCAAAACCCAGACCGCATCCTCAAGCCTCAAGACCCAGACCACAGCCTCAAGCTTCAAGACCCAGAACCCAGCCTCAAGCCTCAAGACCCAGACCCCAGCCTCAAGCCTCAAGACCCAGACCCCAGTCTCAAGCCTCAAGACCCTGACCAGAGCCTCAAGCCTCAAGACCCAGACCCCAGTCTCAAGCCTCAAAACCCAGACCCCAGTCTCAAGCCTCAAAACCCAGACCGCATCCTCAAGCCTCAAAACCCAGACCCCAGCCTGAAGCCTCAAAACCCAGACCCCAGCCTGAAGCCTCAAGACCCAGACCCCATCCTCAAGCTTCAAGACCCAGACCGCATCCTCAAGCCTCAAGACCCAGACCCCAGCCTCAAGCCTCAAGTCCCAGACCCCAGCCTCAAGCCTCAAGACCCAGACCACAGCCTCAAGCCTCAAAACCCAGACCGCATCCTCAAGCCTCAAGACCCAGACCCCAGCCTCAAGCCTCAAGACCCAGACCCCAGCCTCAAGCCTCAAGACCTTGACCGCATCCTCAAGCCTCAAGACCAAGACCACAGCCTCAAGCCTCAAGACCCCAGGACTCCAAGCCTGTCTCTAAGCCTCAAGACCCTAAGACGCCAAGCCTGTCTTCAAGCCTCAAGACCCCAGCCTCCAGTCCTGCAGGCATGTCATGTCCATGCCTGGTTCTAGGGCCTGAGCCCGAGGCAAGATCCCGGTTCTGGGTCCTTGTCCAATCTCTGGCTCTGGGTCCAAGCCCAAGTCTGCGTTCTTGTCCCTGCTTCTTATCTGTATCCTGTCACGTCCCTACTCTAGTCAAGTTCTGCTCCTGGTACTTCAGTGTCTGTGTCTTGCATTTGGGTCCGCCATCTACCAGCGCCTCCATTGTGACAGGATGTGAAAAAGAGTGACATAAGTATTTGGCTTAGGGAGACGGGGAGAGAGGGGGAGAGAGAGGGAGTGAGAGGGAGATAGTGGGAGATTTACCCCCACCATACTTCTCACACTCAACGTCACCGTTCAGGTGATGGGGAAAGAGAGGGAGACGGCAGAGAGAGAGAGAGAGAGAGAGAGAGAGAGAGAGACAGGAGAGAGACGGGAAATAAAGCGCTCTGGGATAGAGAGTCTGGAGGGAGACTGAGAGTCTGGGGCAGACAGACGGGGGTGAGGAGAGAGTGGAGGACCCTGGAGGAAGAAAACCCTGTCTAATTTCCATCAGCAGATATATTTTAGTGATTTTATTATGGTTATTATTTTATGTTGTTTTTTCTGTGTATGCCTGCAAGAAACTGACTTGTTCGGCACAGCTTTGTAGGCTGAACTGCCTGTATTGTGCTGTAGGTTTTCTATGTTTCTATGTTCTATGCTTTTAGAATGAATCTCAGAGCTTTATGTGGTGACATGGATGTACTTTCATAATAAATTTGCTTTTAACATTGAAAGAGACTGTTGGAGAGAGAGAATCTGGGAGGGCGGAGAGAGAACGACTGGGGAGGGAGGAGAGTGAGACGGGGAGAAAGGCCAGTGAGGGAGAGGGAGAGACCAAGACGGGAGATAGACCAGGAGGAGAGGGAGATAAATCGTAGATGAGAGAGCAGCCGGGGTGAGGGAGAGATTTGGGATGAGACCCGGGATATAGAGACGGGGCGAGGTGGTGTGGGGGAGGGTAGAGAGACTGGGGGCCTAGAGAATGATAGAGGGTAGGAAGTGACGGGTGGGAGCAAGAGGGGTAGAGAGAGAAAGAGATAGGGACAGTGGGAGAAACGAAATAAAGGGTGGTGAGAGGGGCTGGAGGACAGGGTGGGGAGAGAGAGGTGGGGGAAGAGATAGAGAAGGAAAAGGGGACGGGGAAGAGAGGGGAGTGAGGGAGAGAGACGCTGAGGGAGTGGGTAATGGACGACGAAGAGGCGATGATGGTTTTACTCATCTCGTCTCCCCTCCTCACCTTTTCTTTCTCCCCTCTCCTCCTCAATCTGATCCCTCCCTCTCACCCCGCCCCTTGCTAACCAGCCCGCACCGACAGACCTCGCCTCCATCTTCTCCAGCGAGCCCGCGCCATCTCCTGCCTTTGACGGGCCTCGGTGACGTCACGTGCCCCACTGCACGGGACAGCCTGAAGGATTCGGGCCGAGCGGCCTGAGGGGGGAGGGGAGGGAAAACAGTGAAGGCGGTATTTTGGAGATGGGAAGGGGTGGTAACGGTGCCAACCTCTTCCCGTAGCTACGTTCCTCCCCAGTGTTCAGATCCCTTGTTACGAGTCGCCCTGTCCCACCCTCGGCATCCTGTCACCCCTGACACACTCCGCTCTCTGTCCCCTCTATCACCGCCCATCTCACCCTGGCTGGCGGCCGTTCTGTGATGGTTACCATTGACAACTGCTCCCCCAGCATCGTAGAATGAAGCACACCCTTTTCCTCACCTTCCACTCACTTCCCTCCCTGTTTATTCAATCTCAACTCCTCATCCCTCCTCTCCTTTCCCTCGGTGCCCGCTGTTGCAACTCTCTATTTAACCTTCTGCCGACAGCCATTTTGCGGCAGTGTGTGACCCTCCCTCCCACTTTCTCCACCATGAAGTGTGTCACTCCCTCAAACTCATCATCTCGTCACCCTATTTCCCATCCCATCACCCGCAAACCCATTCCCGCATACAACTCGCTTTCCTCTCCCCACCACTTCGATGTTGTGCATGTGCACTTTCTGCTGGGTGGCCGCCATTTTGCGATGTTAATTTCCGCCTCTCCTCGTCGCCCTCTCTCTCTCTCTCTCTCTCTCTGTTACCCAGTGAGTCACTCCCCAACTCTCCCCGTCACCCCTGACACCCTCCCCTCTCTGTCCCCTTGTCCTTTCTTCCGCCACCCACCACATCCTGGGTGGTGAACATTTCCATATGGGAAATTTCGCTCCCCCACCCGATCCCTTCCTTCCGTCGTTGAGTGAGTTTCTCCCCTCTCCCTCCGTTACGACACTCAACTCTCCGTCCCATCAGCCCTGACCGCGTCCTGACCCCTCGCTCTCCCTTTGCCCCTCGAGCACACCCCTCCTCTTTCCTGCCGTCCGTCTTATTTGCGAAGGAAATATCACCACCCACCCTTCATCCACTATTGAGTAAGTCACCCCTCCGCACTCCCCATTCTATTACTCCCCACCCTGTCCTATCAGCCCCCTGTCTCCCTTCAAATTCTATAACTTCCCCTCCCTCCCCGTCCCATCACTTCCCCTCCCTCCTCGTCCCATCAGTCCCGCTCCTTTCCTGACGTTTCACTCTTCCTCACCCCGACTTTATCTTCTTCATGTCGGCCACCAGTTTGTGACAGGAACTGTCTCCTCCCCTTTTCGTCCCCTATTGAGTCAGTGACTTTGCCACGGTCACCGTCTCATCAGTCCACTCCTCGTCCCGTCACTCCTCTTCCTCCCAATCCCCTCACCCTTCCTCCCCAAAATCCACAGTTATATGTGTATGTGTGAATATCTGAGATATATACATAAGTTTATTCAATGACAACATTATTAGAATTAAAACATATATACAATGCCTAAGACTATATAAAACACAAATTAAAATACTATTATTATAATCAATAAGACACTCGATCCCCGTATTGTATCCACGGGCACCGCATGTTCCTTCGCCATAGATTCTGTGAGCGACAGAGGCCATTGTAAGGCAGTGTCTCACTCCATCCCTGGCGACCACATGAACCAAGGATTCGCCCATTTTAAATCAGCGCCTCCCTCCCTCTCTTATGCTCACTTCTACCAAAGCCGCCACTCCCTCCCCAGCAGACATTTCCAGTGAAGCGTCGGCCATTCGAGGTGTGGTGAGCAGCAGCAATAATTGCAGAGTTCAGCACCGACAGTCACTCTCGAAATTGCATTCAGCAACAGTGATGGACAAATACCCAGCATGCAGCTTATTGAAACTTCCTCCCAGTGTGAACACGGTAGTGTGTCACAAGGTTAGATGACTGAGCGAATCCCTTCCCACATTGAGAGCAGGTGAATGGTTTCTCCCCAGTGTGAACTCGCTGGTGTCTCTGTAGGCTTGATGACTGAGTGAATCCCTTCCCACAGTCTGAGCAGGTGTAAGGCCTCTCCCCAGTGTGAACTCGCTGATGTACCTTCAGTTGAGATGAGCAAATGAATCCCTTCCCACAGTCTGAGCAGGTGTATGGTCTCTCCCCGGTGTGAACTCGCTGGTGTGTCAGCAGATCGGTTGACCAAGTGAATCTCTTCCCACAGTCTGAGCAGGTGAACGGTCTCTCCCCAGTGTGAACTCGCTGATGTACCTTCAGTTTAGATGAGCAAGTGAATCCCTTCCCGCAGTCTGAGCAGGTGAACGGTCTCTCCCCAGTGTGAACTCGCTGGTGTGTCAGCAGATGGTATGACTGAGTGAATCCTTTCCCACAGTCTGAGCAGATGAATGGCCTCTCTCCAGTGTGAACTCGCTGATGTACCTTCAATTTAGATGAGCAAGTGAATCCCTTCCCGCAGTCCGAGCAAGTGAACGGCTGCTCCCCGGTGTGAACTCGCTGGTGAGACATTAGGTCAGGTGATCGAGTGAATTCTTCCCAACAAGTTCAGCAGATGACCAGCCCCAGCCCAGGGTGAACTGACTGGTGTGTCCACAGATGGAAAGACCGCCTGAATCCGTTCTCACACACAGAACAGGTGAATGGCCTTGTCCAGTGTGAACTTGCTGATGTACCTTCAGTTGAGATGACCGATTGAATCCATTCCCACAGTATGATCAGATGAATGGATTCCCCCTGTGTAAAATGACGGGAATGCCAGTCGGTCTGATGATCGAGAGGATCCCTCCCCACAGTCTGAGCAGGAGGGATGATTGAGTGAATGCCTTGCTCCACTTCTTCCACTGTATGGTGCAACTGTAACGAAAACCAATCTCCCCCGGGATCAATAAAGTATGACTATGACGATTAAATATCTGGACGGAGACAGCAAAACTGGTGTGTTCTGTTCGAGATTCCAGTAGACAAATTCCTTGTCATTTTTAACCTGTAAAAAGATTTACAAAATCCATCAATTGGTGTTGGAAAACCTTTCAGATGAGGTCACTTGAGTTGTCAAAGTGCATTCCTGCATCACACTATTACAGTGAAGTTCAACACAAGTTGGAGAGAAATCATCTTCTAACTGGGCACAGTGCTGGTATCTGGAATGACCATCAAACTCTCTGATGCTCTTCCTGTCTCTATAAGAATGGGGTATTTCTGCCATCTCCAATCTGTGACCTGGCTCAGTTTGACTGTCTCCATTGGTATTATTCCCTGTTCCCACTGAGCTGCATGGAATCCTGGCCCCACAGTAACTGAAACACTCACACAAATAGCCAGCAGTCCATTCCACACGCCAACCACTCTCTGTGTAAAAAACTTACATCTGACATCCCCTTGGTATCTATTTCCAAGCACCTCAAAACTATGCCCTCTCATGTTAGCCATTTAAGCCCTGGGAAAAAACCTCTGGCTATTCAAACGATCAATGCCCCTCATCATCTTATACACCTAAAAAAGGCTCCAAACATAAACAAGAAAATTATACATTGCTTTGAGGATCTGTTAGAAGTATATAAAATTATGAGGGTATAGATAGGGTAAATGCAAGCAGCTTTTTCCACTGAGGTTGGGTGGGATGACAACCAGAGTTCATGGGTAAGTGGGGAAGGTGAAAATTTAACAGGAACATTGAGGAAAGCTCTTTACTGAAATGGTCATGAGTGTGTGAAATGAGTTGCCAGCACAAGTGGTGAATATGAGCTCAGTTTCACCATTTAAAAGAAGTTTGGATGGGAGCCTGGATGGTAGGGGTCTGAAGGTGAAAGTCCCACTGCAGGTAGTTGCAGTAGAGACCTTAAATGTTTTTTCCAGCATTGACTAGATGGACCAAATAGCCTGTTTCTGTACTGAACCTCTCCATGTTTCTATGACAGAGCAGCTGGTCAAACTTGTCTGGAAGGGAAAAGGTAGGAGTGACAATGGAGCAGCAATGGCTGGAGTTTCTGGGAGCAATTCAGGAGCTGAGTGATAGATACATCCCAAAGAAGTGGAAGCATTGGAAAGACAGGAGGACACAACTGTGGATGAAATGAGAAGCCAAAGCCAATATAAAATCCAAAGAGAGGGCAAACAAAAGGGGAAAAACTACTGGGAAACTTTTAGAAACCTGCAGAAGATGACGAAAACAAAAAGTCGGATGAGCTCAGGGTGTGGAATTATAATATTGTAGTCATTAATGAGTGTTAGTAGCACCCAACAGTCTGAGACATTTAGAGCTACAAAATATCCGGGGCCTCAATATCTCTTGAAACCCAAGGTTCCCTGCACCAGTTACCTTTCAACTTTTATTTTGGCAGGCACATACAAACTCTACACCCTCAAAATTTCACTTCAGAAGGCCTCCTACTTACCAAGTACTTCCTTGCCAGAAAACAGCCTGTCCCAAACCACACTTGCCAGATCTTTTCTGATACCATCAAAATTGACCTTTCTCCAATTTAGAAGCTCAACCCGTGGTCCAGATCTCTCTTTTTCCATATTTACTTTGAATCTCATGGAATTATGGTCACTAATTTTTGTCACCAGCCCTGGATCATTTCCTAACAGCTTATTGCACACTTCTACGTTGGGAATTCTATGTACTGATTAAGGGCACCTTTGTTTGTTGGCATGGTCTGCGATCACTTTACAGATTTGTTCCTCTAAATCCCTCAGACTGTTGGGTGCAACCAAGTCCCAATAATGGCTACAATATCATAATTCCCTGTCCTGAGCTCATCTGGCTTTCCTACGATGCTTCTTGCATTGTGATATACACAGCTCAGCACGTTCATCGCACCATGCTCAACCATGTGATTGCTGACTCTATCTGAGGTCTGAACACATCTGACTGGTGTTAAGAAAACAAACTCTCCCTCATGGTCCCAAAAACAAAGGAGCTAATTGTGGATGACAGGAGGAATGGAGACAGGCTAACCTCTATTGACATCAATGGACCTGGGGTTGAGAGGGTGAATAGCTTTAAGTGCCTCGGTATAAACATCACTGAGGATCTCACATGGTCTGTACATAGCGGCTGTGTTGTGAAAAAAGCACAACAGCACCTCTTTCACCTCACACGGTTGAAGAAGTTTGGGATGGGGCCCCAAATCCTAAGAACTTTCCACAGGGACACAATTGAGAGTATCCTGACTGGCTGCATCACTGCCTGGTATGGGAACTGTACTTCCCTTAATCGCAGGAACCTGCAGAGAGTGGTGCGGACAGCCCAGCACATCTGTAGATGTGAACTTCCCACTATTCAGGACATTTACAGAGACAGGTGTGTAAAAAGGGCCCAAAGGATATTGGGGACCCAAATCACCACAACCACAAACTGTTCCTGCTGCTCCCATCCAGGAAACGGTACCACAGCAAAAGGACCAACAGGCTCCGGGACATCATCTTCCACCAGGCCGTCAGACTGATTAATTCATGCTGATACAATTGCATTTCTATGTTATATTGACTGTTCTATGTACAAACTATTTATTATAAATTACTATAAATTACACATTGCACATTTAGATGGAGACGTAACGTAAAGATTTCTACTCCTCACGTATATGAAGGATGTATGTAATAAAGTCAATTCACCCTCCCCACTATCTGTTCTGTCATTCTGGCTCCCATTCCCCCTACAACTTATTTTAACCACATCACCCTCTCCCCACACTAGCACTAGCAAGCCTCACCACTGGGATATTAGTCCCCTCTTGTTCTGTTCCCCTCACTAACGAATCCCCTCTCACCCCTTTGACTTTCCTCTGTCAGTAATCCCCCTAACAGTTTCTAAAGTGGTTCCACCTGTTGTGTGGGATGGCAAAAAGATTACTCTGCGATGGCTATTTAAACCCATTCCCCTTCCCGACTCTCACCCAGTTTCCTGTGCCCTGCACTTCAGGTGTAACTCACCTCTCTTCATGTCATATCTATCACCCCCTCCATCTCCTGGCTGATCCGGAATTCATCCATTTCAAGTTCCAACTCCTTAAAGTGCAGGGTTACAAGCTGCAGCTGGATGAATATCTTGTGGGTGAGGGCATCAGGGACACTGGAGGTGCACAGTGAATTTTACCTGGAGAGATATTTATTTGAACAGCCAGCAAAGCACTGTTGCTAACAACTTTGATCTCCTCTAGGTTCGATCGAGTTCATCTGCACTCTCACACAACCTATGTATCAGGCCTGTAACAGGTTATGAAGTATTTTCTCACCACAGCTTTTGCATATTGTCCATATGTGTTTTGCTTGCTAAATTACGCTTTAAAAAGTCAGATTTCCAAATATCACTCCACTTCTTCCCACTTGTAAATTCTCCAGCAACTTTTGCATCACCACAATACACACAGGTAACACCAGTTTCCATATTGGACATAAATATTTCCCCTGAACCCTCCTGAGGAATTGAGGATGTATTTTATAAAATCATTTTGAACCTGTGTAGCCTCTGGATAAAAGAATAATTGAGACTGAAAAGGAATTTTTTAACTGAAGTAAACTCGGTCTTCAGCGGTTAGCTAAGACAGGCTCATTACTGGTTCTCTGCGGCTTGCAGAGAGAGACACTGAGAGCGGATAACATTATACCTTGTACCCTCGTTTGAGTGAAGGGAGGAGGACTCGCTGATAAGGACAGGAATGACAGGACTGTAATTAAATCAGGACCTTGCAGAGGGAATACCTGATAAGGACTGGAGAGCACATCCATCTGTAATTTAAAACTTCATTTTTCGAACTCTCTTATCTAAGTAATTAAGTTTTGCACCAACAGACTTGGTGGGAGTACGACTTCAAATACCATCTTGCAATAGTAATGTATGGGGCTTACTATGTGTAAATATATGGCTGTAACCTGACTAAGTCAGTCCACTTGTCAGATGGTGGCAGTGTTTACGTGCCTTCCCTTTGACAACTGGGTCTCAAACTCCTGCAGGAGAATGTACAATAAACTGTGGTGATGATAAGAAGCTGGTTTCCCGAGTTTTATTCAGATTTAATGTTAACATTTGGCGTTATGAACAGGATCCCAGTACAGGGAGAGACAAGCGGACAGACTGAGTTTTATTCAGATTCAATGTTAACATTTGGCGTTATGAACAGGATCCCAGTACAGGGAGAGACAAGCGGACAGACTGAGTTTTATTCAGATTCAATGTTAACATTTGGCGTTATGAACAGGATCCCAGTACAGGGAGAGACAAGCGGACAGACTGAGTTTTATTCAGATTCAATGTTAACATTTGGCGTTATGAACAGGATCCCAGTACAGGGAGAGACAAGCGGACAGACTGAGTTTTATTCAGATTCAATGTTAACATTTGGCGTTATGAACAGGATCCCAGTACAGGGAGAGACAAGCGGACAGACTGAGTTTTATTCAGATTCAATGTTAACATTTGGCGTTATGAACAGGATCCCAGTACAGGGAGAGACAAGCGGACAGGCTGAGTTTTATTCAGATTCAATGTTAACATTTGGCGTTACGAACAGGATCCCAGTACGGGGAGAGACAAGCAGACAGGCTGAGTTTTATTCAGATTTAATGTTAACATTTGGCGTTAGGAACACGATCCCAGTACGGGGAGAGACAAGCAGACAGACTGAGTTTTATTCAGATTTAATGTTAACATTTGGCATTATGAACAGGATCCCAGTACAGGGAGAGACAAGCAGACAGACTGAGTTTTATTCAGATTTAATGTTAACATTTGGCGTTATGAACAGGATCCCAGTACAGGGAGAGACAAGCAGACAGACTGAGTTTTATTCAGATTCGATGTTAACATTTGGCGTTATGAACAGGATCCCAGTACAGGGAGAGACAAGCAGACAGACTGAGTTTTATTCAGATTCGATGTTAACATTTGGCGTTACGAACAGGATCCCAGTACAGGGAGAGACAAGCAGACAGGCTGAGTTTTATTCAGATTCGATGTTAACATTTGGCGTTACGAACAGGATCCCAGTACAGGGAGAGACAAGCGGACAGACTGAGTTTTATTCAGATTCAATGTTAACATTTGGCGTTACGAACAGGATCCCAGTACAGGGAGAGACAAGCGGACAGACTGAGTTTTATTCAGATTTAATGTTAACATTTGGCGTTATGAACAGGATCCCAGTACAGGGAGAGACAAGCGGACAGACTGAGTTTTATTCAGATTTAATGTTAACATTTGGCGTTATGAACAGGATCCCAGTACAGGGAGAGACAAGCGGACAGACTGAGTTTTATTCAGATTTAATATTAACATTTGGCGTTATGAACAGGATCCCAGTACAGGGAGAGACAAGCGGACAGACTGAGTTTTATTCAGATTCAATGTTAACATTTGGCGTTACGAACAGGATCCCAGTACAGGGAGAGACAAGCGGACAGACTGAGTTTTATTCAGATTTAATGTTAACATTTGGCGTTACGAACAGGATCCCAGTACAGGGAGAGACAAGCAGACAGACTGAGTTTTATTCAGATTTAATGTTAACATTTGGCGTTATGAACAGGATCCCAGTACAGGGAGAGACAAGCAGACAGACTGAGTTTTATTCAGATTCAATGTTAACATTTGGCGTTATGAACAGGATCCCAGTACAGGGAGAGACAAGCAGACAGACTGAGTTTTATTCAGATTCAATGTTAACGTTTGGCGTTATGAACAGGATCCCAGTACAGGGAGAGACAAGCGGACAGACTGAGTTTTATTCAGATTCAACGTTAACATTTGGCGTTATGAACAGGATCCCAGTACAGGGAGAGACAAGCGGACAGACTGAGTTTTATTCAGATTCAACGTTAACATTTGGCGTTATGAACAGGATCCCAGTACAGGGAGAGACAAGCAGACAGACTGAGTTTTATTCAGATTTAATGTTAACATTTGGCGTTATGAACAGGATCCCAGTACAGGGAGAGACAAGCAGACAGACTGAGTTTTATTCAGATTTAATGTTAACATTTGGCGTTATGAACAGGATCCCAGTACAGGGAGTATCAAGCAGACAGACTGAGTTTTATTCAGATTTAATGTTAACATTTGGCGTTATGAACAGGATCCCAGTACAGGGAGAGACAAGCAGACAGACTGAGTTTTATTCAGATTTAATGTTAACATTTGGCGTTACGAACAGGATCCCAGTACAGGGAGAGACAAGCAGACAGACTGAGTTTTATTCAGATTCAATGTTAACATTTGGCGTTAGGAACAGGATCCCAGTACAGGGAGAGACAAGCAGACAGACTGAGTTTTATTCAGATTTAATGTTAACATTTGGCGTTAGGAACAGGATCCCAGTACAGGGAGAGACAAGCAGACAGACTGAGTTTTATTCAGATTCAATGTTAACATTTGGCGTTACGAACAGGATCCCAGTACAGGGAGAGACAAGCAGACAGACTGAGTTTTATTCAGATTTAATGTTAACGTTTGGCGTTACGAACAGGATCCCAGGACAGGGAGAGACAAGCAGACAGACTGAGTTTTATTCAGATTTAATGTTAACATTTGGCGTTACGAACAGGATCCCAGTACAGGGAGTATCAAGCAGACAGACTGAGTTTTATTCAGATTCAATGTTAACATTTGGCGTTAGGAACAGGATCCCAGTACAGGGAGAGACAAGCAGACAGACTGAGTTTTATTCAGATTTAATGTTAACATTTGGCGTTATGAACAGGATCCCAGTACAGGGAGAGACAAGCAGACAAACTGAGTTTTATTCAGATTTAATGTTAACATTTGGCGTTATGAACAGGATCCCAGTACAGGGAGTATCAAGCAGACAGACTGAGTTTTATTCAGATTTAATGTTAACATTTGGCGTTATGAACAGGATCCCAGTACAGGGAGTATCAAGCAGACAGACTGAGTTTTATTCAGATTTAATGTTAACATTTGGCGTTATGAACAGGATCCCAGTACAGGGAGAGACAAGCAGACAGACTGAGTTTTATTCAGATTCAATGTTAACATTTGGCGTTATGAACAGGATCCCAGTACAGGGAGAGACAAGCAGACAGACTGAGTTTTATTCAGATTCAATGTTAACATTTGGCGTTACGAACAGGATCCCAGTACAGGGAGAGACAAGCAGACAGACTGAGTTTTATTCAGATTCAATGTTAACATTTGGCGTTATGAACAGGATCCCAGTACGGGGAGAGACAAGCAGACAGACTGAGTTTTATTCAGATTTAATGTTAACATTTGGCGTTATGAACAGGATCCCAGTACGGGGAGAGACAAGCGGACAGACTGAGTTTTATTCAGATTCAATGTTAACATTTGGCGTTATGAACAGGATCCCAGTACAGGGAGAGACAAGCAGACAGACTGAGTTTTATTCAGATTTAATGTTAACATTTGGCGTTATGAACAGGATCCCAGTACAGGGAGAGACAAGCAGACAGGCTGAGTTTTATTCAGATTGAATGTTAACATTTGGCGTTATGAACAGGATCCCAGTACAGGGAGAGACAAGCAGACAGACTGAGTTTTATTCAGATTCAATGTTAACATTTGGCGTTATGAACAGGATCCCAGTACAGGGAGAGACAAGCAGACAGACTGAGTTTTATTCAGATTTAATGTTAACATTTGGCATCACGAACAGGATCCCAGTACAGGGAGAGACAAGCAGACAGACTGAGTTTTATTCAGATTCAATGTTAACATTTGGCGTTATGAACAGGATCCCAGTACAGGGAGAGACAAGCAGACAGACTGAGTTTTATTCAGATTTAATGTTAACATTTGGCGTTATGAACAGGATCCCAGTACAGGGAGAGACAAGCAGACAGACTGAGTTTTATTCAGATTTAATGTTAACATTTGGCATCACGAACAGGATCCCAGTACAGGGAGAGACAAGCAGACAGACTGAGTTTTATTCAGATTTAATGTTAACATTTGGCGTTATGAACAGGATCCCAGTACAGGGAGAGACAAGCAGACAGACTGAGTTTTATTCAGATTTAATGTTAACATTTGGCGTTATGAACAGGATCCCAGTACAGCGAGAGACAAGCAGACAGACTGAGTTTTATTCAGATTCAATGTTAACATTTGGCGTTACGAACAGGATCCCAGTACAGGGAGAGACAAGCAGACAGACTGAGTTTTATTCAGATTCAATGTTAACATTTGGCATTACGAACAGGATCCCAGTACAGGGAGAGACAAGCAGACAGACTGAGTTTTATTCAGATTCAATGTTAACATTTGGCGTTACGAACAGGATCCCAGTACAGGGAGAGACAAGCAGACAGACTGAGTTTTATTCAGATTCAATGTTAACATTTGGCGTTCTGAACAGGATCCCAGTACAGGGAGAGACAAGCAGACAGACTGAGTTTTATTCAGATTCAATGTTAACATTTGGCGTTATGAACAGGATCCCAGTACAGGGAGAGACAAGCAGACAGACTGAGTTTTATTCAGATTTAATGTTAACATTTGGCGTTATGAACAGGATCCCAGTACAGGGAGAGACAAGCAGACAGACTGAGTTTTATTCAGATTCAATGTTAACATTTGGCGTTATGAACAGGATCCCAGTACAGGGAGAGACAAGCAGACAGACTGAGTTTTATTCAGATTCAATGTTAACATTTGGCGTTATGAACAGGATCCCAGTACAGGGAGAGACAAGCAGACAGACTGAGTTTTATTCAGATTTAATGTTAACATTTGGCGTTATGAACAGGATCCCAGTAAAGGGAGAGACAAGCAGACAGACTGAGTTTTATTCAGATTCAATGTTAACATTTGGCGTTATGAACAGGATCCCAGTACAGGGATATCAAGCGGACAGATTGAGTTTTATTCAGATTCAATGTTAACATTTGGCGTTATGAACAGGATCCCAGTACAGGGATATCAAGCGGACAGACTGAGTTTTATTCAGATTCAATGTTAACATTTGGCGTTATGAACAGGATCCCAGTACAGGGAGAGACAAGCAGACAGACTGAGTTTTATTCAGATTTCATGTTAACATTTGGCGTTATGAACAGGATCCCAGTACAGGGAGAGTCAAGCAGACAGACTGAGTTTTATTCAGATTCAATGTTAACATTTGGCGTTATGAACAGGATCCCAGTACAGGGAGAGACAAGCAGACAGACTGAGTTTTATTCAGATTTAATATTAACATTTGGCGTTATGAACAGGATCCCAGTACAGGGAGAGACAAGCAGACAGACTGAGTTTTATTCAGATTTAATGTTAACATTTGGCGTTATGAACAGGATCCCAGTACAGGGAGAGACAAGCAGACAGACTGAGTTTTATTCAGATTCAATGTTAACATTTGGCATCACGAACAGGATCCCAGTACAGGGAGAGACAAGCAGACAGTCTGAGTTTTATTCATATTTAATGTTAACATTTGGCGTTATGAACAGGATCCCAGTACAGGGAGAGACAAGCAGACAGACTGAGTTTTATTCAGATTTAATGTTAACATTTGGCGTTATGAACAGGATCCCAGTACAGGGAGAGACAAGCAGACAGACTGAGTTTTATTCAGATTCAATGTTAACATTTGGCATCACGAACAGGATCCCAGTACAGGGAGAGACAAGCAGACAGACTGAGTTTTATTCAGATTCAATGTTAACATTTGGCATCACGAACATGATCCCAGTACAGGGAGAGACAAGCAGACAGACTGAGTTTTATTCAGATTCAATGTTAACATTTGGCGTTATGAACAGGATCCCAGTACAGGGAGAGACAAGCAGACAGACTGAGTTTTATTCAGATTTAATGTTAACATTTGGCGTTATGAACAGGATCCCAGTACAGGGAGTATCAAGCAGACAGACTGAGTTTTATTCAGATTTAATGTTAACATTTGGCGTTATGAACAGGATCCCAGTACAGGGAGAGACAAGCGGACAGACTGAGTTTTATTCAGATTCAATGTTAACATTTGGCGTTATGAACAGGATCCCAGTACAGGGAGAGACAAGCGGACAGACTGAGTTTTATTCAGATTTAATGTTAACATTTGGCGTTATGAACAGGATCCCAGTACAGGGAGAGACAAGCAGACAGACTGAGTTTTATTCAGATTCAAGCACCGCAGCGCGTGGGTGACGTAAGACATCGCGCACGTGAGGGCAGATCCCGGTGTGGGGGAGCCCATTTGTGACGTCAGGCGTGTGGGTGCACCTGTGTGACGTCACCTGTGGGGGAGCGCTCGTATTTAGAAACACCAGAATGGACGTTTCTGATGATTTCGGTGGGACAACAACATTAATCACGGGTTTCATCACTGAATCCAGTGTTGTGAGATGTAAAGTCCCCTGTTATGTGTCCGGCTGTGCCGTGTTGTTGGTGGAGTGGGCAGCCTGGTGTTTGTCTCGATTCGGGTCACAACACCAGAATTGCCAGCGGGGTCCACACACAGTGTATTAGTCAACAGAAAACCTCCCGTCCCTGCAGTCTCTGTCTCCTGGTAAACTCAACACCCTGACAATGTGGACCAGAGACACCCCTTCCTCTCAGAGTCAGGGGATCACTCAGACAGCTGATCACTGAGAGGAATTATATTTATTGGTCATTAAAGTTCACCCAGATTCGTGTGGACGGATTTGATGTGGAGTTCGGGGTGTCACAGTGAAAGGGCCGGACGGCCGAACTCTCTCCGTTGTCCAAACATCCTTCCAGGTGAGGCGACATTTCACCTGTGAACCTTCCGGGGTCGCCCGTTGTGTCCGCTGCTCCCGACGCGGCCGCCTCGACACTGGTGACACCAGATCCTCCGCAGTTGTGCGGGGTAGGGTTGTTTTTTTTTGGGGGGGGATCGATGTTATTGTTCCCTTTTGTGCGGGAGGGGTGGGTTTTGGGGGTTGATGATCGCAATGCCGTTCTTTTTGATGCGGGGGGTGTGGTGGGAGTTTGATTTTTCTCTCTGAACGACTTTCATGTTCTTTCTTTGTTTCATGGCTCTCTGGAGAAGAAAAGAAACTCCAGAGTTTTTTACGGATACCTGCTTGATAATAAATTAACCTTTGAACTATCCGCTCCTAGCAGGACTTCCCGGAGTCCAAACATTTTCATTCCCATTCCGATTCCCATTCCCGTTCCGACGTGTCAACCCATCGCCTCCTCTTGTGCTAAGATGAAGCCACCCTCAGGGTCCAGGATCAGGACTTTATATTCCGTCTGGGTACCCCCCGCCCCCCAACCCGATGGCATGAATATCGATTTCTCCTTCCGGTGAACAAATCTTCCCCTCACCCCTCCATCCCACTCCCTCTCTTCCTCTCTGACTTTCCACGTCCACTCACCTGTTGATCACTTCTCTCTAGGTCCACTGCTCCATCCCTTTCTCCTATTCTCCACTCTCCTCTCCTATTAGATTCTATTTTCTTCAGCTTTTCAGCTTTCTCACCTACCTGGCTTCACCTATCACCTTCCAGCGAGACATTTCCTCGTCCGGACCGATTTTATTCAGGTATTTCCGTCATTTCATCTCAGTCCTGAAGGAGGGTTCAACTGGAAACGTCGACTGTTGACTCTTTTCGATAGATGCTGCCCGGCCTGCTGAGTTCCGCCAGCATTTTGTTTGTGTTGCTTTGGATTTCCAGCATCTGCAGACTTTAAACATGAGGAATTCTACAGATGCTGGAAATTCAAGCAACACACACCAAAGTTGCTGGTGAACGCAGCAGGCCAGGCAGCATCTCTAGGAAGAGGTGCAGTCGACGTCCTGATGAACGGTCTCGGCCTGGAACGTCGACTGTACCTCTTCCTAGAGATGCTGCCTGGCCTGCTGCGTTCACCAGCAACTTTGATCTGCAGACTTTGTCGTGTTTGTGATTTACCTCCCTGTTGTCGCTCCGGCCTTCCGGCCACTGGTGGCGCTGCATGGACCTCCGGCCACTGGTGGCGCTGCATGGACCTCCGGGCACTGGTGGCGCTGCATGGTCCTCCGGACACTGGTGGCGCTGCCGCGAACATCCTGCTAAACGCATGCGCGGTGCCGAATGCAGCTGCCGCTGGCGGGTCTCCGATTCGGGGCGGCGGTGAGTGGAAACATCCCCGAGTTTGTGTGAATCTGGGCCGCTGAAATTCGGAAAGTCCCGGGCCCGGGCTCTGTCTGACGGCTGGAGCAGGGGTGCAGTGCCAGTTTTTTTAGGTGTTGGAGCTGTACGAGGGGTGATTGATAAGTTCGTGGCCTAAGTTAGAAGGCCTGAAGTTTACAGCTGTCGTTACATGTACGTGTAGTTCCGCTCTGTGAGTGATCATGCAGAAAGTTTGAAGCTAATAACTGTTGTGGTATTTCTGTGTCAGATAATTGAAAATTGACTGGTTTTCAAAATTGACTTCTTCCACCTTAGGCTAAGAACCTCGATGTCACACCTCATCAGTCTACCAGCTCATTTCATGCACTGGGTAACTTCCTTTCCCCTTTCATGTAATGAGCAGGTACACAAATTGGGTGTGGCATATATAAATGAATAGGGCTTCATATAATGTCAAGCACTAAACCAAGATGAAAGAAATATATGAAATCCAGAGCTCAATAGACAATAGATGCAGGAGTAGGCCATTCGGCCCTTCGAGCTAGCACCACCATTCACTGTGATCATGGCTGATCATCCACAATCAGTATCCAGTTCCTGCCTTAACCCCATAACCTTTGATTCTGCTATCTTTAACTGCTCTGTCCATTTCTTTCTTGAAAGCATCCAGAGACTTGGCCTCCACTGCCTTCTGGGGCAGAGCATTCCACATATCCACCACTCTCTGGGTGAAAAAGTTTTTCCTCAACTCCGTTCTAAATGGCCTACCCCTTATTCTTAAACTGTGGCCTCTGGTTCTGGACTCACCCATCAGCGGGAACATGTTTCCTGCCTCCAGTGTGTCCAATCCCTTAATAATCTTATATGTTTCAATAAGATCCCCTCTCAGCCTTCTAAATTCCAGAGTATACAGGCCCAGTCGCTCCAATCTTTCGACATATGACAGTCCCGCCATCCCGGGAATTAACCTTGTGAACCTACGCTGCACTCCCTCAATAGCAAGAATGTCCTTCCTCAAATTTAGAGACCAAAACTGCACACAGTACTCCAGGTGTGGTCTCACCAGGGCCCTGTACAGCTGCAGAAGGACCTCTTTGCTCTTATACTCAATTCCCCTTGTTATGAAGGCCAGCATACCATTAGCTTTCTTCACTGCCTGCTGTACTTGCATGCTTGCTTTCAGTGACCGATGTACACAGAAATATAGTGACAGTTAAGACATTAACAAGATTATAGCCTATCAAACATCTGAACAGGGATACAAGCCTGACTTCGAAGGACCATTACTTTCAGAACTGCATTTGGAGCCGGTTAGAAAATTTGAACGAGATGCAGGCGAAACACAGCTTTTGTTAGTTTTACTGTTATCAATGACTTGTATGTTATCCTTGTTACACTCCTCAGCTTGTTTACGGAAGAAAGAAGTTAACATTGTTTGCTCAGAAGCCATAGGGTTGTTAGTGAGAAAAATTTACTTTTGTATTAGTGAGTAATCCACGGACCACCACAGATGTAGCCTTACTGATACGACTGAGTCAGAGCAGACAGCAGGGCCCACAGCGCTTAGCAGTGTTCCTAAGCAGGTATAAAAATAACAGAAATAAAGCAAGTAAGTTTTTTACACTTTTAGATTTCTACATTGGAACCAAGTAATCAAGTATGAAAAAAAAACGTCTAATGAAGTTTTGCTAAAGCCACGAATATTGCTGAATATTAGTATCAAAAGTGGAAGGTTGGCAACTCTGCCTCGTACCGTTTCTCTCACAGAAATGTTTGGACAGGAAGTGTATCTGTGAGTGTCGATACTCACAATATCCTCACACGTCGAGTACTACATGGTTAGACCTATACAGATTCTGTTTAGTCTTTAAATGTATAAAAAGTTAAAGAAGCTTGAATCTTTACATAAATTATTGTCGTATCTATACGAATAAAAAATATCGTATTTGGAAGTGATAAATGTTAATAGGGGAGGAGGGCAACCATTTGGGAGGTTTGGAAATGCGTTTCGTCTCGTTCATTGCCTCCCTAAGTTACTCTTTTTCCTATCAACACAAAGAGACAAACAGCCTCTTTCCAATCAACTATAGTTGGTGGAGCTCGGCCAAGGGGTTGATGCGCTATTAATGACAGTTGAAATGATGTAAAACTAGCTTATAGCCTAGAAATTTTTTTTCCCCATTTGCCTTGTGAAAAAAACTAAATTCACTTTATCCAGATGTAGAAGAAGATTTTGGATGATTACCTTGAATTCTTCATCAAAATCAGGCCGAAGATAAGCGAGCAGTGAATTTTTCTTTCATTATTTTGGACTTTTAACCTGGGTTTCGATGTTCATTCCTTGCTTAATACAGCTGCTACCTGGAATCCAATGGTACCCGTTGGAAAGAGCGGAAAAACGCTCACACTTGTGTACAGTCGTCCCTCGGCTGGAGAGAGACTGAGGATCTGTGAAATGGCGGGAGGCTACAGCAGGGCATGCTGGGAAAACAACGGTCGAGCGAGGACGAACTTCACAAATACCTCAATAAAAAACAGTCACAGATCCAGGATTTCACCAAAAACGATCAAATATCCTATCCTAATGTTGTTAGTGGTATTTTCCCCACCAATCACCACCACCTATCCCCAACCCCCACTTCTGTAAAATTCCCCCTATTTAATATGCGGCAGCTGTTAAATTCCCCGCTTGTTCATTTTGACGTTTTTTTACCGAGGTGCCGGAGTGGTGCCCCGGTGAGCTCCGGCAGCACTGCACCCCTGTTTAGATCCAAGTAAAATGGACCCGGGGATCAAGCTGCCCGGGTTTGTGAGGTGTTGAGCCAGTATTTCTGGTCTGGGATCAAATGTTTGTTTCTGGAGTTCCTCTGGAAGCAATGCTGTTAACCTGAGGAGAGAATGAGTTTGTATTCCATCCCTCACAAGGACAGGCTGTGATTAAATGGGCTGTTCTGTGTTTGCACCAGCAGAAATAGACCTGGGGGGGTTTCAGTGTTCAAACTGTGTTTGGAAATTCCTCCACGCTGTCACTTGTCTGTCAGACAGTGGAAATCAAACAGAAACTCAACTTGCTGGAGATCTGCACTAAATTCTGAACCCATTCTGACAGAAGATTGTGAACCTGAATGGTTAAATTTGTTTCTCTCCCCACAGCAGTTCCTTTCCTGTTGAGCGACTCTGGTGATTCCAGTTTCTTTCTATTAAATTCACTCTGGGATGGTTTACATTTCCTGATTGTCTGTTTTACTTGTGAATGTGTTCAGTGCAGTTGTTGCTGACAAGGTTCACATGAATAATCTCAGGAATGATCGGTTTTATGTGTGAGGAGCATTTGATGGTTATGGGGCTGTGCTCAGTGGAGTTCAGACGGGGTGGTGAAAGGGGAGGTGGTTAAGTAAACCTACTGAATGCTGAGAAGCCTGGATACAGTGGACATGGAGAGGATGTTTCCATTAGACGGAGAGTCTGTGATCTGACAGCACAGTCTCAGAATAAAGACGCTTCCCTTTAAAACTGAGATGAGAAAAATTTCTTCAGCCAAAAGATGGCTGATCTGTGGAATTTGTTGCCACAGAGGGTGGTTGGAGGCTGCCATTTGGGTATATTTAGGGCAGAGATTAATATATTCATCATTACTAAGTAGCTTCAGGGTTACAGGAGGAAGGCGGGATATGGTGTTGGAATAAATCTCAGCCATGGTTGAGTGCTGGAGCAGACTCGATGGATCGAATCACCTAATTCTGTTCCTGCATCTTATATCTTAGCGATGACTGAACGATGACTCCTTCCTATCCCTCATCAGGTTTTGTGACGTGTCAGGGGCAGTTACAGATTTGTTCACTGAGATCATTAGATTTGTCTTCAATGTTTAGATTTCAGTGAGCAGAAATATTTTGTTCTCCTTTGTGTTGTTAACGCGCTTCATCATCTTTCATGTTAAAGTTAGACCTGCGGTGAGAGATTTATTGGAAGAAAAGCCCACAACTGGAAGAGAACCACGACTGAAGATGAGGGAACAGCAGCAAGTGACCCAGCCCGAGGACTGAGAGCACCAACTGGAGAGAACCCTTCTGACTCAGGGTTTCCATTGATTCAGTCCGGAGCAAGTTTGGTGAGTGTCATTTACTCAAACACTGGTCCTTTAGACATTACATATCTGTACAGAGTAAGGTAGGGAATAGTTATGGTGAGACTGAATGTGCCCAGAAATACCAGTTATGCCTCTGTCAGACCCAGTTGCAATCACTCCTGGTCTGGTAATGTACTGTCAGTATCCCAGCTCTTTAATCTCACTCACATTCCCTCAGTGTTTGCTCATTTGAAGAACTTGCATCTTATGAAGTAGCTTTTGGTCTGTTCTGAGTGTGGAGAGGGAAAGAGGGGTGTTTATATTACTATCTTGCAAAAAGAAGTAATTGTTTGACATTACTTGCTGCAAACTCACTCCCCATACCCTGTACATTCTCAACCAGATTATTGACATAGATGACAAGTAGCAATGGGTGTAACCCTGGGGAACTCCACGAGGCGCGGGCCTGGACTCCAATAACCAGCCTCCCATCATCACCATCTGCTTCCTGCCATCTAGCTGTTCCCAGACTCTGGACTCTGTGACAAACACAATGTTAGCAGCAAGATTAGACAGAGATTAATATAAAGAGAGATTTGTTGCTTCCTGGTGCGTGGAATGCACTGCCTGAGTCAGTGGTGGAGGCAGATACACTAGTGAAGTTTAAGAGACTACTAGCCAGGTATATGGAGGAATCTAAGGTGGGGGCTTATATGGGAGGCAGGGTTTGAGGGTCGGCACAACATTGTGGGCCGAAGGGCCTGTACTGTGCTGTACTATTCTATATTCTATATCAAGACAGAAACACCTCCTCCTCCGTCATCTGTATAGGGTCCATGATCGCATTGCTGTTTCGCCTCACTGTAAAGACGCTGTATGTCTCCTGAGTAAACATAAATGCAAAAAATCCATTTTAAATCTCCCCCACCTACGTCAGCTTCATGCATTAATGCCCTCTCTGAACTTCAAGAAGACCAATTTTGCCTTTTGGTATACTTTTGTTTTGAATATATTTGATGAAGGAGTTGGTGCTCTCCTTTTCATTATCTGCTGGAGCAAACTCGTGCCGTACTTCAGCCCTCTTGATTCCCTCCTTTAGTAACTCTTGAATTATTTATACTTATCAGTACCTCATTTGTTCTTTCCTGCCTATACTTGCTATGCACTCCTTCACCAGGGTCTCAATATCTGTCAAAACCCAAGGTTCCCTAAACATGTTAGCCCTGCCTTTTATTCTGTCAGCAACATTCAAACTCTGTACTGGTCGTCATTTATGCATTCCATCTCTGTACTCTTAAAATAGCAGTTTTGAAGGCCTCACACTTACCAAGCACAGATTTGCTCGAAAACAACCTGTTCCAATCCACGTTCACCAGATCCTTTCTGATACCATTAAAATTGGCCCTTTCTCCAATTTAGAACCAGACCTACCCATTTCCATAATGATCTTTAAACTAATGGTATTATGATCACTAGATCCAAAGTATTTACCTGCACAGACCTCTGTTACCTGCCCCGTCATGTACCCTAATAGTATTTCAGTCTATAGTTATGACCTCAATATATTGATCAAGGGAACTTCCTTGAACACATTTTACCAACGATATCCCAAACAGCCCTTTAAAGTATGGGTGTCCCGGTCAATAAGTGGAAAGTTACAACCATCTAGCATCATAACCTTCTAAGTTGCCTGTGATTTCTCAAACAATTTGATCCCCCAAATCCTATTGACTATTGGGCACTCTGTAATATAATCCCATCCCTTCCTTATTGTTCAGTTTCACCCATAAGGCCTCAGTGGATGAGCTTTCCAGTTTGTCCTGTATGAGCAATGCAGGGACATTTTCCCTAACTAGTGATGTCACTTGTCCTTCTTTAATCCCTGCCACTCAATCAAATTGTGTCTAACGCAACAGAACCCTGGAAGACTGACCTGCCAGTCCTGCACCTCCTCCAATCAAATCACATTAATGCTTGCAATACTGTAATTCAATACGCTGATCCATGCTCTAAGCTCATCAGCCTTTCCTACAATACTCCTTGCAATGAAATAATACACATTTGGGAACATTTGTTTCACCATGTTCTTTCTTTAGACTCCTGACTTTTTATGTTGGATTAACAGCATCTTTCCCACACAACCACTCCACTATCCACTCTGGTTCTTCATCCCCTTGCAGCTCAAGTTTGACACCTCACCCCATCCCGATGCAGTGTTAACAACCCTTCCCGCAAGGGTATCAGTCCCCCTCCAGTTCGGATGCAAAACGATCATGTCTGTCCAGGTCCCATCTTCCTTGGAATCATCCAAACATCTGCAGCACTCCACAATGCACCATCTCATCAGCCACACGTTAGACTGTATTATATCCTATTTCAGGCCTCACTAGCATGTGGTATGGGTGGCAATCCTGAAGACACAACCCTGGATGTTGTGCACTTTAACCTATCACCTACATCCATGAACTCACTTTGCAGCACCTCTTCACCCTTCCTGCCCTGTCATTGGTGCCGACGTGAACCTTGTCCTCTGCTCACACTACCCTTAAACATGTTTCAGACTGGATGCGAGATTTCCCCGACCATGGCAACACACCATCCAGAAATCTTGTTCTCATTAATAGTGATGGCAGTCACTGCTGCTTCCCGTCACTCACGGGCCACAGTGAAGAGATATGCAAAGTATGCATTAGCTATACAGGACCCTGGTCAGACCCCACTTGAGCTCAGCTCTGGTCACTTCACTACAGGAAGGATGTGGAAACTATAGAAAGGGTGCAGAGGAGATTTACAAGGATTGGGGAGCATGCCTAATGAGAATAGGTTAAGTGAACTCAGCCTTTTCTCTTTGGAGCGGTGGAGGATGAGAGGTGACCTGATATGGGTGTATAAGATGATGAGAGGCATTGATCGTGTGGGTAGTCAGAGGCTTTTTCCCAGAGCTGAAATGGCTAGCACGAGAGGGCACACAGATTTAAGGTGCTTGTAAGTACAGAGGAGATGTTTTACGCAGAGTGGTGAGTGCATGGAACTGTGGTGGAGACGGATATGAAGGGGTGTTTTAAGAGACTTCTGGATACATGGAGCTTAGAAAACTAGAGGGCTATGGGTAACCTTAGGTAATTTCTAATGTAAGTACATGTTCAGCACAGCATTATGGGCTGAAGGGCCTGTGTTGTGCTATAGGTTTTCAATGTTTCTATGTTTCTAAAGTTCACCTGCTATTTCTTTGTCTTCCATTACTAGCTCACCAATATCATTTTCCAGTGGACCAATATCAACTCTCAACTCCATTTTTTCTTTTTATGTAACTGAACAAAAACATTTGTTATCCTGCTTGATATTATTGTCTAGTCTCACCTCATATTTCATCTTTTCCCTTCTTATAGCTTTTTTAGTTGCCTTTTGTTAGATTTTAAAAGGTTTCCAATCATCCAACTTCCCACTCACTTTTGCTTCCATATTGACACTCACTCACTCATGGACTAATCACAGGACACACAAAAGGCGAACAGTATAGATCACCAGCATTTCATCCGAAGTTGCACTGGTGATGTTGCCTAGCTGGGTAATGAAACATCTGCAAGCGAACAAGCCAGCTCGGCAAGCCACTAAACAAGATCTGGGTTATTACACAACACCCAATCTAAGCGAGCCTTTCCCCAAGTAGGCTCAAGCACAATCGCAATAAATCCCCTCTCCTGCGACCCGACACCTTAAGTATGCTTGATTTTCCCATTCCCCTTGCATATTGAAGTTCGCCAGGACAAATGTGTCATTACCCTTATTACATGCCTTTTCCCTTTGCAACTCAAACCCACATCTTGGCGACTATTTGGAGGCCTGTATATGATTCCCATAATGTGCTTTGTTACCCCCTGTAATTTCTTATCTCCACCCACAAAGAGTCAACGTCCTCTGACTTTATGTCCCCTTTTTCTGAAGGTGTAATTCCATCTCGAAAACATAGCCAATGTCTTCCTGCCTGTCCTTTCGAAACAAAGTATATCTTTTGATGTTAAACTCCCAAACAAGATCTTCTTTCAGCCACAACTCAGTAATGGCAACAACGTCGTACCAACCAAAATCGAATTTTGCCTCTGTGGTACAATTTAACACTTGGCTGTGTCCACATTTAAACCTGCTGGCTCATCTTCAGCTCTATCATACTGGTTTCCATCGCCCTGTCATATTAGTTTAAAACACTCCCAACAGCTCCAGTAAATTCGCCTGCAAGAATATCGGACCCTGCTGGAATCCCTGCCCCTTGCTGTATTCTTCGGCCACACACTTATCTGCCACCTCATTCTATTCCTATCCCCACTGTCGGGTGGCACAGGCAGTGATCCCGAGATTACTACCTTTGAGTTCCTGCTTCTCAGCTTCCTTCCTAACTCCCTGTGTTTTGTTTTCCAGACCTCTTCCCTGTTCTCTTCCTATATCATTGGTACCAATATTTATCACGACTCGTGACCTTTCCTTTTCAGGATATTATGGACGTGTCCAGTAACGTTTCGGACCCTGGCTCCTGAGAGGCAAAGTAGCATCGGTGTCTCCTTTTTGAGTCCACAGAATCGCTTACCTCTCCTGCTGACTATAGAGTCCCGTATTACTGCTGACATCTTCTTCAGATTTCTGCTGTTCTGCACAACATCCGGGAGTTGCCTGAGTTCATGTCCCAGCTCCTCGGAGCATAGGATACCACAGAGGTGTGGTGGGGCTTATTGCCTGAGTTCATGTACTAGCTCCTCAGAGCAGAGGAGACTGTAGAGGTGTGGTGAGGGTGTATTGCCTGAGTTAATGTAACAGTTCCTCGGAGAAGAAGAGACTGTAGACTACTGCGGGGTGTGTTACATCGTGACTGGCTGAGCTTGGAAAAGGAAATGGAAATAATGTTCCTTTTCTGTGGCTCAGTACTGACAGTTTCAACCTAAAGAAGTGTCGAGAGTATCCGCTCCATTATGAGAAAGTAAAAGTCAGTAGAGCAAGTAAATTGCCCCCCGACCCCCACTGTTACCCTCTGCGGTGTTGCCCAGTTCAGCAGAAGCTGAGCAGTGAAAGCGGTGAAACCAGCCGCTCCACACAACACTCTCCTCTCCAGAATCACGTGTGCACTTGGTGCTCGCTGGAACACCGGGGAATCTGCAAACTACGAACAGAGGGGAGAGGGGAGGCTTTAACAGCGAACCTGAATCGGATCAGAAATGTTTCGGGGCCATCGTTCATCTTCAGACGCTCTTATCTCTGATCTCCCAATTTCACCCAAACAGTGTCCTTAACAATTTCTTATTATTGGGGTAAATACGTGAGTGTTCAGTGTTCATCAGATCAGGCATTGACCACCTATTTCTGTCCATCCTAAGATGTTCAGCAGAAACACAAGGAGACTCTGCGGGCACAAACTGAAACACTGAGAGTGAACACGATCCTGATGAGGGAGAGGGTGAAGGTTTTCCAGCTGGTTGATCGATACGCTGAGCTCACGGTCATTTCTACTGTTCGAGATCGGAGACTGGTGGAACATGAGCTGCTGGCAAGAGGCAGAGACCACGAGGAGTGGAGAGAGGAACATCTCCGCGGACAGCTGGAGAAAATCGGGATTGCTCATCTGTTTGAGAATAGTTACTCACATAGTTTTTGGGACAAAATGAAAAGATTCTTCACACAATCAACTTCGGGATGTTCAGCAGCAGTGGCCGGAGTCCCAGGGATCGGGAAAACAACATTGGTTCAAAAGATTGTTTATGACTGGGTCACGGGGAAAATATACCAACAATTCCAGTTTGCCTTCAGTTTCAAATTCCGAGATTTAAACTCCATTAATTGCAGAATAAACTTGAAAGAACTGATTCTGCATCAATATCCGTATTTTGGGAATGCCCTGAGAGAGGTCTGGAAGAACCCAGAGGGATTGCTGTTTATATTCGATGGATTGGATGAATTCAAGCACAGAATCGATTTTGCTGACATTCAGAGAGATACAGAACCCAAGCACCAGTGCCCAGATCCTGAATTCCAGTGCAAGGTGTCTGACATTGTGTACAGTTTAATCCAGGGCAAGCTGCTCCCAGGGTGTTCAGTGCTGGTGACCACACGTCCCACTGCGTTACATCTATTGGAAAAGGCGAAGATCAGTGTCTGGGCTGAAATCCTGGGATTTGTTGGTGAGGAACGGAAGGAATATTTCATCAGGTATTTTGAAGATCAGACGGTAGCGGCAGCAACCCTTCCTACTGCTGGATTCTCGCTCTGGCATTGGGTCCCTTCTTCACACACAGAGTCAGGGACCCAGAGCGAATTCCCAAGACCATCACCCAACTATATTCCTACTATATTTACAACATCCTGAAAAACCATGGTCGTGAGATTGACAGTCCCCTGATGTGTTGCTCAGGGTTGGTCAGATGGCCTTCAGAGGAGTGCTCGAGAAGAAGATTGTGTTTACAGGTGGAGATTTGATCAACTACAATCTGCAGCCTTCCCAGTTCCTGATGGAGCTTTTGGAGAGAGAGGATTCTGCCCGGAGCGTGGTGTACACATTTCCCACACCTCACCATCCAAGAGTTTGTAACTGCAGTAGCACAGTTCCTGAATCCACATCCCGGGGATATCCTGTAAAGGGATTTGGGTAAAACTGTAGTGAATCAGATTGTGAAGAATTGTGACAAGTGACCAGGGGATCGGTCAGTAATTCCCCAAGGACAGGAGGGTTCTGTGGTTCCTTGTGAAGGGATGTTGGAGACTTCATCAGATCAGTGAACAACGGTAGTAAATCACAGGAATGGCCGTGTTTCTCACTGACTGTGACACGTCCATTGACAATGTTCCTTCTCAGTTGTACAAGGCCTTGGTGAGACCGCACCTGGAGTATTGTGTGCAGTTTTGGTCCCCTAATCTGAGGAAAGACATCCTTGCCATAGAGGGAGTACAAAGAAGGTTCACCAGATTGATTCCTGGGATGGCAGGACTTTCATATGAAGAAAGAATGGATGAACTGGGCTTGTACTCGTTGGAATTTAGAAGATTGAGGGGGGATCTGATTGAAACGTATAAGATCCTAAAGGGATTGGACAGGCTAGATGCAGGAAGATTGTTCCCGATGTTGGGGAAGTCCAGAACGAGGGGTCACAGTTTGAGGATAGAGGGGAAGCCTTTTAGGACTGAGATTAGGAAAAACTTCTTCACACAGAGAGTGGTGAATCTGTGGAATTCTCTGCCACAGGAAACAGTTGAGGCCAGTTCATTGGATATATTTAAGGGGGAGTTAGATATGGCCCTTGTGGCTACGGGGGTCAGGGGGTATGGAGGGAAGGCTGGGGCGGTGTTCTGAGTTGGATGATCAGCCATGATCATAATAAATGGCGGTGCAGGCTCGAAGGGCTGAATGGCCTACTCCTGCACCTATTTTCTATGTTTCTATGGTTCACTGTTACCAACACTGACTGCAGCAGGTGGGTCAGAGATTCACACCCCCTTCCCAGTGAGAAGGAGATAAATACCATTGTGAGATTGTCCTCCCTGCCCTTCCCCGTGTGTGACTTTTCTCACTACCAGATACCGTGAGCGCATCTCTTCTGGGCCTCTTTTCAGTCTCACCCCTCCCGTACAATCTTTTTCTGTAACCCCTCATCTTGTATGATTATCGTTTCCCCCCGAGTCCTCCTGTGAGACAACTCATCCCTATCCCCCTTCCTCCTGTGGGATCTTTTCCCCAATCCCTTCCTCCTGTTGGATGTCTTCCCCATCCCCCTTCCTCCTGTGGGATCTCGCTTCCCCATCCCCCTTCATCCTGTGGGATCTCTCTTCTCCTCCCCCTTCCTCATGTGGGATCTCTCTTCCCCATCCCCCTTCATCCTGTGGGATCTCTCTTCCCCATCCCCCTTCATCCTCTGGGATCTCTCTTCCCCATCCGCCTTCCTCCTGCTGGATCTCTCTTCCCCATCTGCCTTCCTCCCGCGAGATCTCGCTTCCTCATCCGCCTACCTCCTGCAGGTTCTATCTTCCCCATCTGCCTTCCTCCCGCGAGATCTCGCTTCCTCATCCGCCTACCTCCTGCTGGATCTCTCTTCCCCATCTGCCTTCCTCCCGCAGGATCTCGCTTCCTCATCCGCCTACCTCCTGCAGGTTCTATCTTCCTATCCTTTTGCTTGGCTGGAGTCCCACCACTATCTCCCATCGACACTTTCCCATTCACAAATCTTCCTCACTGGGGGACTTACTTCCATCCTTCAATTCTTGCAGGTAGGTTTGCTAGAGAGGCTCTAGTGGATTTAAACAAGATACAAGTGGCGAGGGGAACCAAAGTGTAGGAACAGATGTAGGGGAGAAGGAAGAAAAAGGAGATAGTAAAGTTGTTTGCACCGTTAGTGATAAACAGAGAGATAGAGGTGGAAAATTTCTTAAATGCATTTATTTTAATGCTAGGAGCATTGTAAGAAAGGTGGATGAGCCTAGAGCATGGATTGATACCTGGAAGTATGATGTTGTAGCTATTAGTGAAACATGGTTGCAGGAGGGGTTTGTTTGGCAACTAAATATTTCTGGATTTCATTGCTTCAGGTGTGCTAGAATCAGAGGGACAAGAGGGGGAGGTGTTGCTTTGCTTGTCAGAGAAAATATTACAGCAGTGCTCTGGCAGGATAGATTAGAGGGCTCGTCTAGGGAGGCTATTTGGGTGGAATTGACGAATCGGAACAGTGTAGTAACACTTATAGGGGTGTATTCTAGACCACCAAATGGGGAGCAAGAATTGAAGGAGCTAATTTGTAAGGAGATAGCAGATATTTGTAGTAAGCACACGGTTGAGAGTGTGGGAGATTTTAATTTTCCACACGTAGACTGGGAAGCCCAGACTGTAAAAGGGCTAGATGGTTTGGAGTTAGTAAAATGTGTGCAGGATAGTTTTTTGCAGCAACACATAGAGGTACCAGCTAGAGAAGGAGCAGTGCTGGATTTCCTGTTAGGGAATGAGATAGGGCAGGTGACGAAGGTATGTGTTTGGGAGCAATTCGGGTCCAGTGATCACAATGCCATTAGTTTCAATATAATTATGGAGAAGGATAGGTCTGGACCGAGGGTTGAGATTTTTGATAGGAGAAAGGCTAACTTTAAGGAGATGCGAAAGGATTTAGAAGGAGTGGATTGGGACAATTTGTTTTATGGGAAGGATGTAATAGAGAAATGGAGGTCATTTTAAGGTGAAATTTTGAGGGTACAGAATCTTTATGTTCCTGTCAGGTTGAAAGGAAAGGTTAAAAGTTTGAGAGAACCATGGTTTTCAAGGGATATTGGAAACTTGGTTTGGAAAAAGAAAGATATCTACAATAAATATAGGCAGCATGGAGTAAATGAGGTGCTCGAGGAATATAAAGAAGGTAAAAAGAATCTTGAGAAAGAAATTAGAAAAGCTAGAAGAAGATACGAGGTTGTTTTGGCAAGTAAGGTGAAAATAAATCCAAAGTAAATGCAAAGGGTTTCTACCGTTATATTAATAGCAAAAGGACAGTAAGGGATAAAATTGGTCCCTTAGAGAATCAGAGTGGGCAGCTATGTATGGAGCCAAAAGAGATGGGGGAGATTTTGACCAATTTCTTTTCTTCAGTATTCACTAAGGAGAGGATATTGAATTGTGTATGGTAAGGGAAACAAAGAGGGTAGTTATGGAAACTATGATAATTAAAGAAGAGCAAGTACTGGAGCTTTTAAGGAATATAAAAGTGGATAAGTCTCCAGGTCCTGACAGGATATTCCCTAGGACCTTAAGGGAAGTTAGTGTGGAAATAGCAGGGGCTCTGACAGAAATATTTCAAATGTCATTAGAAATGGGGATGGTGCCGGAGGATTGGAGTATTGCTATATATGGTATATATAATTATCTGGATAGACAGGGTCTGATTAGGAACGGTCAACATGGATTTGTGCATGGAAAGTAATGTTTGACAAATCTTATTGAATTTTTTGAAGAGGTTGCTAGGAAAGTTGACAAAGGTAAAGCGGTGGATGTTGTCTATATGGGCTTCAGTAAGGCCTCTGACAAGGTTCCACACGGAAGGTTAGTTAGGAAGGTTCAATCGTTAGGTATTAATATTGAAGTAGTAAAATGGATTCAGCAGTGGCTGGATGGGAGACGCCAGAGAGTAGTGGTGGATAAATGTTTGTCAGATTGGAGGCCGGTAACTAGCGGTGTGTCTCAGGGATCTGTACTGGGTCCAGTGTTGTTTGGCATATACATTAATGATCTGGATGATGGGGTGGTAAATTGGATGAGTAAATATGCAGATGATACTAAGATAGGTAGAGTTGTGGATAATGAAGTAGGTTTTCAAAGCTTGCAGAGAGATTTAGGCCAGTTAGAAGAGTGGGCTGAAAGATGGCAGAGGGAGTTTAATGCTGATAAATGTGAGGTACAACATTTTGGTAGGACTAATCAAAATAGGACATACATGGTAAATGGTTGGGCATTGAAGAATGCTGTAGAACAGAGGGATCTGGGAATAATGGTGCATAGTTCCCTGAAGGTGGAATCTCATGTGGATAGGGTGGTGAAGAAAGCTTTTGGTTTGCTGGCCTTTATTAATCAGAGCATTGAGTATAGGAGTTGGGATGTAATGTTGAAATTGTACAAGGCATTGCTAAGGCCAAATTTGGAGTATTGTGTACAGTTCTGGTCACTGAATTATAGGAAAGATGTCAATAAAATAGAGAGAGTACAGAGAAGATTTACTAGAATGTTACCGGGGTTTCATCACCTATGTTACAGAGAAAGGTTGAACAAGTTGGGTCTTTACTCTTTGAAGCGTAGAAGGTTGAGCGGGGACTTGATAGAGGTATTTAAAATTATGAGGGGGATAGATAGAGTTGACGTGGATAGGCTTTTTCCATTGAAATTGGGGGAGATTCAAACTAGAGGACATGAGTTGAGAGTTAAAGGGCAAAAGTTTAGGGGTAACATGAGGGGGAACTTCTTTACTCAGAGAGTGGTAGCTGTGTGGAACGAGCTTCCAGCAGAAGTGGTTGAGGCAGGTTCGATGTTGTCATTTAAAGTAAAATTGGATAGCTATATGGACAGGAAAGGAATGGAGCGTTACGGGCTGAGTGCGGGTCAGTGGGACTAGGTGAGAGTAAGCATTTGGCATGGACTAGAAGGGCCGAGATGGCCTGTTTCCGTGCTGTAATTGTTATATATCGTTATATGGTTAACCCTACCCCTCTGGAGTCTCTCACATCAGAAACATTTCTCTCATCGGGAAATGAGGCAGAATATGTGGAGTTCACAGGGTCACATCGACAGACTAAATTACCGACATTCGGTGAATACCCTGGAGCTGGGCAGTGAGGGACATTGATAATGATGGGAACTCCGATCAGTGATTTACCGAAGGGTTTAATGTTTCCTGAAATATTCGAGTGAGAGAAATTCCCTCAGACCCACAGTTTGAATCACTTTGTTGATCAACTTGTTTGTTTGTGTTCAGACTTGGGAGGAATAAACTGGGAGATTCAGGAGTGAAACTGGTGTCTGCGGCTCTGAGGAACCCAGAGTGTAAAATACAGAAACTGTGGTAAGTACCAGACTGTGGGAGATTGTGTTTTCGGTCACTGGGTGTCTGACACTGAACATTAATGCGATCAGTAATTGTGTTACTGATAAACACTGGGGATTTGTACCGTCTCCTGTCTCTCTGTGTCCTTCACCCTCACTCTCTCTCATCTCCAGGCTGTGGGATGTCGGTCTCACAGATTCTGGTGCCGAGGATCTCGTCTCCGCTCTCAGTACAAACCCATCACTGACGGAGCTGGACCTGAGTGGTAATAAACTGGGAGATTCAGGAGTGAAACTGGTGTCTGCGGCTCTGAGGAACCCGGAGTGTAAAATACAGAAACTCTGGTAAGTACAAGACTGTGGGAGATTGTGTTTACAGTCACTGAGTGTCTGACACTGAACAATAATGTGATCAGTAATTTCTTTATTAACCTTTTTATTGATTTAAAAGTATAAATACAGTAAAGAGAATTAGTTCAAGTATATATATCAGTAACAATATAAACCAAGATTAAGATAGACATTGTCAAAGTCATAGATATTAAACTAGTATAATATATAATAAAAGAAAATGAAAATAACAATTCTCCTCTTAACCAGTTTATGAAGAGAAAGGAAAAAACATTGGGTTTTAAATGAAAAGGGAAAAAAAACACTACACTATAACAAAACAAAAAAAGGGGGACTGGGCATCTCATTTTGAGGATACGACCCAAAAAGAGAGAGAGAGAAAGACTTTCTGATCAAATCTAAAACTTCGATTAAAAAAAGATTGTAAGAGTAATAAATCAAATTAAATGAAAATATTGGATAAAAGGTCACCATATTTGCTCAAATTTAAAGGATGTATCAAATGTCCGACTTCTTATTTTCTCTAAACTTAAACAGGACATAATGGAGGAGAGTCAGTAAATGACTGTAGGTGGATTAGAATCCTTCCACTCCAATAAAGTGGCTCTCCCAGCCGGTAAGGTCGAAACGGCTATCATACATCGAGCGGAAACAAGAATATTTCGTAAGCAAATTAGGTTGTAGATCCAGATCCAAGACTTTTGATAGTGTTTTAAAAACATCTCTGCAAAAGTTATCTGGCTTTATACAAGACCAATACGTATGAGTTAAAGCATCCAGCTCAATATTACATCTGTCACAAGTAGGATTAATACTGGAGAAAATATGCGCTGGTTTATCCTTTGACACATGGGCCCGATGCGCTACCTTGAACCGTATCAAGGAACGACAGGCACAAATAGATGAGTTGTTAACCAAATGAAAAGTTTTACTCCATTGATTATCTGAAAATGACTCTTGAAGAGCATTTAATTTTATCATCAGATATCATTCGTGAACTCAATAACCGTTTATAGATTAAGCTAACAACCTTTTTTGAAATGGACTCTCCAGGAGGCGCTCATGGTGTGAGGTACATTTTGGCTTCGCTCCATTCCCTTTTCTTCTTTTACCCGTAACCACCCTTATTTAATCTGTTTATACCTACACTAATAGGTTTATAACACAAATATATCTTTGAACTTTGATTTTAACTCGCTGGAAATGTGAACCAGAGGACGAGAAGTTAAAAATGGGAAGGACTCCAACGGCAACGGGAAAAAAAAGATGGCGATCCTAAAGCATCTAAGCAAATACCAATAACTTTTGAAATAATGTCGAATCTTCTAGATGAAAAACTTAATCAAAGATTTGCTGTGTTTGAAGAAGTTTTGACGATGATTCAAGATGATATTAGATCGTTTAGATGTGAAATTGATCAACAGCAAACTAGAATTTCAGAACTGGATGCTGCCCGTTGGCAGAGGACAAAAGATTGAAGCCCTGGAAAAAAATCTGGCTTCAACATCCCATGTTGGAACGTTATAAATCCAAGATTATTGATCTCGAAGATCGATCCCGATGACAGAACTTGCGGATAATCGGGCTTCCCAAAGATATCGAGACGGCCGATCCTACCAAATACTTTTCTCAATTTTTAATGGATATGTTTGGTTCAGAGGTTTTGGAGGCCCCTCCATTGCTCGATCGCGTGCACCATACATTGCGCCCCAAACCTTCCAGAGAATTTAAACTGAGACCCATTATTATTCTGTTCCATTATGCTCACATGAAGGATCGTGTGGTACGAGCTGCGTAGCGGAAAGATATGATCGAATTTCAAAGTTTCAAATTTTGCCTCGTTGAAGATTTCAGTCCTGAAGTTCTGAGGGAATGGATAGCTTTTAAACCACAGATGTCAGAATTTTATCAAAAAGGCCTTAACCAGCGTTGCTGTTTCCAGCACGTTTGAAAATAGTTCTTGCCGATAACTCTCGTCGTCTGTTTAAATCTCCGGATGAAGCTCAGTTTTCTTGACAATCAGCATTCCTCTGCTCCGGACTAATTAACGGACTGTTGTTTATTCTCTTTGTTCTTACATGCTTGTTTTTTCAGTAGATCCAGATCCAAAACTTTTGATAGGGTTTTCAAAACATCTCTCCAAAAGCTTACAGCTTTGGATTTTTATAATCTGAGGGCTTTTGCCCTGGGTTTGTAGGGTAGGTATTTTTCATATTTTCGGATAAGTTTTCTTTCTTTACTGATTCTGTATTTTATTTATTCTTTTTTACTTTTTATTTTTCTTTCTTTGAAACTTTATAGGCCTATATCCTTGCTAAATGTGGATTCCAAGATATTTTCAAAATTACTGGCAACTAGACTGGAGAAAGTATTGCCTCCAATTATTTCTGTTGACCAGACTGGATTTATTAAAAATCATTATTCCTTCTTTAATATTAGGAGATCAATGAATATTGTTTATACTTCTTCATCCAGAACTCCAGAATGTGTCATTTCACTGGACACTGAGAAAGCTTTTGACAGAGTCGAATGGACATATTTGTTTAATTCGCTTGAGAAATTCAATTTTAGTCCGATATTTATATCTTGGATTAAACTGATATACCTTACCCCCTTCGGCATTTACCAATAATCAAAGATCTCCCTTTTTTCCAGTTATTTCCTGGTACTCGGCAGGGTTGCCCTCTTTGTCCATTATTATTTGATATTGCCCTGGAACCTTTAGCTATTGCTATTCGTGACTCTCCTAATATATTTGGCATTACCCGCAGGAATGAGATACACAAACTATCACTATATGCAGATGATTAATTATTATATATCTCTAACCCTGAGAAATCCATTCCGGCAGTGTTAGCTCTGCTTCCTCAGTTGAGTAACTTTTCCGGTTACAAATTGATTAATAAGAAGCATAAGGACTTATTGAAGTTCAATTTTTTTTCCTAAATCCTTTTTTAATACTGTTGATTCCAAAAGTTCCTCTTATATATGGCAGAATAAAAATCTCAGATTAAGTAAAAAATACTTACGTAGAACATAGACATAGAACATAGAATAGTACAGCACAGTACAGGCCCTTCGGCCCACAATGTTGTGCCGACCCTCAAACCCTGCCTCCCATGTAAGCCCCCCATCTTAGATTCCTCCATATACCTGTCTAGTAGTCTCTTAAACTTCACTAGTGCATCTGCCTCCACCACTGACTCAGGCAGTGCATTCCATGTACCAACCACTCTCTGAGTAAAATACCTTCCTCTAATATTCCCCTTGAACTTCCCACCCCTTACTTTAAAGCCATGTCCTCTTGTATTGAGCAGTGGTGCCCTGGGGAAGAGGCGCTGTCTATCCACTCTATCTATTCCTATTATCCTCTACACCTCTATCATGTCTCCTCTCACCCTCCTTCTCTCCAAAGAGTAAAGCCCTAGCTCCCTTAATCTCTGATCATAATGCATACTTTCTAAACCAGGCAGCATCCTGGTAAATCTCCTCTGTACCCTTTCCAATGCTTCCACATCCTTCCTTTCGTGAGGTGACCAGAACTGGACACAGTACTCCAAGTGTGGCCTAACCAGAGTTTTATAGAGCTGCATCATTACATAGCGATTCTTAAACTCTATCCCTCGACTTATGAAAGCTAACACCCCATAAGCTTTCTTAACTACCCTATCCACCTGTGAGGCAACTTTCAGGGATCTGTGGACATGCACCCCGAGATCCCTCTGCTCCTCCACACTACCAAGTATCCTGCCATTTACTTTGTACTCTGCTTTGGAGTTTGTCCTTCCAAACTGTACCATCTCACACTTCTCCGGGTTGAACTCCATCTGCCACTTCTCAGCCCACTTCTGCATCCTATCAATGTCTCTCTGCAATCTTTGACAATCCTCTACACTATCTACAACACCACCAACCTTTGTGTCGTCTGCAAACTTGCCAACCCACCCTTCTACCCCCACATCCAGGTCGTTAATAAAAATCACAAAAAGTAGAGGTCCCAGAACAGATCCTTGTGGGACACCACTAGTCACAATCCTCCAATCTGAATGTCCTCCCTCTACCACCACCCTCTGCCTTCTGCAGGCAAGCCAATTCTGAATCCACCTGGCCAAACTTCCCTGGATCCCATGCCTTCTAACTTTCTGAATAAGCCTACCGTGTGGATCCTTGTCAAATGTCTTACTAAAATCCATATAGATCACATCCACTGCACTACCCTCATCTATATGCCTGGTCACCTCCTCAAATAACTCTATCAGGCTTGTTAGACACGATCTGCCCTTCACAAAGCCATGCTGACTGTCCCTGATCAGACCATGATTCTCTAAATGCCTATAGATCCTATCTCTAAGAATCTTTTCCAACAGCTTTCCCACCACAGACGTAAGGCTCACTGGTCTATAATTACCCAAACTCCCTTCTACCTTTTTTGATGGGGGACATTTTGGCCAATTCCCTGCCCTCCCCTTTAATGGCTGCACGCCAGGTTTAATTCCCAACCGTTCTAACGGAACTGGCTCCAGCCTGAAGCTGTCTGTCGTTCGGAGCGTTCCCACAGTGATTAATTTCCGCCTCCTGTCCAGTGGCACAGCTTCCAGTGGATGTGCGGGTTTGAGACTCCCCCACGAGACCCCGGGGAATTAGACAGGAAGAGCCTGGGGGCCGGGGTTCAGTCTGGGACACTGGTGTCCCGGGGCGGGATTATCCCGGGAGAGAATCCTTTTGCTCCCTTTGCTGAGGACGGTGCATTCGGCAGTCTGGCTGATATAATGATGTTAAATTGACAAATACCTCGGCAGTGACCCTGGATCTGCAGCGATCTCAGACACGGCCCTGAAGTGTGATTTTATAATCATCGGTTCCCCGATGCAGAGTGACGGTGAGAAACGGGACTGATTATTCAATCTGTCACTCATTGTCACCGGTCAGTTAATTGTGTGTGATTCTGAGTGAGTTGGGAGCAGCTTATTTATCCCTGCACACGAGCAGCTCACACATTGTTTAATTTACATTTGTCATGATGAAATCAATAAACCACTGTAATTTCCTGTCTTGGTGTCGGACTCGAGTCTCACTAGAGGAGAAACAGTACCCTGGGGTAACTGCTGCCCACCGCACCCGGTGAACTGCAATAATGGTGTGAGCTCCTCACACTGGTACGGCAGCGTCTCAGCTCCAGGCTGAGGGATGTCAGTCTGATAGTGTCTGGTCCCCAGGATCTGTTCACTCCCCATCCCGGCTGACCACCGCATCCTCTCACGCCAGATACTCGCACTATCCTGATCCCCACCTTCCTGCGTGCTTTCTTGCTCTCACAGTCAAAAACAATAAAGGAGATTGGAAGCTCATATACTGTATAATATCGGACCCACGTCCACCAAGGTCGCAAACAGAAGGGAACAGAAGCAATCAACACGGGCTGAAGCTCCCTCTTTACAGACCTGGCACACAAACCCGGGGCCAGACAGAGTCAAGCTTCCTCCGCACAGACCCAGCTCACACCCCCACAATCAAAGCATCTCATAATCTTATACACCTCTATCAGGCCACCTCTCATCCTCTGTTGCTCCAAGGAGAAAAGGCCAAGTTCACTCAACCTATTCTCATAAGGCATGCTCCCCAATCCAGGCAATATCCTTGTAAATCTCCTCTGCACCCTCCCCATGGTTTCCATATCCTTCCTGTAGTGAAGCGACCAGATCTGAGCCAGTACTCCAAGTGGGGTCTGACCAGTGTCTATATAGCTGCAACATTACCTCTCGGCTCCTAAATTCAATGCCACGATTGATGAAGGCCAATATACCGTACACCTTCTTAACCACGGAGTCAACCTGCACAGCTGCTTTGAGCATCCTATGGACTCGGACCTCAAGAACCCTCTGATGCTCCACACTGCCAGGAGTCTTACCATTAACACTACCTGTAAAAGTACAATGAAGGAATAGGGAAAAAGCCTAAGAAGGTTAATGCGTACGGATAACTGCATTCTACTCTTTATTTGTTGTTTAATCTCCCCGAGGGGAGGTGCAGCATTCCGAGGGGTACTGCAATACTGGGTCGATGCACGGAGTGGACGAAGGAAGCCCCTATTCCATCTTCCTGTTCCAAAAATCAATGTAATATATAGTCCCAGATAAGGGACGCATCAGATTTTAAACTGATAAGAACTGATTTTTTTGAAAAATATACTTTATTCAGAAATATTACAAAATAAAATTATTTGCAAAAAAACATTTGTTGACCCTAAGTCCTTATAGAATAAAGTTATTTACAATAAATCATGTGTTTACTCTGTCCTTATTCAAAATAAAGATGTTTACAATAAATCATTCATTGACTCTCATTCCTTTACTGATGTTCCATTACAGTCTATACCTTTCCACATTTCCAGCCACTCCTGTAGCACGATGTTGATTCATCTATCCACACCACTGAGGAGAGGAATACTCTTCGCCACCCGACTCCTCGCACTCCCGCGCGCGGGTGACAAACCTTAAACTGTGGTCCTTCTCCACCCGGCTTTTGCGGTGGCTGCACCAAGTTTGAGTGCATCCCCCAGCACGTGATTTATAATTTAAATTTTTAATATTTACTATCGATTTGTACTCCAGGGAGCACGAAGAGCAGAATCAAATATCGCTGTGATGATTGTACGCTCTAGTATCAATTGTTTGGCAACAATAAAGTACTCCTGCAGCTGAGAATGTGCCAGTAAATCATCAATTTTCGGGCCGACCGAAGAGCGTCCTTCACCGAGTTGATGATCTGACAGCAGCACCGGATGTTGGTCTCCGTGTGCGTCCCCGGGAACAGCCCGTAGATCAGAGAGTCCTCGGTTACGCAGCTGCTGGGGTTGAAACGTGACACCGTCCCTTCTGTCATCCTCCACACCCTCTCTGCGAACTGACAGTGTGCGAAGAGGTGGGTCACAGACTCCTCCTCACTGCAGTCCTCCCGTGAGCAGTGGGGAGCGGAGACGATGTTCCAGGCGTACAGGAGGGATCTGACTGGGAGGGCCCCTCTCATCGCCAGCCAGGCAAGGTCCTGGTGACTGTTGGTGAGGTCTGGCGATGAGGCATTTTGCCAGATGAACTGGACGGTCTGCTCAAGGAACCACCCCACTGTGTCCATCTCGTCCTTCTCCTGCAGTGCCTGCAGGACATTACGTGCCGACCACTGCCTGATGACCCTGTGGTCAAAGGCGTTCTCCTGGAAGAACTTTTCTATGAAGGACAGGTATGGCAGCAACGACCAGCTGACGGGGGCGTTGCGCGGGAGTGGGGCCAGCCCCATCCTTCCTAGCCCGGGTGACAGGTAGAACCTGGGCACATAGTGGTACTTGGTGCCCACATACCTGGGCTCTACACACAACCTGATGCAGCCACACACGAAGCTGGCCATCAGAATGAGGGCGACATTGGGGACATTCTTGCCCCCATTATCCAGGGACTTGTGCATGACGGTCCGTCTCACCCGCTCCACCTTGGATCCCCAGAGAAATCTGAAGACAGCTCGGGTGATTTCTGAGCTGTAGGAGCGGGGGACGGGCCACACCTGCGCCAAGTGCAGCAGCCCTGAGAGCACCTCACACCTGATGACCAGGTTCTTGCCCGTTATCGACAGGGAGCGCCCTCCCCACAGTCCCAGTCTCTGTTTCACCTTGGCAGTCCGCTCCTGCCAGTTCTTGTTGCACGCCTCATCCCCTCCAAACCAGATCCCCAACACCTTCACGTGGTCAGACCTGATGGCGAAGGGGATGCTGGATCGGTCGGGCCAGTTGCCGAATAGCATAGCTTCGCTCTTCGTGCGGTTGACCCTGGCCTCCGACACTAGCTCAAACTGTTCGCAGATGCCAATCAACCTGCAAACTGACCTCGGATCAGAGCAGAAGAGGGTGACGTCGTCCATGTACAGGGAGGTTTTCACTTGGGTCCCTCCACTGCCTGGCAGCATCACCCCTCTTATGCCCTCATCCCTCCTGATGGCTTCGGCAAAGGGTTCAATGCAGCAGACAAACAAGACAGGGGAGAGAGGTTTCCCACCCATTGACCTGGACTGCACTACAGATGTCTGTGTCGAGCAGTCTGATCTGATTCCGGATTCCCTCCCCAAAACCAATTTTGGAGAGCACATCCGCCATGTACGTGTGCAATATCCTGTCGAAGACTTTCTCCTGGTCCAAGCTGACCAGGCAGGCGTTCACCCCCGTCCTGCACATCGGCGATGGTGTCCCTCAGCAGCGTGAGGCTGTCTGAGATCTTCCTGCCCGGTACAGCGCAGGTTTGGTCCGGGTGGATCACCTGTCCCAGAGCAGACTCGACCCTGTTGGCAATGGCCTTCAACAGGATCTTGTAGTCCACATTCAGGAGAGATGGATCTCCAATTCCTGATGTCCTCCCTTTCCCCCTTCTGCTTGTAGATGAGGGTGATCGTGCCCTTCCTCATGGACTCTGACATACTGCCGGCCAGAAGCATAGCGTTGTACACTTCCAGCAGGTCTGGGCCCATCCAGTTCCACAGAGCCGAGTACAACTTAGCCGGTAAGCCGTCGCCTCCGGGAGTCTTACCCGACCCAAAGGAATGGATGGAGCCTGTCAACTCGACCAGAGTCAGTGGCTGATCCAGACTCTCCCGCTTGCCGTCGCCTAAGACCTGCGTGATAGATGACAGGAAGTTGCGGGAGGCTGTGGATTCTGTGGCCTTTTCATCGTACAGACCGGCATAGAAGGACCTGCAGATCCTCAGTATGTCATTCTACGAGGACACGACTGAGCCGTCCTCTTCCTTAAGGTTGAGGATCACAGAGCTCCCCTTGTGCACCTTCTGGAAGAAGAAGCCTGAGCACGTCTCGTCCTGCTCCACGGTTTGGACCCTTGATCGGTAAATGATCTTGGAGGATTCAGCGGCAAGGTGCTGGGCTTTCGGGCTCTTCACCTCTCGCAGTTCCTCCCCGACATCCACCCCCTTCGACTGCAGAAGGAGGAGTTACTGCAACTCTGTCTGGAGTTTACGCAGTTCCATATAACCATATAACAATTACAGCACGGAAAGAGGCCATCTTGGCCCTTCTAGTCCACGCTGAACTCTTACTCTCACCTAGTCCCACCGACCTGCACTCAGCCCATAACCTTCCATTCCTTTCCTGTCCAATTTAACTTTAAATGACAACCTCAAACCTGCCTCGACCAGTTCCCGCTCCTGGCTTGCTTTCTGGATACCCTTGCGTATGAAGAACTTCTTGATGTTCTCCTTGGTGGCTTCCCACCAGAGAACTGGGGAATCAAAGGTTTTCAAGGTTTTCCAACCTGTGTACTCCTCCTCTAGTCCTACTTGTAGCAGAAAGAGTGAAGATGTATCAATTAGTCGGCCAGGCAGCATCTCTAGGGAGAGGTACAGTCGACGTTTCAGGCCGAGACCCTTCCTTCAGTTAGTCCTGACGAGGGGTCTCGGCCTGAAACGTCGACTGTACCTCTTCCTGGAGATGCTGCCTGGCCTGCTGCGTTCACCAGCAACTTTGATGTGTGTTGCTTGAATTTCCAGCATCTGCAGAATTCCTCGTGTTTGTGCATCAGTTAGTGATCTCCAAACTGAGTTGGGTCTCACTGATGTAGAGGAGGCTACACTGGGAGGAAGAGTGATTATGAAAGAGGTGTAGGGATAGATGTAACACTTATTGTGGTTGCAGGGTGTTTGGCAGACGAGAGTCACAGCGAGAGTGATCCCTGTGATAAATGGAGACGGACGTGGAGAGGAAGATGTGCCTGGTGGTGAGATCCTGGTGGAGATAGTGGAAATTGCAGAGAATATGTTGAATGCAGAGCTTCAGTGAATGGCAGATGCAGAAAAGGTAATCCTATCGTTATTATGTCGTGGAGGGGACATGGGGAGAGGGCAGACGTGCAGGAAATGGAGGAGTTACGGGTGAGTTCTGTATTGATTGCAGTGGGCAGGAAACCCCTTTATTGATTGAAAAAAGATTTCTTGGATGTCCTAGCATGAAAAACCTCCTCATAAAATCAGATGCAGCAGAGACAAAGAAACTGAGAGAAGGGAATAGTATCCTTGAAAGTGACAGTGTGAGCAGAGTTTCCATAGGTCCATTTAATGTCAGAAAGTAACTGTTGTGGACAAGGTAACTGTGGGAGTCAGTAGGTTTGTTAAAGAGGCCAGAAGGTAATCCGTTTCTGGAGACAGAGAGAGACAGATCAGGAAAGGGGAGTGAGATCATGAAAATGGACCAAGCAAATTTGAGAGAGGGGGTGTATGTTGGTGGGAAAGTTGACAAATCTGACGACAACATGAGGAAATCTGCAGATGCTGGAATTTTAAGCAACACACATAAAAGTTGCTGGTGAACGCAGCAGGCCAGGCAGCATCTCTAGGAAGAGGTACAGTCGACGTTTCAGACCGAGACCCTTCGTCAGGGCTCACTCCAGACTAAGTCTGACGAGCTCCACACGGGAGCTGGAAACAGCATCAATGACGTCATCAATGTGGTGGAGAAAGTTTTACCTGTCTACCTTTGAACGCTCCAAAAACAGCCCAAAATTTTAAAACAACACCAAATTACTTCACTATACTCAATGCGGCACTAGCCAAAGGGCAGATTACAAATCATTTCCTTACTCAATGAGAAAGGTTCAATCTTCTTCCATGGTGTCAGGTAGTTTCTTTGCATCCCAATCGCAGTACTCTTGGCAACTCACAGCAGGCTGGTCCCAGGGTAACTCTGTAACCCAAAATCATAGTCATACTTTATTGATCCTGGGGGAAATTGGTTTTCATTACAGTTGCACCATAAATAATAATAAAACCATAAATAGTTAAATAGTAATATGTAAATTATGCAAGGAAATAAGTCCAGGACCAGCCTATTGGTTCAGGGTGTCTGACCCTCCAGGGGAGGAGTTGTAAAGTTTGATGGCCACAGGCAGGAATGACGATCTGTACTGCATCTCGGTGGAATGAGTCTCTGGCTGAATGTACTCCTGTGCCCAACCAGTACATCATGTAGTGGATGGGAGACATTGTCCAAGATAGCATGCAACTTGGACAGCATCCTCTCTTCAGACACCACCGTCAGAGAGTCCAGTTCCATCCCCACAACATCACTGGCCTTACGAATGAGTTTGTTGATTCTGTTCACACAAAATAATCTGCAGATGCTGGGGTTGTTGATTCTGTCGGTGTCTGCTACCCTCAGCCTGCTGCCTCAGAACACAACAGCAAACATGATAGCACTGGCCACCATAGACCCGTAGAACATGCATCATAAAGACCTGTGGCTAGTACATTCTGCCCAGGAGATGTGCCCTGGCACTGAAGAGCAATCTCCCTGTTCAATCACAGCTACACTACCATTTAAAAGAAAATGATTAAAATAAATTTGAGAAACTTCAGCCTTGCAAACAGCCAAGCTTTAAAGTTCCCAAACCACAGCGGGAGAAAGGCAAAGAAGTCAGAATGTTACAGTGCTGGTTATTTAACATTCTGTAATCTACAACTTAGTATTCTTCTATCACACCAATAGTGTTGAACGAATAGAGTTCACTGCATAGGGTTATTGAAACGCTAATCTGTGGCTGGTCCTGCAAAAAAAAAATTGCTCCCCAGGGATGGACGAAAGGAACTGGGATAATAATCTCACGACAGAATGGCAATCTTTTGAAATAAAATAAGTGCTGGGAATACTTGCCACTTCAGTCAGCATTTTGCAGAGAAATAGAGCAAATGTGTCAGGTTAATGGCTCTTAGAACTGATGAAAGATCACTGCCATGATTAAGAATCACATCTGAATCATTAACTGCTTCTTTCTCTACAGAATGCTGCATTACCACCAAATCCTTTTCGGCATTTTATGCCTCTTTTCCCCAGATTTCCACCTTTTTTTTTCCTCCTTGGAGACGTAGTAAGTGATACAAGCCATAGGTTGGAGAATGTTGTTAAATGCTGCATGGAGCTAGACAAACTTAGGCAAATACGGAATGTTCATAATTACTTCCGGTATTTGGCTGGTGGGATACGGCAGAAAGGCCTTCGGATGTCAGGAAAGTAGTATACCCACATTCTCCCGATTATCGCCGATTTCTTAATGGAACCAGTTCTGGTCAACAAGCTTTCTTTACCAATGAAGTCCAGCCGGACGGTTAGATTATTTTCTGTGGAAATAATCCATTGACTGCAATGCCGTTATTTGCCACATGCCAGCTCACACTTAAATATTGTCCGAGTTGCAACCCTACCCCCTCCCTTTCATCCGACTCTATCCCGTCCCTCTCCCCGACCAACTCAACTACCCATCGTCCCCCATCAAACGACCTCACTTACCCCATTTACAACCCTCTCCTTCTTCGCAATCCCCAGCCATCGCTTCCACCCGATGTTCCTAGCCACCCTCCTCCCGTTTCCGGAGGACCCCTCCCCAATCACCTGCCCCGCCAGGCTCGCCAAACGACCCGGCCGCAACTTCGCTTCTCTCGCTGCAACGCCTTCCGTAAACGTCATCACGCTTGCAATGACATCAGACGCTAGAGGGCGGGCAGAACAGCTGAGGAGGAGGAGTTTGCATACAAACCAGGGCCGCCTCTCTCATTTGGTTGGCGGAATATCCGCTATTTTACATGATCAGCTGTATTCCGAAAGAGATTTCGCGACAAGGGAGAAAAATACAACTTATGTCAAAGACTGAGCGAAATTACACCAAACCTACTTCAAAAGTTGAAGAGAGGTAGGATAAATCGGTGTCCTGTAGACAGTCGGTCCAACTTAATAGAGGGAAGACTAGCAAGATCCGAAAGGGTCCGGACATTTGTGGTATCGCTTCTCGGCCTTTTGGCTAAGATCAAGTGTAGTATCTGTTCTTATCAGACCAGAAGGCGGAGGAGGAGAGTTCGCGCTGACGCAGGGGTGGATCCTAATGCTGATTGGCCTCCAATCTAACACCCCATACCAGCGACGACAGCAGTGAGTCAGAAGATGGCAGCAGCGAGCAGTACATCAGCTCGAGGCCAGGGTATCAAGAACACTGTCAGGCTGACAGTGCGAGACCGGAACGGGGGCACCGGCTTCACCCGAGAGACCTTCATCCGGAAGGTCTTGCTGGATTGCTGCGGATTTGCGCCCGATGACATCTACTGCGTCCAGGACTTCGCAGGTTTCTTCGATGTCACTTTCCGGCAGGCTGCAGGGTGGCAGAAGCTGTACCAGCAGCTTCAGCTGAAGGGGACAGAGGCGCCGCTGTCACTGCTGAAAGCACAGCCCCTCTTTGCAACGGCTACGCAACAGGAAAGGACAATCACGGTGCACATGTTCAACCCGCACGTGCCAGTGGTAGATGTCCTTACGTTCCTCGCTCGGTATGTGGAGAGCGTAGGAACACCAGCAGACGTGAAGGACGGGCTGGGAATCTGGACCAGCAAACGGCAGGTGAAGGTGAAGCTGAGGTTGGATTCCAACGGCGGCATCATCCAGCCCCCCTCTGTCTTCGCCATCGGAGGGAACCGAGGGTACATGGTGTACGCGGGACAACCCAGGGTGTGCCGAAACTGCGGCAAGGAAGGGCACATCGCAGCCCAGTGCAGGGTGGTGATGTGCAAGAACTGTAAAATGGAAGGCCACCTGACCAAAGACTGCACGCAGGCCAAGGCCTGCAACCTCTGCGGACAGGCCGGCCACCTGTACAGAGCCTGCCCGAAGCGTGGGGGCACCTACGCACAGGCGACCAGGGGAGGTGCTGGCCCTGAAAGGGCCCAGGCTGATGCGGACGTACCCGCCAGTGCTGCAGATGAGGCACCCGACAGGACGGATGACGAGACCAGGGAGGAAGGTGCAAGCACCCCAAGACCTGCCACCCCACTGCAGACCCTCCAGGACCAGGCAAACGACGAGCAGGAGTCCACGGAGGAGGGGAGAGCTGAGGCGGAAACCGAATGGAAGGTCGTGAAACGAAAAAAGACCCAAAAGGCGGCGGCCAAGCGACAGAAGGCGGAGCAACGCCAGAAAAGGGCAGGGAACCACGCAGCCCCTGGTACCCTGTCCTCTTCAGAGGAGGAAGGAGTTGGGGGAGGCCAGCAGCCCCGGCGGAAGAAGCGGCTGGCAGAACAGGTGGAGAGGAGGAGAGAGAGGGGAGAAAGTCTGCTGGCCACCCCCCAAGTACAGGAGGCGGAGAGCAGCAGACGCACAGAGCTCCGGGAATCCGGGAGCAGAGCCACGGCTGGCACCCAGCAGCCGGAAGGGGAAGCAGCCCAGGAAGTCAGCAACCCCCCGGGCCCAGACCCAGAACCAGAACGGCCACACACGGAGGAGTACTACCAGCAGTACCTGAGCCCACAGGAGGTGGAAAACTTCACAAAGGCGGTGGGGATGAAGGCTCAGGATGGCAAGAGTGAGGACGGAGAGCAGCCAAAATAAAAGACTTAACGATGGCAGACCTTAAATTGGCGTGCTTGAATGTGCGAAGTTTGAAGAGTACTGGGCGATGCGTCAGCACGCTCCAGTACCTGGACACTGTAAAGGCCGATGTGACCTTCCTCCAGGAGTGTGGACTACCACATCTCCGTAACTACCGGAGGTGGTCACGGTGGTGGAAAAAAGGTTTGTCGGTGTGGTCGGGGGGCAACGATTGTCGCGCTTCCGGCCTGGGGATTCTGCTGCGGGGAGGCAACTTCTCAATCACCCAAGCTAAAGAGGTGGTTGCGGGGCGCCTCCTGGTAGCAGACGTCAAATACCGGGGCACTCCGCTCCGGCTGATCAACGTGTACGCCTCCCCCGTGCGGAGCGAGCGGCTGGCCGTCTTCGAGCAGCTCCCACAGCTGCTGGTGACGACCCAGCCGGTCGTTCTGGCCGGAGACTTCAATTGCACCATTGATGCGGCTGGAGGACCCGGCAGTGCCGACGGCAGGCTAGACAGTACCTCTAGACTCCTGAGGGAAATGGTGAAGACAGCCAAGCTGCGCGACGCCTTTGGCACCCCCACAGGTGGAGCACAGCCGCAAGCCACCTGGACACGATCGGACGGCTCAGCCCGCTCCCGGATCGACTTCCTCTTCCTGTCTGAGTCCCTCACGGTCAGGTCCACCGACGTCACGCCGGTGTTCTTCTCTGACCACTGCCTTCTGAGAGCCACCTGTCACTTACGGGAGGACCAGAAGGCAGGCAGGGGGACGTGGAAGCTGAACGTAAAGCTGCTGACCCCAGAGAACATCGAGGAACTAGAGAGGGAGTACACAGGTTGGAGAACCTTGAAAGCCTTCTTTGATTCCCCGGTTCACTGGTGGGAAGCCACCAAGGAGAACATTAAGAGGTTCTTCATCCGCAAGGGTATTCAGAAGGCAAGGCAGGAGCAGAGGGAACTGCGTAAACTCCAGACAGAGTTGCAGCAACTTCTCCTTCTGCAGTCGAAGGGGGTGGATGTCAGGGAGGAACTGCGAGAGGTGAAAGGCCGGCAAGCCCAGCACCTCGCCGCTGAATCCTCCAAGATCATCTTCCGATCAAGGGTCCAAACCGTGGAGCAGGACGAGACGTGCTCACGCTTCTTCTTCCAAAAGGTGCACAGGGGGAGCTCTGTGATCCACAACCTTAAGGAAGAGGACGGCTCAGTCGCGTCCTCGCAGACCGACATACTGAGGATCTGCAAGTCCTTCTATGCCGGTCTGTACGAGGAAAAGGCCACAGAATCCACAGCCTCCCGCAACTTCCTGTCGTCTATCACGCAGGTCTTAGACGACGGCAAGCGGGAGAGTCTGGATCGGCCACTGACCCTGGACGAGCTGACAGGCTCCATCCGTTCCTTCGGGTCGGGTAAGACTCCCGGAAGCGACGGCTTACCGGCCGAGTTGTACTCGGCTCTGTGGAACTGGATGGGCCCAGACCTGCTGGAAGTGTACAACGCTATGCTTCTGGCCGGCAGTATGTCTGAGTCCATGAGGAAGGGCATCATCACCCTCATCTACAAGCAGAAGGAGGAAAGGGAGGACATTAGGAATTGGAGACCCATCTCTCTCCTGAATGTGGACTACAAGATCCTGTCCAAGGCTATCGCCAACAGGGTCAAGTCTGCTCTGGGACAGGTGATCCACCCGGACCAAACCTGTGCTGTACCGGGCAGGAAGATCTCAGACAGCCTCGCGCTGCTGAGGGACACCATCGGCTACGTGCAGGACAGGGGGGTGGACGCCTGCCTGGTCAGCTTGGACCAGGAGAAAGCCTTCGACAGGATATCGCACACGTACATGGCGGACGTGCTCTCCAAAATGGGATTTGGGGAGGGAATCCGGAATTGGATCAGACTGCTCTACACAGACAACCGTAGTGCAGTCCAGGTCAACGGGTGGGAAACAGACAGCTTCCCCATCAGGTCTGGAGTCAGGCAGGGCTGCCCCCTCTCCCCTGTCTTGTTTGTCTGCTGCATAGAACCCTTTGTGGAAGCCATCAGGAGGGATGAGGGCATAAGAGGGGTGACGCTGCCAGGCAGTGGAGGGACCCAAGTGAAAACCTCCCTGTACATGGACGACGTCACCCTCTTCTGCTCTGATCCGAGGTCAGTTCGCAGGTTGATTGGCACCTGCGAACAGTTCGAGCTAGCGTCGGGGGCCAGGGTCAACCGCACGAAGAGCGAAGCCATGCTCTTTGGCAACTGGCCCGACCGATCCAGCGTCCCCTTCACCATCAGGTCTGACCACGTGAAGGTGTTGGGGATCTGGTTCGGAGGGGCTGAGGCGTGCAACAAGAACTGGCAGGAGCGGACTGCCAAGGTGAAACAGAAACTGGGACTGTGGGGAGGGCGCTCCCTGTCGATAACGGGCAAGAACCTGGTCATCAGGTGTGAGGTGCTCTCAGGGCTGCTGTATTTGGCGCAGGTCTGGCCCGTCCCCCGCTCCTACAGCTCGGAAATCACCCGGGCTGTCTTCAGATTCGTCTGGGGATCCCAGATGGAGCGGGTGAGACGGACCGCCATGCACAAGTCCCTGGACAACGGGGGCAAGAACGTCCCCAATGTCGCCCTCACCCTGATGGCCAGCTTCGTATGTGGCTGCATCAGGTTGTGTGTAGAGCCCAGGTATGTGGGCACCAAGTACCACTATGTGCCCAGGTTCTACTTGTCGCCCTGGCTGCGAAGGATGGGTCTGGCCCCACTCCCGCACAACGCCCCAGTCAGCTGGTCGTTGCCGGCATACCTATCCCACGTAGCAAAGTTCTTCCAGGAGAACGCCTTTGACCACAAGGCCATCAGGCAGTGGTCGGCACGAAGTGTCCTGCAGGCACTGCAGGAGAAGGACGTGATGGACACAGTGGGGTGGTTCCCTGAGCAGACTGTCCAGTTCATCTGGCAAAATGCCTCATCGCCAGATCTCACCAACAGGCACCAAGACCTCGCCTGGCTGGTGGTGAGAGGGGCCCTCCCAGTCAGAGCCCTCCTGTACGCCCGGAACGTCGTCTCCGCACCCCACTGCCCACGGGAGGACTGCAGTGAGGAGGAGTCTGTGACCCACCTCTTTGCACACTGCCAGTTCGCAAAGAGGGTGTGGAGGAGGATGGACGGGCTAGTGTCACGTTTCATCCCCAGCAGCTGCGTGACAGAGGACTCTCTGATCTACGGGCTGTTCCCGGGGACGCACACGGAGACCAACATCCGGTGCTGCTGGCAGATCATCAACTCGGTGAAAGACGCTATTTGGTCAGCCCGAAACTTGATGATCTACCAGCACATGGAGATGTCCGTGGGAGAATGCTGCCGACTGGCACACTCTCGGCTGCAGGAGTACGTGCTGAGGGACGCACTGAAACTCGGTGCAGCCACCGCAAGGGCCCGGTGGGGAAGGACCACAGTATAGGTTTCTCCACCCGTGGGAGTGGGAGGGGTCGGTGGGCGAGGAGTATACCCCTCAACAATGAGATGCTAAGCTGAACTACTGGAGTGCCACGTGGGTGGCTATAAACACGGGTATTTTACTGAGTATAATGGAAACGTATGTAAAGGATGAAAAGTTATTGAATGGTTTATTGTATATATTTATTTTTGAATAAAGTATATTTTGAAATAAAAAAAAAAATCTGTTCTTATCAGTTTAATATCTGATACGTCCCTTATCTGGGGACCATATATTAAATTGATTTTTGGAACAGGGAGATGGAATAGGGGCTTGCTCCGTCCACTCCGCGCATCGACCCGGTATTGCAGTGCCTCCGGGAACGGTGCACCTCCCCTCGGGGAAACTAACAACAAATGAAAAATAGAATCCGGTTGTCTCCATGCTTCCTGTTTCTGCCCCGTACTTTTCGCAGGCTACATTTGTTTTTAATGAGGGGACACAGCAGCTCAAAGGCAACCATGGGAAAATGGCAACAGAAACAGCACGCACACAATTTACAGCAGTCGTGGATAAAGTCAGGTCGGCAGTAAAACACACGCAGACGATTAATAACGAACGTGGGAATAAAGTACACACACACACATCCAAGGGAAAAGTCAATACGATGCCCGAGCCCCTTCACTGTACAGGCACGGCTCAATGCTATCAGGGACAATCACCAACCCTATTCAATGCACAGCTTACCAACAATTTCCTCCAGCGCTGTTCCACGGTTCTCAGCCTGGAATGAAGCAGAGTGGTCCCTCGGAAATGGCAAAGAGAGCGTCCAGCCCTTTTCATGCAGGAAGGCTGAAGTGCCCGGCCCAGGTAATTCACAGGAACGCTAACGGCTCGGTGCCGGCAGGGTTAAGCTGATTACAAGGCCGGTGGTTAGGTGTGCAGTGATGGGCGAGGAGGGGTCAATCCTTGATTGGCAGGGGGGCGTGTCTTCTGACCAGGCGTGGGCAGTGCTGTCACGTGACAGTCAGCACAGTCCACCCCTCGGCAGCCTCGCCACTCGCCAGGCGTTACCGCAGTGAAAAGGAAAGGAATACATCTTACTCTATTTATAAGGTGAACGCTATATCTGACTATACAGAACTAAAGAAAGACAGACGTGCTCTTAAAAATTTGGCAGACAACATAATATACACACAGCGATGATAAATAACGAGAATGAGTGCAATCGCCCAGTTGCCCACCACCCCACCGCCACAAAGCTCCTTCCACAGGGTGCAGAGGTCAGGGTTGGGGATCCATGTCCATGTACAGCTGCCTGCGCGTAAAACGGGGAGGGCTTGTCTCCAGCCCTTGCCTCTGCCCCCACTGCATCTATTCAAGGAGGGTGATACCATCCCGCACGGTCCTCCCGTTAGCTGGTGTCATGAGGGGCAGGATCACTGACTATATCGGGGTGCGCGGTGGTGACCAGGTATCCTGTGAGGGTACCGGTCACCCGGGTGTTTTATAAAAAATTACGGTCGCAGGCTCCCTGGTAGATGCCGTTGACCAGCGCCCACTCTCTAACAACCCGGGTGCCCTGACTGACCGTACCCCATTGCGGGCGCCGGTGTAGATCCCACTCCAGGAGGGTGGGGTATCGGACCCTCACAGCGGTCACCACCCGATCCCACAGGGTAGAGCCTACCCGGATCTTCGGCTGCGGCGCCCGTGGGGCGTTGTTGATCAGACAGGCTCCCCGGGGCGCTCGCCTCTTGATCAGAGAGGCTCATGTTGGGGCCCCCCTCATCCCACAGCCGGAGCAGCCCCGCGGCCAGGTGCTCGCAACGTGGGTCCAACTGCTCGGGCCAGTCCACCGGTTTACCGTGGTCCGCCAGGCCTCAAATCCCTCTCTCGTCGGTCCAGCCGGGAATCCTACGCTCGGTGCCTGTACTGGCCATTTTGCCCCTGTTCCAGAACACTTTCCCCACGCAGCGCCAGTGAGGAAACAGATTCTGCAGGTCTCAAAGTCAAGGGCTCTGGGCTCAGTCTGGGTAGTGAAGGATTTTATTTACAGAAGGCAAACGGGGGAAAATGGCAACGGAAGCAACACGCGCACAACTTACAGTAGTCGGATCAGCAATAAATCACATTAAATCGCGTGGGGACAAAGTATACAACCACCCTTGACTTTGTGCAGGCGCGGCTCTTCTGCTTAGGGACAATATCCACACTCCCAACCCTATTCAAAGCACAACTCACGGACAGCACGGTGGTCCCTCGGAGGTAGCACAAAAGAGAAAGGGTCACGCACACGTGGGCTGCTTTATAGGTCTGGAAGGTCCAGCCCAGGTGATTCACAGGGAAGCCAATGGCTCGGTGCCAGCAGGGTTAAACTGATTACAAAGGCCAATTACCCGAGGCCAAGTACAAGGCTAATTAACGAGGCCAATGGTGAGGTGTGCATTGATAGGCGAGGCGGGGTCAAACCTTGATTGGCAGGTGACGTGTTTCCGGCCAGGTAAATGGGCAGAGCCGTCACGTGACGGTCCCGACCCCCCCCCTCTCCCCCCCCCCCGTCCAGATGCCAACTGCGTTTCATTGGCTTTGTATCTGGAGTCGGCACAATGACAAAGCTGCGTCCGGTCTGATCTAATCACTCAATTCAGACCCAAACAGGAAATGTGCAGGTTTCATTTAAACCCCTCCATGTGTATAAACACTAATTACTATTCACATTCCTCCAGCCTCACTGGACAGGAAACATCAAGTGAGAAACAGCAGGAGGTGGCCATTCAGCCCCTCTAACCACCAACAAGCTGACGGCTGCTCTCCCATCTCAGCCACATGTTTCTGCCCGATCCTCATTTCCTCGATCCCTTCGGTCTCCACACATCTGCCGGCCTCTGTTTTATGTGAGGATGATCACTGAGTCTTCACCGGCCTCTGTGGTGGGGATTTACAGACATTCACCACCCTCGGAGTGGAGACATTTCCCCTCATCTCAGTCCCGGACAGTCCACCCCCTTTTTCAGAGACTGGGATCCCTGGTTCAGCCGGTAATGATGTTGTGAATTTCAATGTGTTCACCTCTCAGTCCTCGATTCTCTAAATGAAAGGGTTATCGCATTTGATCTTTCTTCATATGATGACCCCACCACTCCAGGGATCAGTCTGGTGAATCTTCATTGCACTCTCCATAACAAATACTCTCTAACCTCTTTGTTAATCCTCTATGGAATTAATTTCCATCTTCTGCAGCCCCGTGTTGCCCCAACCACTCACCTCCCACCCCGTCACTATTTCCACCTTCCCACCTCCCCCTCACCTGGATCCACCTCTCACTCCCCAGCTCTTGCCCCATCCCCACCCCTCACCTCTTTTCTCGGACTATTTCCCGTCCACTCTCAGTCCAGAGGGAGGGTGTCGGCCCGAAATGTTGACGGTCCATTTCCCTCCACAGATGCTGCCCGACCCACTGAGTTCCTCCGGCAGTTTGTTCTTTGGTCTGTGTGACCCGTGTTAGTGTGGGGAGCGGGATTTTACACCATATTCCCGGTACAGTCTCAACAAAACACAAATAATTGTCACTTTGCCCGGACCATCGGCCCCGCTTGCAGGGCAACAGTCTGCCGGTGTTTGCCCCCCAATGTGGTGAATCGCCACCACCGTGGGCTCAGACATTTCCACAGATGAGCCCCTCCTGTCCCCACCGGGACAAACATCCTGTCCGCCCCCTCTCTCACCGTCTTCATCCTCTCCCTCCCCGGGGAACCGGCATCAAACCGACGGGCCGAGCGGTCTCCTCCTACCTCTCAGCGACACATCAGACTCCGGCCGCAGGAGACGCTTCACAAACGCCCCAACTTCCCTCGGAGGGAAATGGAAATAAATCAGAAAGCGGACATTTACTTTGACGGTTGTCCCGCCGTGACGGAAAGTTCGGGAGACGGAGTCAGCGGGGGTAACGCCCTCTCGGCTGGTCCGCCTCCGCTACTGGCTGGAAGCAGTGATTGACACTGCTTCGCACCAATGGGAATAGCGCAGCGCGTGACTCCTCTGTTCCCAGCGGTGGGGGAGGAGCTGCTCACGTGATTAGTTTCCCAGCCGTTAAACCGACCAAGCTCGAGCTCACCAGCGCGCGGGGCACAAAAGGCCCCGGATGATCGGTTGAGGTGAGAAGGGGTCTCCGGGTTGGGGGTCTCACCGGGCGGCGTTTTCAACACCGACTTCGGGTAGTTGCTGTGACTCCGGACTCCGTGACCCGCAATCCCGGGACAGTCCTGCTCTCTTCCCTCTCTCTCAGCCCCACCATCCGTACACGGGCCCCGGGGAGCTTCCGGCTGATGAGGGAATGGGAACCGATGGGTCTCTCAGACAGAGCTGAGCTCCAGCTGTCTAAATGCAAGGATCGGGAACTCGGAGAAAGGGAACAAAATCTTTTACATCAGCTGTTGAGAAAATCACCTTTGTTCTGCCTCCAGTCACAAACAAGAGAAAATCTGCAGATGCTGGAAATCCGAGCAACACACACAAATTGCTGGAGGAACTCAGCATTAGTACTCTTTTCCATAGATGCTGCCTGGCCTGCTGAGTTCCTCCAGCATTTTGTGTCTGTTGCTTGTTCCACCTCCTCTTGTTCTGGACTTTTCTACCCGTGAGAACATGTTTTGTCCCACTCTCTCTGGGTACATAATGATATCAAACACCTTTGCCCTGGGCAACAAGTAGCTTTCACATCACAAATGTGCCAGACTCCAATGAGACAGACTACTGCCCTTCCCTTCATATTCATTGGCATTGCCATCACTGAGTTCACCACCGTCAGTCACCTGGGGGAGGGTTCAGGGGAAATATTTATGTACAATACAGAAACTGGTGTTACCTGTGTGTATTGTGGGGATGCAAAAGTTGCTGGAGAATTTGCAAGTGGGAAGAAATGGAGTGATATTTGAAATCTGCCTTTTTATAGCATCATTTAGCAAGCAAATCACATATGGACAGTGTGCAAAAGCTGTGGTGAGAAAATCCTTCATTACCCACTACAGGCCTGCTACATAGGTTATGTGAGAGTGCAGATGAACTTGATCAAACCTAGAGGACATCAAAGTTTTTATTGACAGTGATTGCTAGCTGTTAAAATGAATAGCTCAAAATATAAAATTTAGTGCCCACACATTGTCACCAGGCAAAAAATTGCACAGCACAAGATTTTTCCGCACACTAGTCATTACAAATTAGAGGGGAGACCTCCAGTGTCCCCGATGCCCTCACCTACAAGATGTGCACCCAGCTGCAGCTTGTAACCCTGCACTTTAAATAGTTGGAACTTGAAATGGATGAATTCTGGATCATCTAGGAGTCGGAGGGGGTGATTGATATGACATGAAGAGAGGTGAGTTACACCCAACGTGCAGGACACAGGAAACTGGGTGAGAGTCAGGAAGGGGAATGAGGGTAAACAGCCATTGCAGGAGACTCTTGTTGCCATCCCCCACAACAACAGGTAGACCACTTTAGAAACTCTTGGTGGGGATTACCTGACTGACCAAAGTCAAAGGGATGATAGGGGATTTGTTAGTTGGGGAACAGAACTAAAAGGGAATGAATATCCTAATGGTAAGGCTTGCTAGTGCATACCTGTGGGGTGGGTGGTTAAACTGAAGTTACAGGGAGTATTGGAGCCAGAATGATAGAACAGATAGTGAAGAGGGTGAATTGAATTGAATTGACCTTATTATTTTCATCCTTCATATACATGAGGAGTAGAAATCTTTGCATAACGTCTTCATCTAAATGTGCAATTTATAGTAACTTATAATAATTAATATGTACAACAGGGCATTCAGTGTAACATAGAAATACAATTGTACCAGCATGAATGAATCAGTCTGATGGCCTGGCGAAAGAAGCTGTCCTGGAGCCTGCTGGTCCTGGCTTTTATGCTGTGGTAGTGTTTCCCGGATGGTAGCAGCTGCAACATTCTGTGGTTGGGGTGACTCAGCTCCCCAATGATCCAACGGGACCTTTTTACACAATAATGTTAATATCCTGGATAGGGGAAAGTTCACATATACAGTTGGGCTGGGCTGTCTGCACCACTCTCTGCAGAGTCCTGCGACTGAGGGAAGTATTGTTCCCATCTCAGACAGTGATGCAGACTCTCAGGATGCGCTCAATTGTGCCCCTGTAGAAAGTTCTTGGGATTTGAGGAGCCATACCAAACTTCTTCAACAGTCTGAGGTGAAGGAGGCACTGTTGTGCCTTTCTCACCACACAGCCAGTATGAACAGACCAGGTGAGATCCTTGGTGATGTTTATGTTAAGGAATTTGAAGTTGTTCACCCTTTCAACAGCAGATCCATTGATGTCTCCATTTCTCTGTAGTCCACAACCAGCTCCTTTGTTTTTTGCAAGATTGAGGGAGAGGTTGTTTTCTTGACACCAGACAGATGTTGTTCAGACCTCAGAGAAAGTCAGTAATCAAAAGGTTGAGCATGGCGCAGTGACTCTCCTAAGCTGTCTATATCACAATGCAAGGAGCATCATAGGAAAGCTAGATGAGCCCAGGACGGAATTATGATATTGTAGCCATTATTGGGAGTTGGTTGCACCCAACAGTGAGGGATTTAAAGGAACAAATTTGTAGAGAGATCGCAGACTGTGCCAAGAAACAAGGGTTGAGATTGTAAGCGATTTTAAATTTCCATATATTGACTAGGACCCCACACCGTAAAAGGACAAGATGGAGTAGAGCTTGTCAAATGTGCCCTTAATCAGTACGTAGAATTTCCAGCATAGAAATGTGGAATAAGCTATTAGGAAATGATCCAGAGAGAGTGACAGAAATTACTGTATGGGAACACTTTGTATCCAGTGATCATAATGCCATGAGATTTTTTTTAGCTGTCTTCTGTTGGTTTTTAAAAGTTTCCCAATATTTTTTGTTCTTTCTGCCCTCTCTTTGGCTTTTATGTTGGTTTTGACTTCTCACTTCAGCCACGGTTGTGTCCTCCTGCCTTTAGAGTGCTTCACTGGGATGTATCTACCGTGCACTCAGCTCCCGAATTGCTACCAGAAACTCCAGCCGCTGCTGCTCCATTGTCACTCCTACCAGTTTCCCCTTCCAGTCAAGTTTGGACAGCTTCTCTGTCAAAGAAGTTTGGAGAAGTTCAGTGCAGAAACAGGCCATTTGTCCCATCTAGACAATGCTGAAAATATTTAAGCCGTCTAAAGCAACTACCTGCACCAGCACCATCGCCTTCCACACCCTACCATCCAGGTACCTATCAAACTTCTCTTAATGGTGAAATCGACCTCACGTGCACCACTTGTGCTGACATCTCATTCCACACTCTCAGGACCATTTCAGCGAACAGCTTTTCCAAATGTTCCTGTGAAATTTTCACCTTCCCCTCTTACCCATGTCCTCTGGTTGTCATCCCACCCAACCTCAGTGGAAGAAGCTGCTTGCATTTACACTATCTATACCCTCATAATATTGTATACTTCTAACAAATCCTCAAAGCAATGTATAATTTCCTTGTTTATGTTTAGAGCCTTTTTTAGGTGTATAAGATGATGAGGGGTATTGATCGTGTGGATAGCCAGAGGCTTTTCCTAGGGCTGAAATGGCTAACACGAGGGGCATAGTTTTAAGCTGCTTGGAAATAGATACCGAGGGGATGTCAGGGGTAAGTTTTTTTACACAGAGAGTGGTGGGTGTGTGGAATGCACTGCCAGCAGTGGTGGTCGAGGCAGATACAATAGGGTCTTTTAATAGCCTCTTAGATAGGTACACGGAGCTCAGTAAAATAGGGGTCCATGTGCTAGGGAAATTCCAGGCAGTTTCTAGAGTAAGTTTCATGGTTGGCACAACATTGTGGGCTGAATGGCCTGGAATATGCTGTAGATTTCTGTGTTCTGTGTTGAACAGCGAAATAACCTTGGCTATCCTACAATCCTCTGATAACACCCCTGTCACTAAGGATGATTTAATTATCTCCGCTAGGGCCCTGACAATTTCTGCAGTTGCCTACCGTAGGGTCCGAGGGAGCACCTTGCCATGCCCTGGCGATTTATCCATGCTGATCTGCCTCAGGATAGCAAACATCTCCTCTTTTTTAATCTGTACAGGGTCCATGATGTTAATGCCGCTTTTCCACACTTCCACAGGCTCTGTGTCCATCTCCTGGGTAAAGGAAAAGGAAAGGTACATTGCATCCGGAGTTTCTCCGGTTAGCGGGCGATTCCCTCTACGCCTCTCTGACGTAGTGGGGAACCGCGTACGAGGCAATTTACAGCGGTGGTTTGCCATTGCCTTCTGCTGGGTGAGTTTCCAAAGAGATCACCAGCTCGTAACCCAGCACGGATGGAAAGCGTGCAGGGGAGCCGGCTGGATTCGAACTCGGGACCTTTCATCCCAAAGTCCGTCACTGATGCCACTACGCCACCAACCGTGTCTCTCCTGAGTAAATAGAGGTGAAAAAAAATATTTCCCATCTGCTTTGGTTCCAAACATGCATCGCCAACTTTGTCCCTTGTAATCCTTTTGCTCTTAATCTATCTCTAGAATCCCTTAGAATTGTCCTTCATCTTTTCTGCAAGGCCAGCCATCCTGATTTATTTCTTATGTGTTCTCTTGCATTTCTTATACTCCATAAGAACCTACCTGCCTATCCCTGTTATGCAACTCCATTTTGCGCTTCACCAGGGTCTCAATATCTCTTGAAAACCAAGGATCCCCACAGTTTCTATCTTTACCTTTTATTCTAACAAGCACATACCCGCTTTGTACTTTCAAAGTTTTGCTTTGAAAGCCTCCCATTTACCAAGCACACCTTTGCCATAAAGTAGCCTGTCCCAGGCCACCGTTGCCAGATTCTAGTGCCATAATTCCAGGTGTTGATCTATGCCCTGAACCCATCCGCCTTTCCTACACTGCTCCTTGTATTGAAATATACAGGCCTCAGCATATTCACTGCACCATGCTCAACTTTTACATTCCTGACTTTGTCTGAGGACTGAACAGCACTATCTCCACAACACCTCCACTCTCTGTTCTGTTATTAGAACATAAAACATAGAATAGTACAGCACAGTACAGGCCCTTCGGCCCACGATGTTGTGCCGACCCTCAAACTCTGCCTCCCATACAAACCCCCACCTTAAATTCCTCCATATACCTGTCTAGTAGCCTCTTAAACTTCACTAGTGTATCTGCCTCCACCACTGACTCAGGCAGTGCATTCCACGCACCAACCACTCTCTGAGTAAAAAACCTTCCTCTAATATCACCCTTGAACTTCCCAGCCCTTACCTTAAAGCCATGTCCTCTTGTATTGAGCAGTGGTGCCCTGGGGAAGAGGCGCTGGCTATCCACTCTATCTATTCCTCTTATTATCTTGTACACCTCTATCATGTCTCCCCTCATCCTCCCTCTCTCCAAAGAGTAAAGCCCTAGCTCCCTTAATCTCTGATCATAATTCATACTCTCTAAACCAGGCAGCATCCTGGTAAATCTCCGCTGTACCCTTTCCAATGCTTCCACATACTTCCTGTAGTGAGGCGACCAGAACTGGACACAGTACTCCAAGTGTGGCCTAACCAGAGTTTTATAGAGCTGTATCATTACAACGCGACTCTTAAACTCTATCCCTCGATTTATGAAAGCTAACACCCCTTAAGCTTTCTTAACTACCCCATCCACCTGTGAGGCAACTTTCAGGGATCTGTGGACATGTACCCCCAGATCCCTTTGCTCCTCCACACTACCAAGTATCCTGCCATTTACTTTGTACCCTGCCTTGGAGCTTGTCCTTCCAAAGTCTACCACCTCACACTCCTCCAGGTTGAACTTCACCTGCAACTTCACAGCCCATTTCTGCATCTTATCAATGTCTCTCTGCAATCTTTGACAATCGTCTACACTATCTACAATACCACGAACTTTGTGTCATCTGCAAACTTGCCAACCCACCCTTCTACCCCGACATCCAGGTCATTAATAAAAATCACGAAAAGTAGAGGTCCCAGAACAGATCCTTGTGGGACAGCACTAGTCACAATCCTCCAATCTGAATGTACTCCCTCCACCACGACCCTCTGCCTTCTGCAACCAAGCCAATTCTGAATCCACCAGGCCAAACTTCCCTGGATCCCATGCCTTCAGACTTTCTGAATAAGCCTACAGTGTGGAACCTTATCAAATGCCTTACTAAAATACATATAGATCACATCCACTGCAATACACTCATCTATATGCCTGGTCACCTCCTCAAAGAACTCTATCAGGCTTGTTAGACACGATCTGCCCTTCACAAAGCCATTCTGACTGTCCCTGATCAGACCATGATTCTCTAAATGCCCAGAGATCCTATCTCTAAGAATCTTTTCCAGCAGCTTTCCCACCACAGACGTAAGGCTCACTGGTCTATAATTACCCGGACTATCCCTACTACCTTTTTTGAACAAGGAGATAACATTCGCCTCCCTCCAATCCTCCGGTACCATTCCCGTGGACAACGAAGACATAAAGATCCTAGCCAGAGGCTTAGCAATCTCTTCCCTCACCTCGTGAAGCAGCCTGGGGAATATTCCATCAGGCCCCGGGGACTTATACATCCTAATGTATTTTAACAACTCCAACACCTTCTCTCCCTTAATATCAACATGCTCCAGAACATTAACCTCACTCATATTGTCCTCAGCATCATCAAGTTCCCTCTCATTGGTGAATACCGAAGAGAAGTATTCATTGAGGACCTCGCTCACTTCCACAGCCTCCAGGCACATCTTCCCAACTTTATCTCTAATCGGTCCTACCTTCACTCCTGTCATCCTTTTTTCCTTCATATAGTTGAAGAATGCCTTGGGGGTTTCCTTTGCCCTACAACCCAAGGCCTTCTCCTGCCCCCTTCTTGCTCTTCTCAGCCCCTTCTTAAGCTCCCTTCTTGCTTCCCTATATTCCTCAATAGACCCATCTAAACCTCATGTATGCTGCCTTCTTCCACCTGACTAGATGTTCCACCTCACTTGTCACCCATGGTTCCTTCACCCTACCATTCTTTATCTTCCTCACCGGGACAAATTTATCCCTAACATCCCGCAAGAGATCTCTAAACATCGACCACATGTCCATAGTAAATTTCCCTGTAAAAACATCAACCCAATTCACGCCTGCAAGTTCTAGCCTTATAGCCTCATAATTTGCTCTTCCCCAATTAAAAATTTTCCTGCCCTCTCAGATTCTATCCTTTTCCATGATAATACTAAAGGCCAGGGAGCAGTGGTCACTGTCCCCCAGATGCTCACCCATTGAGAGATCTGTGACCTGACCCGGTTCATTAACTAGTACTAGATCTAGTATGGCATTCCCCTTAGTCGGCCTATCCACAAACTGTGACAGGAATCCGTCCTGGACACACTTAACAAACTCTGCCCCATCTAAACCCTTGGAACTACTCAGGTGCCAATCAATATTAGGGAAGTTAAAGTCACCCATGATCTCAACCCTGTTATTTTTGCACCTTTCCAAAATCTGCCTCCCAGTCTGCTCCTCTGTATCTCTGCTGCTATCAGGGGGCCTATAGAATACCCCCAGTAGAGTAACTGATCCCTTCCTGTTCCTGACTTCCACCCATACTGACTCAAAAGAGGATCCTGCTACATTACCCACCCTTTCTGTAGCAGTAATACTATGCCTGACCAGTAATACCACCCCTCCTCCCCTTTTTCCACCCTCTCTATCCCTTTTAAAGCACTGAAATCCAGGAATATTGAGAATCCATTCCTGCCCTGGTGCCAGCCAAGTCTCTGTAATGGCCACTACATCATAATTCCATGTATGTATCCAAGCTCTCAGTTCATCGCCTTTGTTCCTGATGCTTCCTGCATTGAGGTACACACATTTCAGCCCTTCTACCTTACTGTCTTTACACCGTTTATTCTGCTTCTCTTTCCTCAAAGCCTCTCTATATGTTAGATCTGGCTTTACTCCATGCACTTCTTTCACTGCTCTATCACTCCGGGTCCCATCCCCCTCGCAAATTAGTTTAAACTCTCCCGAACCATGCTAGCAAACCTACCTGCAAGGATATTGCTCCCCCACGAGTTCAGGTGCAACCCATCCAATCTGTACAGGTCCCACCTTCCCCAGAAGAGATCCCAATGATCCAAAAATCTAAAACCCTGCTCCCTGCACCAACTCCTCTGCCACACATTCAACTGCCATCTCCTCCAATTCTTACCATCTCTGTCACGTAGCAGTGGCAGCAATCCTGAGAATGTCATCCTTGAGGTCCTGTTCTTCAGCCTTCTGCCTGGTTCCCGAAACTCACATTTCAGGACCTCATCCCTCTTCCTGCCTATGTCGTTGGTCCCAACATGTATCACGACTTCTGGTTGCTTTCCCTCTCGTACCAGGATGTCGTGCACCTGGTCAGAGACATCCCGGACCCTGGCACCCGGGAGGCAACAAACCATGCGGGTCTCCTTTTCATGTCCACAATATCTCCTGTCTGCTCCCCTGACTATAGAGTCTCCAATGACGACAGCTCTCCTCTTCTCCATCCCACGCTTTGCACCACCGGGTCAGACTCAGTGCCAGAGGCCCTGCCACCGTGGCTCACACCTGGTCGGTTGTCCCCGACAACAGTATCCAGGACAGTAAACTTATTATTCAGGGGAATGGCTACAGGGGTGCTCTGCACTACCTGTCTGCTCACCTTCGCTTTCCCCCCTCTGACTGTCACCCAACGACCTGCTTCTGACAGCCTAGGTGTGACTACCTCCATGTAGCTCTCATCTATGACTGCCTCATTCTCTCCTATGTGTAGAACGTCATCCAGCTGTTGCTCCAGATTCCTTACACGGTCTTCCAGATCACTCAGCCATATGCACTTCTGGCAGATGTGACTCTCCGGGAGAGGGGCGTTCCCCCAAGGCTGCCACATCTCACATGGGAGGCACATTACCATCTCAGGAGACATTGAAAAGACTAACTGCGAGCAAGCTGGTCCTCCGCCTCTTCTCGTCGAAGCCACTCGAGTCAAAGCCTCAAAGCTCCACTCCTTCACTGGCCCACTCACTCACTGTCCGCTTTGCTTGAGCTACCCGTCTATTTATCTGGTTAAGCTTTTCAAAATACTTGGTCACCTGTCCTCAACTGCCCAATCAGCTGCTTTCTGCTGAGTCTGAGCTATTCAAATCTTGACTGTCTAATCAACGGCTTTCTGCTGATCAATTTAAATCTTGATTGACTTGACTGCACAGCCCAACTGCCCAAAACTGCCAGAATCTCTCGAGTCAAAGCCTCAAAGCTCCACTCCTTCACTGGCACGCTCACTCACTGGCCGCTTTCCACAGGTTCCCATTCCCCCTTCAACTTTAGTCTTACCCCACCTCCCACCTCTTACCCCACCTCCCACCATACAGCTCTATCACTCCTTTGGCTTTCCTCGCCCAAATCAATAAAAACAAGGAGGTGCACACCAGGTACAGGAAGACAGGAACAGTTGGGGTACTTATGAAGTACAGGAAATTCAAGTGAACACTTATGAAAGAAATAAAAGAAGGCATGAGATTGCCCCTGCAGACAAGGTGAAGGAAAATTCTCATGGATTCTGCAGATATGTTCAGAGGTAAAAGATTGCAAGGGAAAAAATTAATCCTGTGGAAGATCAGAATGGTAATCCATATGAGGAGACAAAACAGATGGGGGAGATCTTTTCTGCATCCGTATTTACTCAGGAGATGGTCACAGGGTCTATAGAAATGAGGCAAAGCAGCATCAACTTCCTGGACCCTGCACAGATTACAGAGGTGGAGGTGTTTGCTGTCTTAGGGCAAATTAGCGTGGATCAATCCCCAGGGCCTGACAAGTTGTTCCCTGGGACTCTGCAGAAGACAAGTGCAGAAATTGTCGGGGCTCAAGCACAGATATTTAAATGATCCTTAGAGACTGGTGAGGCACTGGAGGATTGGAGGACAGCCAATGTTGTTCTGCTGTTCAAGAAAGGCTCTAAAAATAAACTAGAAATTATACGTTGGTGAGCCCGACGTCAGTAGTGAGAAAGTTATTGGAGACGGATGTACAAGTATTTGGATTGATGTGGACTGATTAAGGATAGACAGTATGGCTTTGTGCATGGTAGGTCATGTCTAACCAATCTTATAGAGTCTCTCGAGGAAGTTATCAGGAAAGTGGATGAAGGCAAGGCAGTGGGTGTTGTCTACATGGACTTTAGCAAAAGCACTCCACAAGTTCTCATATGGGAGGTTGGTCACGAAGGTTTAGTCACTCAGCATTCAAGATGAGATAGTAATTTGGATGAGTCACTGTCTTTGGGAGAAGCCAGTGTGTGGCAGCAGATGGTTGCCTCTCTGACCGGAGGCCTGTAACTAGTGGTGTGCCACAGGGATTAGAGCTGGATCTGTTGTTTGTAACCTATATCAGTAATCTGAATGTTAACATGGTTAGCTGGATCAGCAAATTTGTCGATGGCACCAAGAATGGGGTGTAGTGGACAGCGAGGAAGACTATCATGGCTTGCAGTGCGATCTGGACCAGATGGAAAAATGGGTGAAGAAATGCAAAATAGAATTTAATGGAGACAAGTGTGAGGTGTTGCATTTTGGTGGGACCAAGGTCTTACACAGGGAATGGTCAGGCACTGAGGAGTGCTGTAGAAGGAAGGGATCTGGGAATACAGGTCTATAATTCACTGAAAGTGGTGTCACAGTTAGATAGGGACAGAAAGAAAGATTTTGGCAAATTGGCCTTCATGAACCAAAGTACTGAGTACAGGAGATGGATGTTTTGTTGACATTGTACAAGACGATGGTGAGGTCTAATTTGGAGAATTGTGTGCAGTTTTGGTCAGCAACCTACAGGAAGATGTAAAAGAGGTTGAAAGAGTTCAGAGAAAATTCACAAAGGTGTTGCCAGGTCTGAAGGACTTGGGTTATAGGGAAAGATTAAACGGTCAGGACTTTATTCCTTGGAACGTAGAAGATTGAGTGGAGATTTGATGGAGTATATGACAATTATGAGGGTTATAGATAGGGTAAATGCAAGCTGGCTTTTACCACTGAGATGGTGTGGGACTACAACTGGAGGCCATGGGTTAAGGGTGAAAGGTGAAACGTTAAGGGGAACATGAGGGGAAACTTCTTCACATAGACAGTCATCCGGGTGTGGAATGAGCAGCCAGCACAAGTGCTGAATGTGAGCTCAATTTCAACATTTAAGAGGTCTGTGCAGGTGCCTGGATGGTAGGGGTATGGGACTGGGCAGTTTAAATAGTTCAGCACAAACTAGATGGTCCAAAGGGCCTGTTTCTGTGTTGTAATTTTCTATGACTGTGACAAGAACCTGAAATAATACAAAAATTCATTCCAAGTCCTTTTAACAGCTGTGCAGACCAACCATTCATCTCAGCAGCAATTTTTTATATGACATTAAAACTGTGGCACTTTAAGTTAATAATACATAAAAGAAAATCCCAAATGCATGTCAAGAAAAACTATTTGCGCGAGAGTGTTTCAGTTACTGTGGGGCCAGGCACCCATGCTGCTCAGCAGGAACAGGGAATAATACCAATGGAGAGAGTCAAACTGAGCCAAGTCACAGATTGGAGACGGCAGAAATGTCCCATTCTGATAGAGACAGGAAGAGCATCAGGGAATTGATGGCCATTCCAGATACCAGCACTGTGCCCAGTTAGAAGATGATTTCTCTGTCCAACTTGGGTTGAACCTCACTGTAACAGTATGATAGTTCAGCACAAACAAAAGGGCCTGTTTCTGTGTTGTCCTTTTCTGTGACAGTGAAAAGAACCTGAAATAATACAAAAATTCACTCTAAGTCCTTTTCACAGCTGTGTGGACCAACCATTCATCTCAGCAGGAATTTTTTATATGGCATTAAAACTTAAAACTGTGGCACTTTAAGTTAATAATACATAAAAGAAAATCCTCGCTGCACGTCAAGAAAGACTATTTGTGTGAAAGTGTTTCAGATATGATGGGGCCAGGCACCCATGCTGCTCAGCAGGAACAGGAAATAATACCAATGGAGAGAGTCAGACTGAGCCAAGTCACAAATTGGAGATGGCAGAAATGCCCCATTCTGATAGAGACAGGAAGAGCATCAGAGAGTTTGATGGTCATTCCAGATACCAGCACTGTGACCAGTCAGAAGATGATTTATCTCTCCAACTTGGGTTGAACCTCACTGTAACAGTGTGATACCAGATCAAACCTTGGCAACTCAAGCAATCTCATCTGAAATGTTGTCCTACACCCATTGATGGATTTTGTAAATCTTTTTACAGGTTAAAAACGAGGAGGAATTTGCTTCCAGCAATCTCAAACACGGCACACCAGTTTTGCTGACTCTGTCTAGATACCTAAGAAGTGGAGCAAGGGATCGGCCATCCTTCCTGTTCAGACTGTGGGGAGGGATTCTCTCAGTCATCTGACCAACTGACACACCCGTCATCTTACACAGGAGAAAGGCCGTTCTCCTACTCAGACAATGGGAATGGATTCACTCGGTTATCTCAATTGAAGGTACATCAGCAAGTTCACACTGGGCAAGGCCATTCATCTGTTCTTTGTGTGAGAAAGGATACAGTCGGTCTTCCCACCTGCGGACACACCAGTCAGTTCACACTGGGTAGAGGCTGGTCATCTGCTGAATTTCTGGGAAAGGATTCACTGAGTCATCTAACCTAATGGCTCACCAGCGAGTTCACACTGGGGAGAAGCCATTCAGCTGCTCAGAATGTGGGAAAAGATTCACTCACTCTTCCTCCCTACTGGTACACCAGCGAGTTCACACTGGGGAGAAGCCGTTCAGCTGCTCAGAATGTGGGAAGAGATTCACTCAGTCGTCCCACCTACAGAGTCATCAGCGACTTCACACTGGGGAGAAGCTGTTCACCTGCTCAGAATGTGGGAAGAGATTCACTCGGTTATCCCACCTACAGAATCATCAGCGAGTTCACACTGGGGAGAAGCCATTCACCTGCTCAGAATGTGGGAAGGAATTCACTCAGTCGTCCCACCTACAGAGTCATCAGCGAGTTCACACTGGGGAGAAGCCATTCACCTGCTCAGAATGTGGGAAGACATTCACTCATTCATCCAACCTACAGAGTCATCAGCGAGTTCACACTGGGGATAAGCCGTTCACCTGCTCAGTCTGTGGGAAGAGATTCACTCGGTCATCCCACTTACAGAGTCATCAGCGAGTTCACACTGGAGAGAAGCCGTTCACCTGCTCAGAATGTGGGAAGGGATTCAGTCAGTCATCCCACCTACAGAATCATCAGCGACTTCACACCGGGGAGAAGCTGTTCACCTGCTCAGAATGTGGGAAGGGATTCGTTCAGTTATCCAACCTACAGAGTCATCAGCGAGTTCACACTGGGGATAAGCCGTTCACCTGCTCAGTCTGCGGGAAGAGATTCACCCACTCTTCCAGCCTACTGGTACATCAGCGAGTTCACACTGGGGAGAAGCTGTTCACCTGCTCAGTTTGTCCGAAGAGATTCAGTCGGTCAACCCACCTACAAAGTCATCAGCGAGTTCACACTGGGGAGAAGCCGTTCACCTGCTCAGAATGTGGGAAGAGATTCTCTGAGTCATCCCACCTACAGAGTCATCAGCGAGTTCACACTGGGGAGAAGCCATTCACCTGCTCAGAATGTGGGAAGAGATTTACTCAGTTATCCAACCTACAGAGTCATCAGCGAGTTCACACTGGGGAGAAGCCATTCACCTGCTCAGTCTGTGGGAAGGGATTCACTCGGTTATCCGACCTACAGAGTCATCAACGAGATCAGACTGGGGAGAAGCCATTCACCTGCTCAGTCTGTGGGAAGAGATTCACTCGGTCATCCGATCTACAGAGTCATCAGCGGGTTCACACTGGGGAGAAGCCGTTCACCTGCTCAGTCTGTGGGAAGGGATTCACTCAGTCATCCAACCTACAGAGTCATCAGCGAGTTCACACTGGAGAGAAGCCATTCACCTGCTCAGTCTGTGAGAAGAGATTCACTCACTCTTCCGCCCTACTGGTACATCAGCGAGTTCACACCGGGGAGAAGCCGTTTACCTGCTCAGAATGTGGGAAGAGATTCACTCGATCATTCACCCTACAGAGTCATCAGCGAGTTCACACGGGGGAGAAGCCGTTCACCTGCAAAGAATGTGGGAAGGGATTCACTCAGTCATCCCAACTACTGGCACACCAGTCAGTTCACAATGGGGAGTGACCGTTGTTATGAATCCCTAGGTTTCATTTGCTGTGGGCTGTCATTTTAAGAGGGAGAGAGATTAAGGCGGATCAGTCTGACTTACATCTTGTTCACATCACTCGCAGCTTGTTTAGTTTTAACCGAGGACACTGACACTCAGAGTCAGGTGGAGATAAAGGAGGAAAAATGGAAGGTTCAAAACAAGGGAACGAGTGGCCATGGGTCACTGTTTAGAACTTTCCTATGCCCACAAGGGTGGGTTAATTATCGATTCAGCATACATTGAATGTGTGGTTGTCACCTCGTTTGATCCATTGGAGTGGATCTGATTTGGGGTATCCTGTGAAGACCACTTATGTGTTAACCCTTGCCTGGGTGTGGTGTGGTAATTCACTTGAAAACGATACCCCTTGTGACAAGTTACTTTTGGTGATAATTCGTATGTGGATTTGGAACAATGATGGATAAAATCTACAGCAACTGTTCTCTCGTTTTACCACCATGGATACTGTGGAATTCGACATAATTGCCTTCTCTCAACATTTACCCTGGATTACAAATATCTCTCTCTCATCACCTATTCTGTGGTTCTCAAGACTCCAAGCCTTGTTTCCCCCAAGCTCAGTAGGCTGGGAGTTATATTTACACACATATGTACACATACCTCTGTTAACTATTGTTTATCTTGCTTAAGTTACTATATTATAAGCAGATACTAATAAAGATAGTGGTTTTAACATCAAAACCAGACTCCAGGTGTAGTATATTGCTGCTGGTTCATTTCTAAAGCATTACGGTTTGTAAAAAAATTGGGGCCTGCGTCCTGGATATGAACAGATTTGGGGGCATATAGATTACTTCTCGACTTCATTGGTGAAATCCCTTTTGATTTATTTGTGTGTAGGAAATCAGAAGCAATGCATGTTGATAGATGTCTGGAAGCGCCAACCTCTGAGGCATTAGAGGATGCCAGAAGGATTGAGTTATTGAGTATTGCTGGAAGGTTAAAACTTGCTAAGATGAAATTGACAATGAGGAGGTCACAGATGCAGAGGATAATAGCTGAGTATTATGTATCTGAGGGTGTGTTTAAAGTGGAGGAGTTGGAGGTGTTTCCTGAAAGTAAACCTAGTGAGCTTGAGCTCCCATACAAGTTAGAAAAAATAAAGATGGAGGCCGTGGACAGGCGGAGGCTGTGGACAGGCAGATGCTGATTGAGGCTAGAGAGGCAGAAAAACAGAGAGGAAGCAGAAAGGTAGAGGATGTTCAAACTGAAAAAGATAGAGCAATTGCAGCAAAGAGGTCTAGCGTTAAACTCTGGTGATAAGTTTGAGGGCAGTCAGGAAGTTAAATTGGTACCCCCATTTGACAAGGCAGAGGTTGATAAATACTTTCAGTATTTTGAGAAGGTTGCTCTGAGTTTAAAGTGGCCAAAAGAGGGTTGGCCCATTCTCTTACAAAGTGTAATTAAGGGGAAGGCTCAGCAAGCCTATTCTGCTTTGACAGTTGTTGAAGCAGCTGATTATGACATAGTGAAACAGGCTGTGCTCAAAGCTTATGAGTTGGTCCCAGAAGCATACAGGCAAAAGTTTAGAAATTTGAGGAAATCTGTGAACCAGATTTATATGGAATTTGCTAATGAGAAGTTTGTGTGCTTTGACCGCTGGTGCACATATAAAAATGTAAGTGGTGATTTTAACAGCTTGAAAGAGTTGGTTTCAATTGAAGAATTCAAAAGGTGCATCCTTGATTTAGATTTAGATGAAAAGGACGCTGCCACTTTGCAGGAGTCTGCTAGATTAGCAGATGAGTTTGTTTTAACTCATCACGTTAAGTTTACCCAGAATAAGAGCTTCCAAAAGAATAGCAAGGATAACCAGGGTAAACCAGAAATTAAAGCTGGGACTCGTAACAAGAGTGAGGATGAAGGGAAGCAGTTGAAGGAGAAATATTCTGGTCTTACTTGTTACTATTGTAAGAAAGCTGGTCATATGATGGCTAATTGTTCTGTCCTGAAGAAGAAAAAGGAAAAGGAGGCAGTCCCACATGCCTGTGATCAGTATGTTGAAGCACCTATAAACCCACAGGGTTCTGAACATTCTGTTGAGGCTCAGTTAAGGACTGAGAGGTCTGACTGAGTTAAGAAGGGATTCCATCATTTTATGTCAGATGGGTTTGTATTAGTAATGGAAGGGTCAACCCCGGTACCAGTGAAAATTCTTCGAGATATTGTGGCTTTTCAGTCACTTCCATGAGACGGCGTTCTAAAGTTTGGTGATGAGATGTACAATGATGAGGTAAATCTTATTAAAGGCATTGGGGGCAGCATTGTTTCTGTGCCATTGCACAAGGTAACTTTACAGTCAGGGTTTGTTTCGGGACCTGTTAAGATTGGATTATGCTCCAGTTTACCAGTGGAAGATGTTACTTTGCTGTCAGGGAATGACCTGGCAGATGGTATAGTTGTTCCTACAGTGCAGTTGACAGCTAAGCCAACCACTGACAACCCACAGATGGATTTTAACATTTATCGCAGTAATTCGAAGTATGGCTAAAATGTCTGCCAATGCAGACGGTTCTGTGCAGCATGATTCTGATACCCATGATAGCCAAAATCAGGTTGACCAGGATTCAGGTTATGATGACTTGTCAGGGACCTTTCAGCCTTCATTGTTTCAACGGGATTCAGGTAGTAAGTCTGATGAGAAAGATTTATCCCTGTCTAGGAAGGAGTTTATAGCAGAACAGAACTGAGACCCTGAGATTGAAGCTTTATAAGAAACATCTCTCTCAGATGATTGGATTAAGAAAATGTCAGTAGGGTATTATCTCAAGGATGGAGTGTTAATGAGGAAGTGGAGGCCACCTGCTATACCTGCGAGTGAGGAATGGGCAATTGTTCACCAAGTTGTAGTTCCTAAAGTTCATAGGACTGAAATTTTAACTTTGGCCCACAGTATGCCCTTCGGTGGCCATTTTGGAGTGAATAAAACTGTAAACAGGATTATGAAAGAAGTTTACTGGCCGAATTTGAGGAAAGATATTGTGACCTTTTGCAGAACCTGTCACACTTGTCAAGTTGTGGGTAAACCTAATCAGGTGACCCCAGTGGCCCCTCTCCGGCCTATACCTGCATTCGGTGAACCCTTTTCCAAATTTATAGTGGATTGTGTTGGCCCGTTGCCAAAGACTAAAGCTGTCCATCAGTATTTGCTAACTATTATGTGTACTGCATCCAGATTCTCAGAGGCAATACCTCTCAGAAATATTAAAGCTAAAACTGTGACGAAGGCTCTTAACAAGTTTTTTACTTTATTTGGTTTGCCTGAAGAAATCCAATGTGATCAAGGAAGTAATTTTACATCTGGATTATTCCAGCAGGTAGTTTATGAACTGGGAGCTAAACAAATTACATCGTCTGCGTACCATCCGGAATCAAAAGGGCCTTTAGAAAGATTTCATTCTACCCTCAAAACAATGATTAAGACGTACTGTGTTGAAAATGGAAAAGACTGGGATGAAGGAATACATTTGCTTTTGTTCACAGTAAAGGCTGATTTATACTTGTGCGTTCAGGATATGCCGTATCCTACACCATGGGCCCAATTTAATTTTTGCGTAGCCCTCCGCCGTAGGGAGCATGCGTAGTTGTGACTGCATCGCTCTGCACTTCACCACCAAAACGCAAGTTGGCGGTGGTGTTTCTCTAACACTGTTGAGCTTCTTCATGAGAGACATGGACGAGGAAATGCATTTCAAATATTTTCCCATGTCGGCAGGTAGATTTGACGATTTGGTTCATTGTCTCCAACCATTTATTTCGCATCAGTGTACTGACAAGGTGGAGAAAAGCAACCAGAAATGCGATGCTACCAAGCGGACCAATCACAGTTGTTGCAGTCTGCGTCACCGCGACGCGAGTTACTTTTTTGAGGAGGTACACATCACCCTACGGCGTAGGGTACATGGTGCCTACGGTGTACATTTGATGCACAAGTATAAATCAGGCTGAAGAGAGTCGGTACAGGAATCACTGGGCTTTAGTCCATTTGAACGTATTTGGTCATAGAGTGAAGGGACCTTTGACCTTGTTAAAGAAACAGTGGATTGATGGGGAGGTATATGTTAATTTGTTAGACTATGTTTTCAAGTTCAAAAATAAACTACACCAAGCCTGTCGTCTAGCGAGACAAAACTTAAAGATTTCTCAAAACAAAATGAAGTGTTGGTTTGATAAGCGGACCAAAACAAAAGAAAATACATGGTGGGGGATAATGTTGACAAATCGTCTTCAGGCGAAATTCAATGGACTGTATGAAATAGTCTCTCAAATTAATGATGTGAATAATGTTATTAAAACACACGACTGACGTAAGCTAACACGGGTGGTACACATCAATATGATAAAGCCTTATTCTGACGAGCAGGCACCATCAGTGAATGTTGTCAAACATATAAATCTGACAACCCTGAGAATAAAACAATTGACTCGTCTGAAACTTTACACAAGCCAAATATGGTCCTGGTTAGGCTAATGAACTTGGTTGTTCTCGAAAATATTGACAACAAGTTGGCTCATCTGCAGCCAAAGCAACAACAACAGCTGAAGGAATTAATTTTGAAATTTAAGGATTTATTTCCCAATGTTCCCAAGCAAACCACGGTCGCAGTACATGACGTAGATATTGGTCAAGCCAAACTGATTAAACAACACCCATATCGCATGAACTTAGAAAAGTGTAAATTGGCTGAGCAAGAAATTGAATATATGCTGAAAATGGTATTATTAGCCCTTCAACATCAAATTGGACCTCATCCTGCGTTATTGTGCCCAAACTTGATGGTATTGTTAGATTTTGCACTGACTATAGGAAGGTAAATGCAGTAACAAAATCAGATGCCTATCCTATCCCTAGGGTGGATGATTGCATCGATAAGGTTGGAAAAGGTAATTTCTTACAAAGATTGATCTGTTGAAAGGGTATTGGTGTGTTCCATTGACGGACTGAGGTAGAGAAATTTCTGCATTTGTGACACCTGTGTTGTATGAATACAATGTTTTGCCGTTTGCAATGAAATATGCTCCAGGAACATTCCAGAGAATGATTGATTCTGTAATTCAAGGGTTAGGACACACAGATGCCTATATTGATGACTTAGTCACAGGGAGTGACACTTGGGAAGAGCATAACTTTGTAGTAGAAAAGCTGTTTGACAGGCTTTCCAGGGCCAACCTTACAGTTGACTTAGCTAAGAGTGAATTTGGCCATGCCACTGTGATCTGTCTTGGCTGTGTTGTAGGTCAAGGCAAGTTGGCTCCTGTGCAGGCAAAATCCAGGCCATTTCTGAAGTTCCTATTCCGACTGTGTGACGAAGGCCCGTCACTGATTACAGATGTCTCATGGCACACTCGGTAAACACTCAAAGAGTAATCCACACATATTATTCCCCTCTGTTATTGTGGTGAGTGCACGTATCACAATAAATCAACAGTCACAATTTTACACTCATCCCCAGCAGTAATAGGTATGAAAAAAAGAAACACACTATGTCACAGTTTTATTATCTCAGGTCAATTTATTCATATTCATCTTTCCAATAAGTGTTTTGCCGAAGTGTCATGATAATCTGACGTTTCTCTCCTCCACAGTCACTGGGTCTGAAACAGAGCTGCTGCATAGAGCTGTCTTATATAGAGGCAGCAGCAACCTGCACAGGTGTGCCGATGGTGGAGGATACCATCTTTACCTGGGACAAGGGTTATGTTACCTAATTACTCATCTTGTGGTAAAGTTTTGGGGTTTATTTAAGTTATTTAACCGGGAAATGGTGAATCCTATGATGAAGTATATGTGTTTATTGTGAGAACTGGTGGTAGAGTTTCAGATTGTGTGAAATGGAAGATAATTGAGTTAATTAGCTTTTGGTTAGTCTCGGGGGATTGGCTTAGCAGTTATAAGCCTCAGGTTACCAAGGCTTTGGGTCATTTTTTTTTCTGTTTAGTCTGAGGGTGGCTGTTAACCAGACAGGTGACAATTGCAAGCTGTATATATATATAGTTTTTTTTTTAATTTCTTGTTTTGATGTGGACATCCAAGTTTTTGTTTCTCCACTATCTTTGTAAATAAAAGCACCACAATCTATTTTTGCCACTCAAGCCATCTTGTTATTTTTCTTAGACAGTTGACCCACAGTTTTTGTGACAGACTGGTAAGAAGGCTCTTGGAAGGTTTCTGGGAATGGTTGGATATTATTGTAAGTTCTGTAAGAACTTTGCTGATATCGCTCTTCCTCTGACTAATCTCCTGAAGAAGGGTGAAAAGTTTGTTTGGACCGAGCCTTGTCAGGAAGCATTTGATTGATTGAAAGTTGTTATTTGGGATTAGGCCAATCAATGTAGTGTTGTCAGCAAATTTAATTAACAGATTGGAGCTCTGGGTGGTGACACAGTCATGGGTGCACAGAGAGTAAAGGAGGGGACCAAGGAGACAACCCTGTGGGGCATGTGTGCTGAGGGTCAGAGAGACAGAGGTGAGGGAGCCCACTCTTACCACCTGCCGGTGATCTGACAGGAAGTCCAGGATCCAGCTGCACAAGGCAGGGTGAAGGCCGAGGTCTCTGAGCTTCTTGTCGATACTTCACGCCTTCGTATGGCTAAAGCTCTGCCCATGACTGCAAGGAACTGCAGAGAACTTTGGTCTCATTTGGAAACATCATAGAAACAAGCCTCCCCTCTATGGACTCTTCCTACACTTCCCCTGCCTCAGGAAAGCAGGCCGTGTACTCAAAGATGCCCACAACTTTGGACATTATTGCTGCAAACCCAATCTCCCATCGGGGAAGAGATACAAAATCCTTAAAGTGCGTACCACCAGGCTCATGGACAGCTTCCTGTCCGCGGTTGTCAGCCAAATTAATGGTCTCCAGTCCAATAAAATGGACTCAAACTCACAATGTAACTCGACGTGACCCTGCCCCGTATGTCTATCTGCACTGCACTTTCTCTGCAGCCATAATGCTTTGTTACAGTTATTGTTTTGTCGTATATCAGCTCAATGTACCGTAGTAATGTATCGATCTGTGTGGATGGTAGGTCAGGCAAGATTTTCACTGTAGCTCAGTACGTGATAAGAATAAACAAATTCCCCATTTTAATTGTGTGGAAATATTAGACAGACTGAGCTTCTGCTCTGGAACCAGAGAAGGAAACTTAACTGTTGTCATTTCTGAGGAATGCAAATAAATAGAAAAGGCTTCAATCTCACATTACGATCTGCGGTAACTGGGATCAGGTGACCGGTGGTGGGTCTCCCAGACCAATTATCAGAATCAGGTTTAATAGCACCGGCAGATATCATGTAATTTGTTGTCTCTGCGGCAGCAATAGAACCTAATTCATAACAATAGATTTTAACCATTGTGATTTAAAATAAGAATATACATATTAAATAGTTAAATTATATAAGTAGTACAACATAAACATTTTAAGAATGTAATACTGTAAACTACTTTAATTGTGTGGAACTATTTGACTGACTGGGTTGTTGCTTTGGAAATTCTGGAGTGAAGCTGAACTAAACTGTACACATTTATGAGAAGCTCAGATAAATACAAAAGGCTAAATTCTCACATAAATGGGTCAGACACCCAGAAACATTGGCTGCCCTTCAGCAGGTAAAAACAGTGGAATGAGGCCTAGTCCCAGGCCTCGGCCCAGTGGTTATGGTCTGAGGTCTGGGACGAGGTGAGAGTAAGCATTCGGCACGGACTAGAAGGGCCAAGATGGCCTGTTTCCATGCTGTAATTGTTATGTGGTTATATAGAAACATGCTGAAAATATTGCAGAAAAAACATTGTCCACCCACAACGAGAGGACGTGACAGATCCGGATCTCACTGCCTTGTCTGAATGGGCGAAAGATGAAGCTACACAGACACTTAGAGCAGTGACCGGCAGATGCTGCAGATTTGTGGAAAAACGTGAACAGGAAATGGGATCACGTGACGGGTAGAGGGTCTCCCACCTGAACCGGTGACTCTGCTCCTCGCCCCTCACACGCTGCCCGACCCATCCGCTGCATTTCCCACATTATTCCATATTTACACAAGATACATTTTTACTTCTTCCTCTAGATCTTCCCTGTCCCTTTCCCTCCAGCCCCAGGTCACAGAGTCACAGGCTCCATTCCCATCCCGGTCCAACACACAATTCAGACCCAAAACGGTAATGTGCAGGTTTCATTTAAATCCGTCCATGTGTATAAACACTAATTTCTATTCACATTTCTCCAGCCTCACTGGACAGGAACACTGAAACATCAGGTGAGAAACAGCAGGAGGTGGCCATTCAGCCCCTCTAACCATCAACAAGATGACGGCTGCTCTCCCATCTCAGCCACATGTTTCTGTCCGATCCTCATTTCCTCGATTCCTTCGGTCTCCACACATCTGCCGGCCTCTGTTTTATGTGAGGATGATCACTGAGTCTTCACCACCCTCTGTGGTGGGGATTTACAGACATTCACCCCCCTCGGAGTGGAGACATTTCCCCTCATCTCAGTCCCGGTCAGTCCACCCCCTTTTTCAGAGACTGGGATCCCTGGTTCAGCCGGTAATGATGTTGTGCATTTCAATGTGTTCACCCCTCAGTCCTCGATTCTCCAAATGAAAGGGTTATTGCATTTGATCTTTCTTCATATGATGACCCCACCACCGGGGATCAGTCTGGTGAATCTTCATTGCACTCTCTATAACAAATACTCTCTAACCTCTTTGTTAATCCTCCATGGAATTAATTTCCATCTTCTGCAGCCCCGTGTTGCCCCAACCACTCACCTCCCACCCCGTCACTATTTCCACCTTCCCACCTCCCCCTCACCTGGATCCACCTCTCACTCCCCAGCTCTTGCCCCATCCCCACCCCTCACCTCTTTTCTCGGACTATTTCCCGTCCACTCTCAGTCCAGAGGGAGGGTGTCGGCCCGAAATGTTGACGGTCCATTTCCCTCCACAGATGCTGCCCGACCCACTGAGTTCCTCCGGCAGTTTGTTCTTTGGTCTGTGTGACCCGTGTTAGTGTGGGGAGCGGGATTTTACACCATATTCCCGGTACAGTCTCAACAAAACACAAATAATTGTCACTTTGCCCGGACCATTGGCCCCGCTCGCAGGGCAACAGTCTGCCGGTGTTTGCCCCCCAATGTGGTGAATCGCCACCACCGTGGGCTCAGACATTTCCACAGATGAGCCCCTCCTGTCCCCACCGGGACAAACATCCTGTCCGCCCCCTCTCTCACCGTCTTCATCCTCTCCCTCCCCGGGGAACCGGCATCAAACCGACGGGCCGAGCGGTCTCCTCCTACCTCTCAGCGACACATCAGACTCCGGCCGCAGGAGACGCTTCACAAACGCCCCAACTTCCCTCGGAGGGAAATGGAAATAAATCAGAAAGCGGACATTTACTTTGACGGTTGTCCCGCCGTGACGGAAAGTTCGGGAGACGGTGTCAGCGGGGTAGCGCCCCCTCGGCTGGCCTGCCTCCTCTATTGGTTGGAAGCAGTGATTGACATTGCTTCGTACCAATGGGAATACAGCAGCGCCTGACTCCTCTGTTGACAGCGGTGGGGGAGGGGCTGCTCACGTGATTCGTATCCCAGCCGTTAAACCGACCAAGCTCGAGCTCACCAGCGCGCGGGGCACAAAAGGCCCCGGATGATCGGTTGAGGTAAGAAGGGGTCTCCGGGTTGGGGGTCTCACCGGGCGGCGTTTTCAACACCGACTTCGGGTAGTTGCTGTGACTCCGGACTCCGTGACCCGCAATCCCGGGACAGTCCTGCTCTCTTCCCTCTCTCTCAGCCCCACCATCCGTACACGGGCCCCGGGGAGCTTCCGGCTGATGAGGGAATGGGAACCGATGGGTCTCTCAGACAGAGCTGAGCTCCAGCTGTCTAAATGCAAGGATCGGGAACTCGGAGAAAGGGAACAAAATCTTTTACATCAGCTGTTGTGAAAATCACCTTTGTTCTGCCTCCAGTCACAAACAAGAGAAAATCTGCAGATGCTGGAAATCCGAGCAACACACACAAATTGCTGGAGGAACTCAGCATTAGTACTCTTTTCCATAGATGCTGCCTGGCCTGCTGAGTTCCCCCAGCATTTTGTGTCTGTTGCTTGTTCTACCCCCTCTTGTTCTGGACTTTCTACCCGTGAGAACATGTTTTGTCCCACTCTCTCTGGGTACAGAATGATATCAAACACCTTTGCCCTGGACAACAAGTAGCTTTCACATCACAAATGTGCCAGACTCCAATGAGACAGACTACTGCCCTTCCCTTCATATTCATTGGCATTGCCATCACTGAGTTCACCACCGTCAGTCACCTGGGGGAGGGTTCAGGGGAAATATTTATGTACAATACAGAAACTGGTGTTACCTGTGTGTATTGTGGTGATGCAAAAGTTGCTGGAGAATTTGAAAGTGGGAAGAAGTGGAGTGATAGTTTGAAATCTGACTTTTTAAAGCGTCATTTAGCAAGCAAATCAGATATGGACAATGTGCAAAAGCTCTGGCGAGAAAATCCTTCATTACCCGTTACAGGCCTGCTACATGGGTTGTGTGAGAGCGCAGATGAACTCCATCAAACCCAGAGGAGATCAAAGTTCTTACTGACAGTGATTTGCTAGCAGTTAAAATGAATACCTCTCTATATAAAATTCACTGTGCACATGTTGTCACTGGTTAAAAGAATGAACAGTACAAGATTTACTTTACTTTGTACTTTATTGTCGCCAAACAATTGGTAGTAGAATGTATAATCATCACAGCAAAATTTGATTCTCCGCTTCATACTCCCTGGATTACAAATATTAAATATTATAAATATTAAAATTAGTTAAAATTAGTAAATATTAAAAATTTAAATTATAAATCATAAATAGAAGATAGAAGAATGGGAAGTAAGGTAGTGCAAAAAAACCGAGAGGCAGGTCCGGATATTTGGAGAGTACGGCCCAGATCCGGGTCAGGATCCATTCAGCAGTCTTATCACAGTTGGAAAGAAGCTGTTCCCTAATCTGGCCGTACGGGTCTTCAAGCTCCTGAGCCTTCTCCTGGAGGGAAGAGGGATGAAAAGTCTGTTGGCTGGGTGGGTTGCGTCCTTGATTATCCTGGCAGCACTGCTCTGACAGCGTATGGTGTAAACTGAGTCCACGGACAGAAGATTGGTTTGTGTGATGTGCTGTGCCGTGTTCACGATCTTCTGCAGCTTCTTTCGGTCTTGGACAGGACAACTTCCATACCAGGTTGTGATGCACCCGAGAAGAATGCTTTCTACAGTGCAGCTATAAAAATTAGTGAGGGTTTTAGAGGACAGGCCAAATTTCTTTAGTTTTCTCAGGAAGTAAAGGTGCTGGTGGGCCTTCTTGGCAGTGAACTCTGCCTGGTTGGACCATGTCAGGTCATTTGTGATATTTACCCCGAGGAACTTAAAGCTCTATGTGCAGACCGGTCATTACAAATTAGAGGGGACATTGGTGGCGGAACCTCCAGTGTCCCTTATGTCCTCACCTACAAGATGTGCATCCAGCTGCAGCTCATAACCCTGCACTTTATGGAGTTGGAACTTGAAATGGATCAATTCCAGATCATCCAGGCAGTGATGCAGCCAGTCAGGATGCTCTCAGTTGTGTTCCAGTAGAAAGTTCTTAGGATTTGGGACTCAATCCCAAGCTTCTTCAGCCGTCTGAGGTGAGCAAGGTACTGTTGTGCTTTTTTCACAACACAGCCAGTATGTACAGACCATGTGAGGTCCTCGCTGATGTTTATGCCAAGGATCTTAAAGCAGTTCACTGTCTCAACCCCAGATCCATCGATGTCAATTGGGATTAGCCTGTCTCCATTCCTCCTGTCATCCACAATCAGCCCCTTTGTTTTTTTTAGATTAGATTGGATTCAACTTTATTGTCACTGTGCCAAGTACAGATACAAAGCCAATGAAATGTGGTTAGCATCTGACCAGAAATGCAAAGAATCGTGTTATTTACAAAATAACTGAATAAAAAAGTGCTACAACACCCAAATATAAAAGTACTGAGACAGTACAATACGGATGCAATACTGCTTAGCGCTGTGACTAGAGGTTCAGCAGTGTCACAGCCTCAGGGAAGAAGCTCTTCCTGTGCCTGTTGGTGTGGGAGCGGAGGCTCCTTTAGCACCTCCTTGATGGGAGGGGAGTTAAAAAGTCCATGGTTAGGGTGAGATGTATCCTTGATAATTCTTTTCGCCCTACCCAGGCAGCGTTTATGGTAGATGTTCTCAATGGTGGACAATTGGCTGTCGATAATCCGCTGGGTAGTTTTCACCACACACTGGAGTGCTTTGCGCTCTGATACAGGACAATTGCCATACCACACTGAGATGCAGTTGGTGAGTATGCTCTCAATGGTACAGCAGTAAAAGTCTGTCATATCCTGGGACAGAGGTGAGCTTTCTTGTTGCTCCGCAGGAAGTAAAGGTGCTGTTGTGCCTTCTTGATCAGGATGGAGGAGTTCAGGGACCAGATGAGATCCTCGGAAAAGTGGACACCAAGGAACTTGAAGCTTGATACACGCTCCACTACAGTTCCGTTGATGTAGGTGGGGACGTGAGTGTGGCTCCTGGCATGCCTGAAGTCCACAGTGATCTCCTTGGTCTTCTGGGTGTTAAGGGTCAGATTGTTGTCGGCACACCACGCGGCCAGGTGCTGGACCTCGTCCCTGTAGGCCGTCTCATCATCCCCTCTGATCAGACCAACCACCATGGTGTCATCTGCGAACTTGATTATGGAGTTAGAACCATGTACAGGAACGCAGTCATAGGTGAACAGGGAGTACAGAAGAGGGCTAAGCACACAGCCTTGAGGCACGCCGGTGTTCAGGGTGAGAGTGGAGGAGGAGAGGTTGTCTAACTTAACTGATTGGGGTCTGTTAGTCAGAAAGTCCAAGGTCCAATTGCAGAGGGATGAGCTGATACCAAGTTGGCGAAGTTTGGTGATCAGCTTGAAGGGGCTTACAGAATTGAATGCCGAACTAAAGTCAATGAACCTCATTCTGACGTAAGAGTTGGGGCTGTCCAGGTGGGTCAGGGCAGGGTGAAGTGCCGTGGAGATGGCGTCCTCTGTTGACCTGTTGGTGCGATGGGGGTCCAGGGTAGTGGGCAGACAGGATTTCAGATGTGATAAAACCAGTCTCTCAAAGCACTTTGCAATGATGGGGGTGAGTGCAACTGGGCGGAAATCATTCAGGTTCGTGGCAGTGGAATGCTTCAGTACTGGCACGATGGTGGCGATCTTGAAGCTTGTGGGGACAACACCCCGGGCCAGGGACAAATTAAAAATGTCCATGAAGACCCCGGTCAACTGCCCTGCACAGAGTCTCACCACACGGCCAGGTATTCCATCCAGACCAGCTGCCTTCCGTACATTCACCCTGCTCAGGGTGGCACAAACATCGGAGGTGGAAAGTGAGAGAGACAGTTCACCAGGTGGGAGATCCGCTTTGAGGGTGACCTCCTTGTTCCCTCGATGAATGCGAGCGTAGAAGTAATTGAGCTCATCAGGGAGGGTAGCAGAGCTGGAAGGGGGCACAGTACTAGGAGGTTTGAAGTCTGTAATGACCTGTATGCTATGCCACATGGGCCGGGGGTCAGAGGAGTTGAAATGCTCCTCGATTCTCTGTTTGTATATGTGTTTAGCCTGAGAGATTCCCCTCCTCAGGTTGGCCCTGGCTGAGCTGTGAACCTCCCAGTCTCCAGACCTGAAGGCTGAATCTCTTGCTTTGAGCAGGAGGTGAACCTCTCTGTTCATCCATGGTTTCTGATTGGCGAAAACTCCTATTTGTTTTAGTAATGTCTCTCTATCTACACACTTGTTGATGTGCTCAAGGACAGAGTTGGTGTATAAATCAATGTTAATCTGAGAGTCTGTGGTGGTATGGGCAGCAAACGTGCTCCAGTCTGTGTGCTGGAATTGGTGCTGAAGAGCAGAGTCAGCCCCCTCCAGCCAGATCTTAATAGTCTTCATTGTGGGTTTCACACGTTTAGTGACCGGGCTATACTTGGGAAGCAGAAACAATGAAAGATGGTCAGACTGTCCCAGATGGGGGAGGGTAGTGAGTTTGTGAGTGTCAGCCACATTTGTGTACACATGATCTGAGGTTTTATTACACCTGGTGGTGCATAATACATTTTGGTAAAATCTTGGAAGCACGGTACGTAGGTTACAATGATTAAAGTCTCCAGCAACAGTCAAAGCTCCGTCTGGATGCAATGTCTGCAGCTTGCTAATAGCAGCACTGAGGTCTTTCATGGCTACTTTAGCATTAGCATCCAGTGGAACATAAACTGCGACAGCAATGATGCATGTTTTGTGACAATGAGGGAGAGGTTGTTTTCTTTACACCAGTCGGATGTTGTTCAGACCTCAGGTACAGTCAGCAATCAAATGGTTGAGCATGGAGCGATGAATGTGCTGAGCTGTGTATATCACAATGCAAGAAGCACTGTAGGAAAACCAGATGAGCTCAGGACAGGGAATTCTGATATTGTAGCCATTATTGGGGACTTGGTTGCACCCAACAATCCGAGGGATTTAGAGGAACAAATTTGTAGAGAGATCGCAGACCATGCCAAGAAACAAAAGTTGATTCAGTAAGTGATTTTAACTTTCCATGTATTGACTGGGACTCCCATACTGTAAGAGGACTAGATGGGGTATAGTTTGTCAAATGTGCCCTTAATCAGTACATAGAATTCCTGATGTAAAAGTGTGCAATAGGTTGATGATCCAGGGCTGGTGACTGAAATTAGTGACCATAATGCCATGAGATTCAAAGTAAATATGGAAAAAAGAGAGGTCTGGACCATGGGTTGAGATTCTAAATTGGAGAAAGGTCAATTTTGATGGTATCAGAAAGGATCTGACAAGTGTGGTTTGGGACAGGCTGTTTTCTGGCAAAGGAGTACTTGGTAAGTGGGGGGCCTTCAGAAGTGAAATTTTGAAGGTGTAGAGTTTGTATGTGCCTGCATAATAAAAGTTGAAAGTTAACTGGTGCAGGGAACCTTGGTTTTCAAGAGATATTGAGGCCCCGGATATTTTGTTCCTCTAAATGCCTCAGACTGTTGGGCGCTACAAAGACTCACTAATGACTACAATATCATAATTCCATGCCCTGAGCTCTGACTTTTTTTTTAGTCGTCTTCTGTTGGTTTCTAAAAGCTTCCCAATCGTTTTCACTCTTTTGTTTACCCTCTCTTTGGCTTTTATGTTGGCTTTGGCTTCTCATTTCAACCACGGTTGTGTCCTCCTGCGTTTCCAATGTTTCCACATCTTTCGGATGTATCGATCACCGAGCTCCCAAATTGCTCCCAGAAACTCCAGCCATCGCTGCTCCGTTGTCACTCCCAACTTTTCCCTTCCAAACAAGTTTGGCCAGCTTCTGTGTCATAGAAACATGGAGAAGTTCAGTATAGAAACAGGCTATTTAGCCCATCTGGTCAATGCTGAAAAAACATCTAAGCTGTCTAATGCAAGGGTCCCCAACCTTTTTTGCACTGCGGACCGGTTTAATATTGACAATATTCTTGTGGAGCGGCCGACCCGGTGGGGTGGCGGTGGTGGGTAGGGTTGCCAACGGACAAGAGTAGCAGTCAAATACGTTGCGTTTACCCAGAGAAAGACAACAATGACCATGAAGCCTTGCGCGGGCACCAGTGCGCATGCGCGTCGTGACCTGCCGATTTTTCCTGCAAATCCTTTTTCGTGATTCTGTCGGAGTGTCAGGAGTGGGGGGGGGGGGCGGTGTTAATCATGACTGGAATATACGTAATAAATGGCTAATACACCCAATTTCATTTCTAAAAGGGTTTATCTAACAAATTTAATATTAAACACACAGCACATATTTTCCTCGCATGAATATAGTGATAAGTCAATTATCAGAGGAGCTTGAAGTAAGTGATGAATGAACTTCCAGTAGAAGTGGCAGAAGCAGGTTCGATATTATCATTTAAAGAAAAATTGGATAGCTATATGGACAGGAAAGGAATGGAGGGTTATGAGCTGAGTACACGTCGGCGGGACTAGGTGAGAGTAGCATTCGGCACGGACTAGTAGGGCAGAGATGGCCTGTTTCCGTGCTGTAATTGTTATATGGTTATATAAGTAAGTCAATAGCATCATGACATTTTAAGTAACATTTGGATTTTAAACACACAGCACATATTTTCCCCGTATGAATATATAAGATCATTGGAACACACCAATATCGCTGAATCAGTGGGAGCCCTGGGCTTGTTTCCCTCCAACACCACGGTCCTATCGAGGGATGATGGGAGACAGCGATACTCGAAGTGAGTTCCTGTCCAGTCTATTCCGCAATTTAGTTTTCGTTGCATTCATTGGAGAAAACTCCGCTTCGCAGAGATATGTTGGAAATGGAAGCAACGTTTTCAGTGCTTTCGTGGCTATCTCAGGATATTTAGCCTTGACTTTGATCCAGAATGCCGACAGAGATGTTATTTCAAACATACTTCTCAGCCCGCCGTCATTTGCAAGCTCGAGGAGTTGATCTCCTTCCCGCGCTGACACAGATGACGCGCGGGTCATGACCTCACATGTGTAATGGCTGATCAGTGGCCGTGACGGGGAATGAGAAAAGGTGCAGCTGACTCATATCGCCAAATCATATTGTTTCCTTGTGGCCCGGGAGCACATGCTTTGCGACCCGGTGGTTGGGGACCGCTGGTCTAATGCAACTACCTGCACCGAGACCATCGCCCTCCATACCCCTATCATCCAGGCTCCCATCCAAACTTCTTTGAAATGGTGAAACCGAGTTCATATTCACCACTTGTGCTGACATCTCAATCCACACTCTCACGACCACTGCAGGAAAGAGCTTTTCCAAATATTCCCATTAAATTTTCACCTTCCCCACTTAACCATGACCTCTGGCCATCCCACGCAACCTCAGTGGAAAAAGCTGCTCGCATTTACCCTATCTATACCCTCATAATTTTGTATATTTCTAACAAATCCTCAAAGCAATGTATAATTTCCTTGTTTATGTTTAGAGCCTTTTTTAGATGTATAAGATGATGAGGGGCATTAATCGTGTGGAGAGCCAGAGGTTTTTTTCCCAGGGCTGAAATGGCTAACACGAGGGGGCATAGTTTTAAGGAGCTTGGAAATAGATACTGAGGGGATGTCAGGGGTAAGTTTTTCACACAGAGTGGTGGGTGCATGGAATGCACTGCCGGCTATTTGTGTGTGAGTGTTTCAGTTACTGTGGGGCCAGGAACCTATGCAGCTCAGTGGGAACAGGGAATAATACCAATGGAGAGAGTCAAACTGAGCCAGGTCACAGATTGGAGATGGCAGAAATGCCCCATTCTTATAAAAAAAGGAAGAGCATCAGAGAATTTGATGGTCATTCCAGATACCAGCACTGTGCCCAGTTAGAAGGTGATTTCTCTCTCCAACTTGGGTTGAACCTCACTGTAACGGTGTGATGCCAGATCACACCTTGGCAACTCAAGTGATCTCATCTGAAATGTTGTCCTTCACTCATTGATTGATTTTGTAAATCTTTTTACAGATTAAAAATGACAAGGAATTTGTCTACGGGAATCTCGAACACAACACGCCAGTTTTGCTGTCTTTGTCCAGATATTTAAGAAGTGGAGCAATGATTCACTCGATCATCCTTCCTGCTCAGACTGTGGGGAGAGATTCATTTGATCATCTGACCGACTGACGTGCCTGTCATCTTACACAGGGGAGAGGCCATTCACCTGCTCAGACAGTGGGAATGGATTCACTCCATCATCTCAACTGAAGGTACATCAGCAAGTTTACACTGAGACAAGCCCATTCACCTGTTCTATGTGTGAGACGGGATTCAGTCGGTCATCCCACCTGTGGATACACCAGTCTGTTCACACTGAGCAGAGGCTGGTCATCTGCTGAATTTGTGGGGAAGGATTCACGCGGTTATCTGACCTAATGGCTCACCAGCGAGTTCACACCAGGGAGCGGCCGTTCACCTGCTCAGACTGCGGGAAGGGATTCACTCAGTCATCTAACCTGAAGGTACATCAGAGAGTTCACACTGGGGAGAGGCCATTCACCTGCTCAGACTGTGGGAAGGGATTCACACAGTTAGCTAACCTACAAGCACATCAGCGAGTTCACACTGGGGAGAGGCCGTTCACCTGCTCAGACTGTGGGAAGGGATTCACTTCGTCATCTCAACTGACGGTGCATCAGAGACTTCACACGGGGGAGAGACCGTTCACCTGCTCAGACTGTGGGAAGGGATTCACTCGATCACCTGATCTGCAGATACATCAGCGAGTTCACACTGGGGAGAGGCCATTCACCTGCTCAGTCTGTAGGAAGGGATTTACTCAGTCATCTCATCTGCAGATACATCAGCGAGTTCACACAGGGCAGAGGCCGTTCACCTGCTCAGACTGTGGGAAGGGATTCACACAGTCAGCTCACCTACAAGAACACCAGTCAGTTCACACTGGGGAGTGGCCATTCACCTGCTCAGTCTGTGGGAAGGGATTCACTTCCTCATCTAAACTGAAGGTACATCAGCGAGTTCACACTGGGGAGAGGCCATTCACCTGCTCAGTCTGTGGGAAGGGATTCAATTTATCATCTCATCTGAAGGTACATCAGCGAGTTCACACTGGAGAGAGGCCGTTCACCTGCACAGACTGTGGGAAGGGATTCACTCAGTCATCTGACCTACTGAAACACCAGCGATTTCACACTGGGGAGAGGCCGTTCACCTGCTCAGTCTGTGGGAAGGGATTCACTCGATCATCTGATCTACAGAGACACCAGCAAGTTCACACTGGGGAGAGGCCGTTCACCTGCTCAGACTGTGGGAAGGGATTCACTCAGTCATCCCAATTGAAGGTGCATCGGAGAGTTCACACTGGGGAGAGGCCGTTCACCTGCTCAGACTGTGGGAAGGGATTCACTCAGGCATCTCACCTACGGAGACACCAGTCAGTTCACACTGCATAGCGGCCATTCGCCTGCTCAGTCTGTGGGAAGGGATTCACTCGATCACCTGATCTGCAGATACATCAGTGAGTTCACACTGGGGAGAGGCCATTCACCTGCTCAGTCTGTGGGAAGGGATTCACACGGTTAGCTAGCCTACAAGCACACCAGTCAGTTCACACTGGGGAGAGGCCGTTCACCTGCTCAGTCTGAGAAGGAAGTCACTCAGTTGTCCAACCTGCAGAGACACCCGCAAGTTCATATAACCATATAACAATTACAGCACGGAAATAGGCCATCTTGGCCCTTCTAGTCCATGCTGAACGCTTACTCTCACTTAGTCACATCTACCTGCCTCTACCCTCCGTTCCTTTCCTGTCCATATACCGATCGAATTTTTTTTAAATGACAAAATCGAACCCGCCTCTACCACTTCTACTGGAAGCTCGTTCCACACAGCTACCACTCTCCGAGTAAAGAAGTTCCCCCTCGTGTTACCCCTGAACTTTTGCCCCTTAACTCTCAACTAATGTCCAGTTGTTTGAATCTCCCCTACTCCCAAAGGAAAAAGCCTATCCACGTCAAGTCTATCTATCCCCTTCATAATTTTAAATACCTCTATCAAGTCCCCCCTCAACCTTCTACGCTCCAAAGAATAAAGATCTAACTTGTTCAACCTTTCTCTGTAACTCAGGTGCTGAAACCCAGGTAACATTCTAGTAAATCTCCTCTGTATTCTCTCTATTTTGTTGACATCTTTCCTGTAACTCAGTGACCAGAGCTGTACACAATACTCCAAATTTGGCCTTACCAATGCCTTGTACAATTTTAACATTACATCCCAACTCCTATACTCAATGCTCTGATTTATAAAGGTCAGCAAACCAAAAGCTTTCTTCACCACCCTATCCACATGAGATTCCACCTTCAGAGAACTAAGCACCATCATTCCTAAACATGAGGAATTCTGCAGATGCTGGAAATTCAAGCAACACACATCAAAGTTGCTGGTGAACGCAGCAGGCCAGGCAGCATCTCTAGGAAGAAGTACAGTCGACGTTTCATGGGTATGGTGAATTTCTACCACTGTTTCCTCCCCTCAGCAGCCCGAATCATGCGCCCCCTGTTCACCCTGATGTCGGGTAAGGGCAAGGACATTACCTGGGATAAAGAGGCCGCAGCCGCTTTTGTTAAAACCAAAGAAGCCTTAGTAAACGCCGCGATGCTAGTGCACCCCAGAATGGGCGTTCCTACTGCCCTCACGGTGGACGCATCCAACACAGCAGTTGGTGGAGTGCTGGAACAACTCATCGAGAGTCGCTGGCAACCCCTGGCATTCTTCAGCAAACACCTACGACCACCCGAACTCAAATACAGTGCTTTCAACCGGGAGCTATTGACACTATACCTGGCAATCCGGCATTTCAGATATTTCTTAGAAGGTAGGCCCTTCACTGCGTTCACAGGCCACAAACCGCTTACCTTTGCGTTCACTAAGGTGTCCGACCCCTGGTCTTCCCACCAGCAGCAACATCTGTCCTACATCTCCGAATATACGACGGACATCCGGCATGTCCGGGAAAGGACAACATCGTGGCGGACGCACTATCCAGACCTACCATACAGGCCCTGTCCCAGGGGGTGGACTATGCAGCGCTGGCAGAGGCACAGCAGGCAGACGCTGAGATCCCCAGTTACAGGACTGCAGTCTCCGGTTTACAGCTCCAAGACCTCCCCGTAGGCCCAGGTGAGAGGACCCTACTGTGTTACGTAGCTACCGGCCAACCCCGCCCCATCGTCCCAGCAGCCTGGCGCCGGCAGGTTTCCGAATCCATTCACAACTTAGCGCATCCCTCCATCAGGACAACCGTCCGGCTGGTCGCCAACAGGTTCGTGTGGCATGGACTGCGTAAACAGGTCAGTGAATGGGCCAAAACGTGCATGCAGTGCCAAACGGCCAAGGTGCAGTGGCACACCAAGGCTCCGCCGCAGCGGTTCGAGCCCACCCACCAGAGGTTCGACCACATCCATGTGGATATCGTGGGGCCCCTGCCAGTGTCACGAGGAGCATGGTACCTCCTAACTATGATAGACTGGTGCACCAGATGGCCAGAGGCAGTCTCGCTCAGCAACACCACCTCCGAATCCTGCGCCCGAGCACTGATCGCAACCTGGGTAGCACGCTTTGGGGTACCAGCCCACATTACCTCCGACAGGGGAGCCCAGTTCACCTCCTGCCTGTGGTCAACTATGGCCAACCTTTTAGGATCACAGCTACACCACACAAATACCTACCACTGTCACCTGAAGTCGGCTCTCATGGCCGGCCTGGAGGGGCCTAACTGGGTGGACGAACTTCCCTGGGTCCTGCTCAGAATTCGCTCAGCGCCCGAGGAGGATCTGCACACCTCGTTGGCTGAGTTGGTGTACGGCGCACCCCTGGTAGTCCCAGGAGAGTTCATACCAGCCCCAAGGGGGCAAGAGGAAGAACCCGCAGCAGTCCTGGACAGACTACGGGAGCGTCTCAGTAACCTGGCCCCCATCCCCACTTCACAGCACGGACAGAGCCCGACCTGCGTACCCAAAGACCTGCAGAACTGTAAGTTTCTTTTTGTATGACGGGGCGGACACCGGGCACCGCTACAGCGGCCCTACGAGGGGCCTTTTAAGGTGATCAGGAACAACGGGTCCACGTTCGTGCTGGACATCGGGGGGGGGGGGGGAGAGGAGGTTTTCACGGTGGACCGACTCAAACCGGCCCATGTGGACTTGGCGCAGCCGGTCCAGGCTCAGGCACCGCGGCGCAGGGGCAGACCTCCCAAACAGAGGCCGATCCAGACTCTGGACATTGGGGGATGTATCACCGGTTCTGGGGGGCGTGGTTATGTGGCGACCCACTTTCTAGCACACATGAACCAGCACGCGCCGGCAGAGAGGCCGGCCCCAAAAAGGGCGCCAGGCCATCTTCAGCAGCAGGGGGGAAATCCCATGCGCGGAAAGGGTCTGCCGTTATGCATTCCCCACAGCAGTCCCGCCCAAGAAGGGCGGGAACGGGAAGGCTTTAAAGCAGGCTACGAAGTTTGAATAAATCTCTTTTATCACAACTCTAACTCACCGACTACGTGTGGTTATTTTTAGTGTTGTGTGTAGCACACAGCTACAATATAATATTTTTGAGTCTGCTAGCCAATACTTTGGATAAAATTTTAGTATGGAAATTGAGTAAAGAGATAGGTCTATATGAAGAACATTCAGTTGGATTCTTATTCTTTTTGAGAATGAGCGAAATGGAAGCTTCGTAAAAAGACTGCGGTAGTCTCCCTGCCTTAAAGGAATCTGTAAGGGTAGAACATAAGTGTGGTATAAGCAAGGAGGAAAAAGTCTTATTAAACTCTTCAGAGAATCCACGGGTCCAGGGGATTTCCCAGCATGCAATTCTCAAATAGCCTGAGCAATTTCCTCCTGGGAAATAGGTTGATCCAATTGCCTACGATCATCTAACGAAAGATTAGGGATATTTAATTGATCTAAAAATTATTCATTGCAATATTATCATTAACAGAGTCAGAACTATACAATTTAGAATAAAATTCCCTAAAAGTGTCATTAATTTCAAGGTGGTCAGTTGTCATGTCCCCATTAATTTTATGTATTTCTTTAATTTGCCGCTTGGCTGAAAATGGCTTCAATTGATTAGCCAGTAGCTTACCAGTTTTATCTCCATAAATATAAAGTTGACTGAGAGAAGATGGTGGCACGACGAAGCACGCAGCGGCCACTCCAGTGATGAATATTGTTATTTGTCAAGTAGGATGCTGTGCACAATCCTGATTTGATGGAGACAGATGTGAGAAGCGCAGAGGAACATCTGGTGTAACTTCTGAAATGCCTGTTTCGCTGCCACTGCTACTGTGCGATCCAGAATCTCCGGAGGGCAAGGCCCCGAATCCTTGGCTTTGCCTGTTGCTTGGCGGCCGGGGCCAGGGTCGAAGCACTCAGCAGAGATGGTGCTCGATGTCGGAGGGCTGGTCGGAGGCTCGACGTTTTCGAACGGAGTCAGTCGGCTGTGGTCGGGTGCTTCCAGGGCGCTGCATTGGCAAGTTTGCGGTGCTGGAAGTTCATGGCAGTTAGAGTTTCTTCCTTCTACCGTCTGCGTGAAATGATGGGGCTATCGGGACTTTGAGACTTTTTTTTACCGTGCCCATGGTCTGCTCTTTATCAAATTACAGTATTGTTTTGCACTGTTGTAACTATGTTATAATTATATGGTTTTTGTCAGTTTTCGTCTTGTTCTGTCTTGTGTTTCTGTAATATCATACTGGAGGAACATTGTATCATTTCTTAATGCATGCATTACTAAATGACAAACGAGGACTGAGTGTCCTCATAATCTAATCTATCTTTTAAAAGTTGGCTTTCAATTGGATACATTAAAAGAAGGTCATATTTAGTTTTAGTTTCAATACGTCTCTTATATGTTTCAGGATCAGGTACCGAAGCATATTTATGGTCCAGTTGCTTTAACTGATTGGCTAATTCATTTCTTTCTTTGTTAGCTTTTTTAATGATGTTTGCAGTAAAAGAAATAATTTGACCCCGGATGTAGGCTTTAAAAGTATCCCATATAATAAGGCTAGACTTCTCTTCCAACGTATTTTCTTCAAAAAAAAAAGTAATTTGATTCTCCATAATTTTTTTAAAAATCCTCATTGGATAACAGAGTTAAATCGCCAAAATCTACTCATGGGAATAGGACCAGGAAGATTTAAAGATAGAATTACAGGAGAGTGGTCAGAAATAGCAATCTCTTTATATTCATTTTTTTCAAACTAATGGAATCGTTTGACTATCAATAAAAGAAGTCAATCCCGGTATAAGAATGATGGACATGAGAGAAAAAATACTCCCTGTCCGTCGGATAAAGTAAACGCCAAGCATCAACTCTACCACATATAGTTAGAAAAGATTGGATAAATAAAGCTGATTTATTAAGTGTGGCTGGTTTAATAGATGAGCGATCTAATATTGGATCTAACCAGCAGTTAAAATCTCCTCCCGTCACAAGGGAGTAAGTACACAAATCTGGTAAAAATGAAAATAGACATTCAAAAAAATCCTGGATCATCTACATTGGGGGCCATATACATTAGCAAAAACAATCAAGTTACTGTCTAAACTCCCTAATACAATAACAACTCGACTATTAGGGTCCGAAACAAGTTTATGCTGAATAAAGGAAGCTGTATTACCTACAAAAATTGAAACTCCATGTGATTTTGCATTAAACGAAGAGTGGAATTGCATATCCTTCCACCGAGTAAAAAAAATGTAAGCTATCACAGCTGCGTATGTGTGTTTCTTGTAAAAAAAAAGGGTGCTTTTAATTTTTTAATATAAGCAAACACTTTGTTCCTTTTGATGGGGTGATTCAGCCCTTTCACATTCAAACTAAATAGGTTAATATTTCAAACCATTTTAAATACCAATCAACATGTAATTAAAAAATCTAGCCATAAGTTATTAAAACTAGAAAGCAAACTGTAAAGTAAGATATTCAAACAAACAATCATATATTCTTTTTTTCTTTTTCAATCTTTATTGCTATAATAATAATAAACATACCACAGTATTGATACAAAATTATTGGGAATACAGCATTGTAATTTTCATAGTTAAATAAGCCCAGCTGACACATGAGTATTAAATCTCCCTATCATACATGATACAGATGAACAATATAAAACAAAAACATCTATTAAAAACCATGAAAAAGAAAAAAAAAACAAAAATATACCCCCGCAAAAAAACTGACCTGAACAATGTTAATCAACTAAACTTAAAAAAAAGGCACGGGCTGTTTAGTAACGTCGTTAAAAAAAAGGGAACCATTAGTGTCGTTGACTCCGTTCCTCTCACCATGTATTACAAAGAAATAAAATAAGTTTGGAAAAGGTCAAGTTACATCATGTGAAAATGTTTAATAAATGGCCTCCAAGTCTTTTCGAATTTAATAGAGGGATCAGAAACAACACTTCTAATTTTTTCCAAATTTAAACACAACATAGTTTGAGAAAACCAATGGAATGTGGTGGGAGGGTTAATCTCTTTCCAATTCAGGAAAATGGATCTTCTAACCATTAATGTAAGAAATGCAATCATCCGACGAGCTGAAGGGGTTCAATGACTTGATTCTATCATTGGTAACCCAAAAATGGCAGTAATAGAGTGAGGTTGTAGATCAATATTCAAAACAGTTGAGATAATATCAAAAATATCTTTCCAATACTTTTTCAACAAAGGACATGACCAAAACATTTGAGTTAGAGAAGCTATCTCAGAATGACATCTATCACACATAGGATTTATATGAGAATAATAACGAGGTAATTTATCTTTAGACATATGAGCCCTATGTACTACCTTAAACTGTATCAACACATGTTTAGCACATATAGAGGATGAATTAACTAACTGAAGAATTTTTTTCCCATTTTCAATTGGTACAATAATCTTAAGTTCCCTTTCCCAATCAGTCTTAATGTTATTAGATACAACTGGACATATTTTCATAATTACATTATAAATAATTGGTATTACACCTTTCTGAAGAGGCTTTAAATCTCACATTTTTTCCTAAATATCCATTGAATATGCAAACGTTTGTAAATTCAGGAAGGTAAGAGAAACAGTATCTAACCTGTAAATATCTAACAAAGTGAAATCTAGGCAAATTATATTTATTAGATAGTTGTTCAAAAGACATGAAACAATTATCCGAAAATAAATCACAAAATCATACTATACCTTTAATTTTTCAAGCCAAATATGCTTGATCCATAGTAGAGGGTTGAAAAAAGAAATTAGATATAGTAGGACGTGCTAAAATAAATTTATTCAACCCAAACAATTTTCAAAATTGAAACCATGTATGTTAAGTATATTTAACTATTCGGTTATCCAGTTGTTTATACAATTTAGAAAGAGTAAAGGGAAGCAAAGTCCCTAGAATAGAACCCATTGAAAACCCTTGTAAAGAATTACGTTCAAGATTTACCCAATGTGGACTTGAAGTTGTATCCAAGTCTCACAACCAAAATTTTAAACATCAAATGTTAATTGCCCAATAGTAAAATCTAAAATTCAGCAAAGCTAAACCCCACCTCCTTTTTAGGTTTCTGTAAATGTCTTTTACCTAACCTAGGATTTTTTGTTCTGTCATATATATGAGGAGATTTTGGAATCAACATTATCAAAAAAGAATTTTGGAATGAAAATTGGCACCACCTGAAATACATATAAAAATTTAGGCAAAATAATCATCTTGATAGTATTGATCTGACCGATCAATGATAAAGATATTGGTGACCATTTAGTAAACAAAAATTTAATGTAATGGATTAAAGGTAAAAAATTAGCTTTCAATAAATCTTTATGCTTTTTCGTAATTTTATCCCCTAAATATGTAAAAGAGTCAGTAACCAATTTAAATGGTAAACATCCATCAATAGAAACCTGAATATTTAGGGGAAATAGTTCACTCTTATTAAGGTTCAATTTGTAATCAGAGAAATTACTAAACTGAGCCAACAAGGATAAAACAACGGGAATAGATTTCCCAGGATGAGAGATATATAATAACAAATCATCTGCATATAATGATAACTCCTGTATTTCATTTCCACGGGTAATATCAAAAATGTTAGGTGAGTCTCGGATGGCAATTGCTAAAGGTTCAAGGGCAATATCAAATAATAATGAACATCCCTGCCTAGTACCCCGAGATAGACGAAAAAAGGAAGATCTTTGATTGTTACTACAATCGGAAGCTACAGGGGAATGATATATCAATTTAATCCAAGATATAAATATCAGACTAAAATTACATTTCTCAAACTCAGTAACTAAATATGGCCATTCAACTCTGTCGAAAGCTTTCTCAGCATCTAATGAAATAATACATTCCTGGGTGTTAAATGAAGGAGTATAAGCAATATTCATTAACCTCCTAATATTAAGAAAATGAATAATGATTTTAAATAAATCCTGCTTGGTCCACAGAGATAATTTGAGGTAGTACCTTTTCTAACCTAGTCACTAATATTTTAGAAAAAAAATTGGCGTCTACATTCAAAAGCGATATCGGTCTGTATGATGCACAATCAGTAGGATCTTTATTCTTTTTAAGAATTAAAGAAATAGAAGCTTCATAAAATGATTGTGGTAATTTACCTAATCTGATTGCTTCTTTAAATATTCTAGACGACCAAGGAGAGAGAATAGAGGAAAAACTTTAAAAATTCCACTGTAAAACCATCAGGACCAGGTATTTTGCCAGAGTTCATTGTTATTTCTTCATCTGTAATAGGAGTTTCTAATGTTGAACATTCTTTGTGTGATAATTTCAGACAGTTCAATTTCCTTAAAATATCATGCATAGTGTTAGGGTCATGAGGAAAATCAGAAAGATATAAAGAAACATAATATTCTTGAAAAGTTTTATCTCGTCATGATCAACTGTCAAAGTGTCATCATGTTTACGAATTTTGATAATTTGACGTTTAACCGAAGTAGTTTTCAATTGATTAGCTAATAATTTACCCGATTTATCACTATGAATATAGAACTCACTTCTAGTTTTCATTAAATGATTTTCAATTGAGGATGTTAATAATAAGTTATGTTCCATTTGAAGTTTGACTCTCTGTTTGTAGAGCTCCTTACTAGGAGCAATAGAATATTTCTTATCAATTCCTTTAATTTTATCAACCAACAAAAATGTTTCATTCTTAATACGTTTGTTTAAACCAACAGAAAAAGAAATAATCTGTCCGCAGATATAAGCTTTAAAAGCATCCCAAACTGTGCCTTTGGAAATTTCTTCCGTAATGTTAGTTGGAAAAAAAGAAATCAATCTGTTCCTTCATAAATTTAACTAAGTACAGGTCTTGAAGCAAATTGGAATTAAATCGCCATTGCCTATTAGTACAAGTGGTATCCATTAACTTGATAGAAAGTTTCATTGGAGCATGATCCGAAATGGCGATAATGTCATAATTGCAGTTGATTACAGATGGAGTTAGAAGAGTTAATAAAAAAGTAATCAATTCAAGAATAAGAATGATAAACATGTGAGAAGAATGAAAACTCTTTGTCCTTAGGGTGTAGAAATCTCAAACAATCATATATTCAACCCAACACAGCTCCCAGAGAGAAATAGGCCCTACACCCTCCCCCATCCAAAGCGAGAAAGCTGACCAATAGACAGTCAGTGAGCTAAGAACTAAGTACCAGCCCCAAAAAAGTCCTGTTGACAGAAAAAAAACTCCAGTCCTGCAAGGTCATTATGTCCCTATCAAGACACAACATAAAAAGCAAAACAACTCAGTATTCAAAAATATGAAAAGATCACTTTAAACAAATTCAAAGAAAGCTGTATTAAAATAAAGCCTCAAAAAGGGATAAAATAAAGTAGCAAAAAAAAACAAAAGACAATATATGAACACACAAAATGTAAGCTTAATGAAACCTTATTTTAAATTCATATTAACAGAAGAAGAAACTTGATCAAATAAGAAATACAACAGTTTTAGACTTCATCCTTCAGAAACTCTTTTGCATCTTCAACTGCATTTATTCTTTTTCGCAATCCGTTCTTCAAAACAATACTTAGACGGGCAGGGAACCGAAGGGATGGTTTATATCCTTCATTATAAAATTCCGAGATATCTTCTTTATATTTCATATAATCAGTCAAAATATCAGGTGAATATTCTTCCACAAATCTAACCATGTAATTTTGGAAATCAATCATTCCTTGTCTCTGGGTGTGGCGAATTAAAAGATCCTTAATACGAAACTCCTGAAAGGTTAGTTCGATCGATCTGGGTTTCGCCGCCGAGGACAATGGCTTCAAAGTCAGAGAGCGAAAAGCTCGATCGAGCTTCGGATCGGAAGTGAATAAAGCAGGAAAAAGCTGCTTCAGAAAGTTTGCAAAGACTTTGTAGGGTCAGCGCCTTCAATTGATTCTTCAAGACCCACGATTCACAAGTTATTTCTCCTGTTTCTATTCTCGGGACTGATGATCATATTCAGCATTTTATCATTGGATAAAGAGAACTCTTTGCAGAGTTTAATTGTATCTTCAATGTCCTTTTCAAGTGTCATTAGCTTCACAGTATTCTCCTGAATTTGGTTCTCATGCTCAAATAAAGTTTGTTGAATTGTATCCAATTTGCCGTTAAGTTGTTGAAACTCGTCAGAGAATTCCTACTTTTGCTGTTTAAGGAAGTCACTGATTGAATCCAAAGTGACTGGGGATTCATCTTCTGTTTCTCTTTCTTTTGCAAATGCTTTGGTTCTTTTCTCAGCCAGAGTAAAGCAGTATTGAAGTATTATAATAAGATTTCAAAAAAAAAGACTGGTAGAGACAATTAAGTAAACAGGGTAGGAGCAATCGAAAAGCAACCAACAGGGCTCTGACTGCTTCTTATATCTAACATATGCTTCCTTCTTCCGCTTGACGAGTTGCCTCACGTGTTTCGTCAGCCACGGTTCCCTTTTCCGACCATTTTTTTCCTTGCCTCAGTGGGACAAACCTATCCTGAACCCATTACAAGTGGTCCCTAAACTTCCTCCACATTACTTCTGTGCTTTCAGCTTTCAACACCTGTTTCCAATTTAGACTCACTAGTTCCTGCCTCATCCCTTCATAGTTAGCCCTTCCCCAGTTAAGCACTTTCCCATTTTGTCTGTTTTTATCCTTTTCCATAGCTATGCTAAAGCTAAGGGAGTTGTGGTAACTCTCACCAAAATGCTCCCCCACCAAGAGGTCTGCCACCTGACCAGGTTCTTTACCCAGAACTAGATCCAGTATGGCCTCTCCTCTCATCCGCCGGTCCACATGCTGTGTCAGGAATCCTTCTTGAACACACTTGACTAATTCAGCCCCGTCTATCCCCCTTGCAGTCAGGAGGTGCCAGTCAATATGAGGGAAGTTGAAATCACCCATAACTATAACCCTGTATTTCCTGCACCATTCTAAAATCTGCCTGCTTATCTGCTCCTCGGTGTCCCGAGGGCTATTTGGGGGCCGATAGACTACTCCCGGCACAGTGATTGATCCCTTCCTCTTTCTGACTTCCAACCACAGTGGACACTCCCTGTGCAGCGTCCTCCCTTTCTACAGCCCTGATACAATCCCTGACTAGTAATGCTACTCCGCCCCCCCCCCCCCCCCCCATTCTACCTCCCATCCTATTCCTTTTAAACACCTAAACCCCGGTACCTGCATCAGCCAATCCTGCCCTTCCTCCAGCCAAGTTTCAGTAACGGCCACAACGTCATTGTTCCATGTACTGATCGATTCTCTAAGTTCATGCTCTTTATTCCTAATACTCCTAGCGTTGGAATAGACACATTTCAACCCCTCGATCTGGCTACATGTATGTTTTGTCCCCTGCCTGTCCTTCCTCAGCAACTCAGAACACACAGCATCATGCCCTTGTCCTTCTACCCTCATCTCTGCACTCACATTCTGATTCCCACCACCCTGACAAACTAGTTTAAACCCTCCCCAACAGCTCTAACAAACCTGCCCACCAGGATATTGGTCCCTTTCCAGTTCAGGTGCAGCCCGTCCTTGTTGTACAGGTCAGACCTTCCCCAGAGGAGATCCCAATGCTCCAGAAATCTGAACCCCTGCCCCCAGCACCAACTCTTCAGCCACACATTCAACTGCCATGACTTCCTGTTCCTACCCTCTCTGTCTCACGGCACAGGAAGCAATCCTGAGTTTACCACCTTTGAGGTCCTGCTTTTTAACTTTTTTCCCCTAACTCCCTATATTCCTTCTTCAGGACCTGATCCCTACTCCTATCTATGTCATTGGTCCCCACGTGGACCACGACATCTGCCTGCTCACCCTCTCTCCTGAGAATACCGAGAACTCCATCCGAGGTATCATGGACCCTGGCACCAGGGAGGGAACAGACTGGGATTCTCAATCTTTCCCACAGAACCTCTTAACTGTCCCCTTAACTATCAAATCCCCTATCTCTACTGCTCTCCTCTTTTCACTCCTTCCTTTCTGAGCTGAGGGTCCAGTCTCGGTGCCAGAGACGCGACCACTGCAACTTGTCCCTGGTAGGTCGTCCCCACCAACAGTATCCAAAACAGTATACATATTGTTGATGGGAACGGCCACAGGGGTGCTCTGCTCTTTCTGTCTATTCCCCTTCCCTCTCCTGACAGTCACCCATTTACCTGTCTCCTGACTTTTAGGGGTGACTGTCTCCCTGAAACTCTGATCTATTACTGCCTCTGCCCCCCGAATGATCCAATTTGACAGGAGCTGCAGCTGGATGCACCTCTTGCAGGTGTAGACATCGGAGACAATTGTGCTGTCCCTGACTTCCCACATCCTACAATCGGAGCACTGCACTGCCCTATCTACTGCCTCCATTACTAACTCCTAAGTTAATTAATTAAATAAACTTTTCCGGCCTTACCTGACTGGGAGCAAGCTCATCCTCTGCCTCTGCTCGCTGAAATCTCTCGAGCCAAAGCCTCAAAGCTCCACTCCTTCACTGGCCGCTCTCCACTCCAGTCCACGTTAAACTCCAGTCCCAATAAAGGTGAATATGCAGCAGAAGAACCTCCTCCCATGCTCAGTGACCAGTGTGCAGAACTGGGTGTGGTGAGCATCAGCAATAATTGTAGAGTTCAGCACCGACAGTCACTCTCGAAATTGCATTCAGCAACGGTGATGGACAAATATCCAGCATGCAGCTCGTTGAAACTTTCTCCCCAGTGCAGAAATCATGCTTGACTAATCTTCTGAAATTTTTTGAGGATGTAAGTATGAAAATGGATGAGGGAGTGCCAGTGGATATAGTGCACCTGGACTTTCAGAAAGCCTTTGATAAAGTCCCAGATAGGAGATTAGTGGACAAAATTAGGGCACATGGTATTGGGGGCAGAGTACTGACATGGATTGAAAATTGGCTGGCTGACAAAAAAACAAAGAGCAGCGATTAACAGGTCCCTTTCGGAAAGGCAGGCGGTGACCAGTGAGGTACCACAGGGTTCAGAGCTGGGACCGCAGCTGTTTACAATATATATTAATGATTCAGATGAAAGGATTAAAAGTAACATTAGCAAATTTGCCGATGACACAAAGCTGGGTGGCAGTGCGAAATGTGAGGAGGGTGTTATGAGAATGCAGGGTGACTTTGACAGGCTGGGTGAGTGGGTGGATGCATGGCAGATGCAGTTTAATGTGGATAAATGTGAGGTTATCCATGTTGGTGGTAAGAACAGGAAGGCAGATTATTATCTAAATGGAATCAATTTAAGAAAAGGGGAAGTACAACGAGATCCAGGTGTTCTCGTACATCAGTCACTGAAAGCAAGCATGCAGATACAGCAGGCAGTGAAGAAAGCTAATGGCATGCTGGCCTTCATAACAAGGGGAATTGAGTATAGGAGCAAAGAGGTCCTTCTGCAGTTGTACAGGGCCCTGGTGAGACCACACCTGGAGTATTGTGTGCAGTTTTGGTCTCCAAATTTGAGGAAGGACATTCTTGCTATTGAGGGAGTGCAGCGTAGGTTCACAAATTTAATTCCCAAGATGGTGGGACTGTCATGTGTCGAAAGATTGGAGCGACTGAGCTTGCATACACTGGAATTTAGAAGGCTGAGAGGGGATCTTATTGAAACATATAAGATTATTAAGGAATTGGAATTAAGGAATTTTTTCACCCAGATAGTGGTGGATATATCGAATGCTCTGCCCCATAAGGCTGTGGAGGCCAAGTCTCTGGATGTTTTCAAGAAAGAGATGGATAGGGCTCTTAAAGATAGTGGAATCAAAGGTTATGGGGATAAAGCAGGAACGAGGTACTGATTGTGGATGATCAGCCATGATCACAGTGAATGGCGGTGCTGGCTCGAAGGGCCAAGTGGCCTACTCCTGCACCTATTGTCTATTGTGAACCCGGTAGTGTGTCAGAACTGCAACATGCTGTGAGGTTTCACTGTTAATGTAATGGCCTCTCTGTAATGTTTCACTGCTGAGGTAATGGTTTCTCTGTAGCAGCAATGTTTATGTTATGACTAGAGACAACAGGGTTTTGGAGTGCGGGGCTATCCAATGAGAGAAATGTTGTTCTTTCTTGTGAGTCTGGAAGAGAGATTTTTGTGGTCTTTTGCTGGGGAGAGATAAAAGACATGAATGGAGAGAGTGGGCCATTTTCCTTTATTTTTTCGTTACTAACCCTATAGTCAAAGTAAGAACTACAAAGCCCAATCGTTTAATCACATATTGTGTACCGTTTGTTATTTCAGGGTACTGATTTGTAACATCAACCCAAGCGCAGCATCCACCCAAACGAGATTTCTTAAGTTTGGCCGGGCTGGGGGGCTATCACCCCCTATATTAAGCTGCTAGCCGAAGCGAGAGTTACATAAGGTTAGATGCCTGAGCGAATTGCTTCACAAGTTCATAGCAGGTGAACGGCCTCTCCCCAGTGTGAACTCAATGATGGACATTTGGTGGCGATGGCTGAGAGAATCTCTTCCCAAAGTCTGAGCAGCAGATCGGCCTCTACCCAGTATGAACTCGCTGGTGTTTCTGTAGGTTGGATGACCGAGTGAATCTCTTCCCACACACTGAGCAGGTGAACGACCTCTCCCCAGTGTGAACACGCTGGTGTCTCTGTAGATGAGACAACTGAGTGAATCCCTTCCCACAGTCTGAGCAGGTGAATGGCCTTTCTCCAGTGTGAACTCGCTGGTGACTCAGTAGTTGAGAGGACGAAGTGAATCCCTTTCCACAGTCTGTGCAGGTGAACGGCCTCTCTCCAGTGTGAACTCGCTGATGTACCTTCAGTTGAGATGAGCAAGTGAATCCCTTCCCACAGTCTGAGCAAGTGAACGGCCTGTCCCCAGTGTGAACTCGCTGATGTACCTTCAGTTGAGATGAGCAAGTGAATCCCTTCCCACAGTCTGAGCAGGTGAACGGCCTCTCTCCAGTGTGAATTCGCTGATGTACCTTCAGTTCAGATGACTGAATGAATCCCTTCCCACAGTCTGAGCAGATGAACGGCCTCTCTCCAGTGTGAACTCTCTGATGTACCTTAAGTTGAGATGACGAGGTGAATCCCTTCCCACAGACTGAGCAGGTGAAAGGCCTCTCTCCAGTGTGAACTCGCTGATGTATCTTCAGTTCAGATGACTGAATGAATCCCTTCCCACAGTCTGAGCAGATGAACGGCCTCTCTCCAGTGTGAACTCGCTGATGTATCTTCAGTAGGGATGAGCAAGTGAATCCCTTCCCACAGACTGAGCAGGTGAATGGCCACTCCCCAGCATGAATTCGCCAGTGTCTCTCTAGGACAGATGACCGAGTGAATGCCTTCCCACAGTCTGAGCAGGTGAACGGCCTCTCTCCAGTGTGAACTGACTGATGTGTCAGTAGGTGGGATGACCGAGTGAATCCCTTCCCACACACTGAGCAAGTGAACGGCCTCTCTCCAGTGTGAACTCGCTGGTGTTTCTTCAGTTCAGATGACTGAGTGAATCCCTTCCCACAGTCTGAGCAGGTGAACAGCCTCTCCCCAGTGTGAACTCGCTGATGTACCTTCAGTTGGGCTGATCGAGTGAATCTTTTCCCACAGTCGGAGCAGGTGAACGGCCTCTCCCCAGTGTGAACAGACCTGTGTGCTTGTAGGTAGGATGATCGAGTGAATCCCTTCCCACACACTGAGCAGGTGAACGGCCTCTCCCCAGTGTGAACTTGCCTGTGTCTCTGTAAAACAGAGTACGAAGTGAATCCCTTCCCACAGTCTGAGCAGGTGAACGGCCTCTCCCCAGTGTGAACTCGTGTGAACTCGCTGATGCACTTTCAGTTGGGATGAGCAAGCGAATCCCTTCCCGCAGTCTGAGCACGTGAATGCCCTCTCGCCGGTGTGAATTGACCGGTGTATCTGCAGGTTAAATGATTCAGTGAATCCCTTCCCACAGTCCGAGCAGGTGAACGGCCGCTCCCCGGTGTGAACTCGCTGATGTACCTTCAGTTTAGAGAAACAAGGGAATCCCTTCCCACAGTCTGAGCACGTGAACGGCTGCTCCCCAGTGTGAACTGACCAGTGTCTCAGTAGCTTATATGATTCAGTGAATCCCTTCCCACAGTCCAAGCAGGTGAACAGCCGGTCTCCAGTGTGAACTCGCTGGTGAGCCATTAGGTTAGATGACCGAGTGAATCCTTCCTTACAAATTCAGCAGATGACTAGCAATCTGCCCAGTGAGAACTAACTGGTGTGTCCACAGGTTGGAAGACTGACTGAATCCCTTCTCACACACAGAACAGGTGAATGACCTTGTCCCGGTGTGAACTTGCTGATGTACCTTCAGTTGAGATGACCGAGTGAGTCCCTCCCCACAGTCTCAGCAGGAAGGATGATCGAGTGAATCCCTTGCTCCACTTCTTAAGTATCTGGACAGAGACAGCAAAACTGTCGTGTTGTGTTCGAGATTCCCGTAGACAAATTCCTTGTCATTTTTAACCTGTAAAAATATTTACAAAATCCATCAATGGGTGTAGGACAATATTTCAGATGAGATCACTTGAGTTGTCAAGGTGTGATCTGGCATCACTCTGTTACAGTGAAGTTCCACACAAGGTGGAGAGAGAAATCATCTTCTAACTGGGCACAGTGCTGGTATCTGGAATGACCATCAAACTCTCTGATGCTCTTCCTGTCTCTATAAGAATGGGGCATTTCTGCCATCTCCAATCTGTGACCTGGCTCAGTTTGACTCTCTCCATTGGTATTATTCCCTGTTCGCACTTAGCTGCATGGGCGACTGGCCCCACAGGAACTGAAATACTCACACAAATAGCCGGCAGTGCATTCCACGCACCTGCCACTCTCTGGGTAAAAAACTTACCCCTGACATCCCCTCGGTATCTGTTTCCAAGCACCTTAAAACTATGCCCCCTCGTGTTAGCCATTTCAGCCCTGGGAAAAAAAGCCTCTGGTTATCCACATGATCAATGCCCCTCATCATCTTATACACCAAAAAAGGCTCTAAACATAAACAAGAAATTATACATTGCTTTGAGGATTTGTTGGAAGTATACAAAATTATGAGGGTACAGATAGGGTAAATGCAAGCATTTTTTTCCACTGAGGTTGGGTGAGATGACAACCAGAGGTCATGGGTAAGTGGGAAAGGTGAAAATTTAACGGGAACATTTGGAAAAGCTCTTTACTGAAATGGTCGTGAGAGTGTGGAATGAGATGTCAGCACAAGTGGTGAATATGAGCTCAGTTTCACCATTTAAAAGAAATTTGTATGGGAGCCTGGATGGGAAGGGTATGGATGGCGATGGTCCCGGTGCAGGAGGTTGAGTGATCGATACATCCCAAAGAAGTGGAAGCATTGGAAAGGCAGGAGGACACAACTGTGGATGAAATGAGAAGCCAAAGCCAACATAAAAGCCAAAGAGAGGGCAAACAAAAGAGCAAAAACTATTGGGAAGCTTTTAGAAACCAACAGAAGACGACTAAAAAAAAGTTGGATGAGCTCAGGTGTGGAATTTTGATATTGTAGTCATTAATTAGTCTTGGTAGCGCCCAACAGTCTGAGGCATTTGGAGGAACAAAATATCTGGGGTCTCAATATCTCTTCAAATCCAAGGTTCTCTGCACCAGTTACCTTTCAACTTTTATTTTGACAGGTACATACAAACTAGACACCCTCAAAATTTCACTTCTGTAGGCCTCCCACTTACCAAGTACTCCTTTGCCAGAAAACAGCCTGTCCCAAACCACACTTGTCAGATCCTGTCTGATACCATCAAAATTGACCTTTCTCCAATTTAGAATCTCAACCTGTGGTGCACACCTCTCGTTTTCCGTATTTACTTTGATTCCCATGGCATTATGATCACTAATTTCTGTCACCAGCCCTGGAACATTTCCTAACAGCTCATCGCACACTTCTATGTCGGGAATTCTACGAACTGATAAAGGGCACATTTGGCAACCTCTACCCCCTTGACATCTTTTACAGTATGGGAGTCCCAGTCAATATATGGAAAGTTAAAATCACACCTTTGTTTCTTGGCATGGTCTGCAATCTCTCTACAAATTTGTTCCCCTAAATCCCTCAGACTGTTGGGTGCAACCAAGTCCCAATAATGGCTACAATATCATAATTCCCTGTCCTGAGCTCATCTGGATTTCCTATGATGCCTCTTGCATTGTGATATACACAGCTCAGCACATTCATCGCACCATGCTCAACCATTTGATTGCTGACTCTGAGGTCTGAACAACATCTGACTGGTGACAAGAAAACAGACGCTCCCTCATTGTCACAAAAACAAAGGAGCTGATAGTGGACGACGGGAGGAATGGAGACAGGCTAACCCCTATTGACATCAATGGATCTGGGGTTGAGAGGGTGAACAGCTTTAAATTCCTCAGCATAAACATCACCAAGGATCTCACATGGTCTGTACATACCGGCTGTGTTATGAAAAGAGCACAGCAGCACTTCTTTCACCTCAAAACGGTTGAAGAAGTTGGGGATGGGGCCCCAAATCCTAAGAACTTTCTGCAGGGACACAATTGAGAGCATCCTGACTGGCTGCATCACTGCCTGGTATGGGAACTGTACTTCCCTTAATCGCAGGAACCTGCAGAGTGTGGTGCGGACAGCCCAGCGCATCTGTAGATGTGAACTTCCCACTAATCAGGACATTTACAGAGACAGGGATGTAAAACGGGCCCAAACGATATTGGGGACCCAATTCACCACAACCACAAACTGTTCCTGCTGCTACCATCCAGGAAACGGTACCACAGCAAAAGGACCAACAGGCTCCGGGACATCATCTTCCACCAGGCCATCAGACTGATTAATTTATGCTGATACAATTGCATTTCTATGTTATATTGACTGTCCTATGTACAAACTATTTATTATAAATTACTATAAATTACAAATTGCACACTTAGACGGAGACATAACATAACGATCTCTACTCCTCATGTATATGAAGGACGTAAGTAATAAAGTCAATTCAATTCACCCTCTCCACTATCTGTTCTGTTAATGCTGGCTCCCATTCCCCCTACAACTCGCATGAGCAAGTCTTACCACTAGGATATTCGTCCCCTCTTGTTCTGTTCCCCTAACTAACGAATCTCCTATCACCCCCTTGACTTTCCTCTGCCAGGTAATCCCCCGCAAGTTTCTAAAGTGGTCCACCCGTTGTTGTGTTGGATAGCAATAACAGTACTCTGTGATTGCTATTTAAACTCATTCCCCTTCCTGCCTCTCACCCAGTTTCCTGTGTCCTGCACTTTGGGTGTAACTCACCTCTCTTCATGTCATATCTATTACGTCCTCCAACTCCTGGATGATCCAGAATTCTCCCATTTCAAGTTCCAATTCTGTAAAGTGCAGGGTTACAAGCTGCAGCTGGATGCACATCTTGTAGGTGAGGGCATCAGGGACACCGGATGTCTTCCCACCTTCCCACCAATGTCCCCTCTAATTTGTAATGACCAGTGTGCACATAAATCTTGTACTGTCCATTTTTTTTACACAGTGACAACATGTGCACAGTGAATTTTATATAGAGAGGCAGTCATTTTAACAGCTAGCAAATCACTGTCGATAAGAACTTTGATGTCCTCTGGGTTTGATCGAGTTCATCTGCACTCTCACACAACCTATGCAGCAGGCCTGTAACGGGTAATGAAGGATTTTCTCACCAGAGCTTTTGCACATCATCCATATGTCACTTGCTTGCTAAATTATGCTTTAAAAAGTCAAGATTTCCAAATATCACTCCACTTCTTCCCACTTGCGAATTCTCCAGCAACTTTTTCATCACCACAATACACACAGGTGACACCAGTTTCTGTATTGTACATAAATATTTCCCCTGAACCCTCCCCCAGGTGACTGACGGTGGTGAACTCAGTGATGGCAATGCCAATGAACATGAAGGGAAGGGCAGTAGTCTGTCTCATTGGAGTCTGGCACATTTGTGATGTGAAAGCTACTTGTTGCCCAGGGCAAAGGTGTTTGATATCATTATGTACCCAGAGAGAATGGGTCAAAACACGTCCCTGTCATTTGGAACCTGATCCTTTGATCGCTCTTTTCGGTATTTCTCGAGACTCTGACAAGCATTTGATCCTGGCTAAACGATGAACATTGTCTTTTCTCTCTCTTTCAGCTGGACGTGCAGTACTCCTTAAGTGGAGAGATGTAGTTCCCCCTACCCATGTTCGATGGCTCAGGGATATTATGTCTTGTTTGGATCTTGAAAAGATATTAATAGCAAAAGGATAGTGAGGGATAAAATTGATCCCTTAGAGAATCAGAGTGGATGGGTATGTGTGGAGCCAAAAGAGATGGGGGAGATTTTGAACAATTTCTTTTCTTCGGTATTCACCAAGGAGAAGGATATTGAATTGTGTAAGGTAAAGGAAACAAGAAGGGTAGTTATGGAAAGTATGATGATTAAAGAAGAGGAGGTACTGGTGCTTTTAAGGAATATAGAACTGGATAAGTTTCTGGGTCCAGACAGGATATTCCCTAGAATCCTTGAGGGAAGTTAGTGTGGAAATGACAGGGGCTCTGACAGAAATATTTCAAATGTCATTGGAAATGAGAATGGTGCTGGAGGATTGGCTTATTGCTCATGTTGTTCCATTGTTTAAAAAGGGTTCTAAGAGTAAACCTAGCAATTATCCGCCTGTGAGTTTGACGTTAGTGGTGGGGAAATTGATGGAAAGTATTCTTAGAGATGGTATATATAATTATCTGGATAGACAGGGTCTGATTAGGAACAGGTAACATGGATTTGTGCGTGGAAGGTCATGTTCGACAAATCTTATTGAACTTTTTGATGAGGTTACTAGGAAAGTTGATGAGGATAAAGCGGTGGATGTTGTCTATATGTACTTCAGTAAGGCCTTTGACAACGTTGCACATGGAAGGTTAGTTAAGAAGATTCAATCGTTAGGCATTAATATCGAAGTAGTAAAATGGATTCAGCAGTGGCTGGATGGGAGACGCCAGAGACGATAACTGCGTGTCAGATAGGAGGATGGTGTCTAGTGATGTGCCTCAGGGATCTGTACTGGGTCCAATGTTGTTTGTCATATATATTAATGATCTGGATGATGGGGTGGTAAATTGGATTAGTAAGTATGCAGATGATACTAAGATAGGTGGAGTTGTGGATCATGAAGAAGGTTTTCAAAGCTTGCAGAGAGATTTAGGCCAGTTAGAAGAGTGGGCTGAAAGATGGCAGATGGAATTTAATGCTGATAAATGTAAGGTGTTACATTTTGGTAGGACTAATCAAAATAGGACATACATGGTAAATGGTCGGGCATTGAAGAATGCAGTAGAACAGAGGGATCTGGGAATAATGGTGCATAGTTCCCTGAAGGTGGAATCTCATGTGGATAGGGTGGTGAAGAAAGCTTTTGGTATGCTGGCCTTTATAAATCAGAGCATTGAGTATAGGAGTTGGGATGTAATGTTGAAATTGTATAAGGCATTGCTAAGGCCAAATTTAGAGTATTGTGTACAGTTCTGGTCACCGAATTATGGGAAAGGTGTCAATGAAATTGAGAGAGTAAAGAGAAGATTTACTAAAATGTTGCCTGGGTTTCATCTCCTAAGTTACAGAGAAAGGTTGAACAAGTTAGGTCTTTATTCTTTGGAACGTAGAAGGTTGAGCGGGGACTTGATAGAGGTGTTTAAAATTATGAGGGGAATAGATAGAGTTGATGTGGATAGGCTTTTTCCATTGAGATTGGAGGAGATTCAAACAAGAGGACATGAGTTGAGAGTTAAAGGGCAAAAGTTTAGGGGTAACATGAGGGGGAACTTCTTTACTCAGAGAGTGGTAGCTGTGTGGAACGAGCTTCCAGCAGAAGTGGTTGAGGCAGGTTCGATGTTGTCATTTAAAGTAAAATTGGACAGCTATATGGACAGGAAAAAAATGGAGGGTTAAGGGCTGAGTGCAGGTCAGCGGGACGAGGTGAGAATAAGAGTTCAGCACGGACTAGAAGGGCCGAGATGGCCTGATTCCGTGCTGTAATTGTTATAAGCGTATACGGTTACTATTCACTTTTTAATTCAGATATAAAGTTCCATAAGGTGTGGGGACCTTCTCTTGGATATTTTCATAATTCTCACCTAGATTGACAGGTGTATTTTTTTCTTCCCTTGATAGTCAGATCCTGCATTTCCAGCTTTCTTTGATTCTTTGTTTAGTTAGCAGGCTGCTTTTTTTATTATTCATTTCTCTTTTTCCTACAATATATAGATCTGGGGTGATAAAAGTTTATCTCAAATGTCCTTTTAAATATTTATACTTATAATGTAATGGTTGGCTTGGAGTTGGATCGTGGGAGGGTTGGGTGCTTTCCTTTCTAACTTTTCATTTTTAATATGGGTGACTTGCTCATTTGTTAAGATGTGTATTATTGCTATTTTTGTCTGTATTGCAATGATCCTTCTATTTACACTATTGATTTTTTTCTTCGACACTGTAGTTTGTAGAAAACTTAAAAAAAAATTAAAAAATCATGACCTCACGGGTAGAAAAGTCCAGAACAAGAGGGGGTGGAACAAGCAACAGACACAAAATGCTGGAGGAACTCAGCAGGCCAGGCAGCATCTATGGAAAAGAGTACTAATGCTGAGTTCCTCCAGCAATTTGTGTGTGTTGCTCGGATTTCCAGCATCTGCAGATTTTCTCTGGTTTGTGACTGGAGGCAGAACAAAGGTGATTTTCACAACAGCTGATGTAAAAGATTTTGTTCCCTTTCTCCGAGTTCCCGATCCTTGCATTTAGACAGCTGGAGCTCAGCTCTGTCTGAGAGACCCATCGGTTCCCATTCCCTCATCAGCCGGAAGCTCCCCGGGGCCCGTGTACGGATGGTGGGGCTGAGAGAGAGGGAAGAGAGCAGGACTGTCCCGGGATTGCGGGTCACGGAGTCCGGAGTCACAGCATTGTCCCGAGATTCTCACTTACCTGCAGCCGTGATCCCGAGGCCTTTGTGTACTGCGCGCATGCGTGATATTCATCAACCTTCACGCCTGCGCATATGATCGATGCTTCAGCGCCGGCGAAATTTATAACGCAATGCTTTATGGGTAATCACGGTGCCATTAACAGTTTTTTCAAACACTGGTTCCATGTCCATATCTCAGTTTTTTAGTGTCTGTATAGAAAACTCAGCAGCTGTTTTAACGCAGAAAACGGCTCCAATAAACAATATACTCAGTATCGAAGTGTATCTAATGCCAAAGTACAACCCTCTTACAAAGGCAGGTATAAAACACAAGAGATTCTGCAGTTGCTGGAAATACGGAGACGCACACACACAAAATGCTGGACGAACTCTGCTGTTAGGGCAGCAACTAAGCAGAGGAGCACATAGTCTAGGAATTCTGAAGGAGCTCGGCCTACACGTTGTCTGTTTATTCCTCTCCACATTTGCTGCCTGATCTGCTGATTTCCTCCAGTGTTTTGCATTTTTTAAAAAATCAGGTTCCAAATGTTTCTGTTCTTTCATCTGCAGGCACATCTTTTTGGCCTGATTCCTCTTCCTACTCCTCCTCGTAAACTCTAGACTCCATATCTCTCTGGAGCCCCAAAGCACTGACTCATGCTGGCAACACTTTGGTTTCCGACTCTGCTCCATCGAAGATTCACTCACTAGTCTGCTGTCAGACTTTAGAGGCGCATTGCAACAGCCCAGCTGCCTGAGGCACAGTCCTTTGAAACGAGTGAAAATGTCCCAAAACGTTCAAAAGATCAGGGAAGAAGGAGTTTAACCACCTTCGGCCGGACCACTGGGGAACGTCAAAACCACAGGGAGCTCATCATCTTATTCAGTCTGGAGAAAATCATGCAGGAAATTCATGCAGGTGGAGAAGGTGATGAGAGCCATTGGTTGTGCGAATAGCCAGAGGCTTTTTCCCAGGACGGAAATTGCTAACACAAGGGGTAAGTTTAAAGTAAGTAGTTGCAAGGGAGATGTCAGTGGTAAGATTTTTTTACACAAAGAGTGGTGGGTGTGTGGAATGCACTGCCGGTGACAGTGGTAGAGGCGGATACAATGGGGTCCTTTAAGAGAACCTCAGATAGGTACATGGAGCTTCGGAAAATAGAGAGCTATGAGGTAGGGTAATTCTAGGCGTTTTCTAGAGTAGGTTACATGGTCGGCACAACACTGCGGGCCGAAGGGTCTGTAATGTCCTGTAGGTTTCTATGATTCTATGACATTCAAGGGAAATCTCTTCTCCCACGGACTGGTGACTAGTTGCAATCTGTCATCACAGAGACAGTGAGAGGGGGACGGCAGGGATGGATTAATAAAATACTGATATGGAACAGAAACATGGGCAGGGATCAGATGGGCCGAGTGGCCTCTCTAGTGTACAATGTGAGTGTGGTAGAGACAGTAAGCACCTAGGACACGGAATTTGATAGAGAACTGATTTATCTTTCACAGATCCACAATATTAAACACCAGTCTAGTTTAAGGCTAACATCAGCAGAACAGACTCCTCCAATGCTCAGTGACCACTAGGCAAGGATCAGGCCGACCGAGCCCCAGGAATTCGCACCGCCCCTTTAGATATACTCCAGGGCACGAAGGAATCCGTGCCCAGACTCGGGACAAGTTTACAGGTAACCAATCTGAAGAGGAACAAAGGTTCATGGATATTTACTTAGATACCTGCAAAGTCTCAGGGAGAATTAATTAGAAGCATCCATGGATAATTGCACCGTGATTGTCAACTATAGAAGACACAACTCTAACATATAAAAATCCCCAAAGCGCAACAACACATTTGAGTTACAATTCATAAAACTCAGAGAACTGACAAACAAAACAGCAAAGAAAAAAAAAGAGACCTGAGAATACTCTACCCCCGACACGAGGGTGCGACAAATCCCATCCCACCGTGGCCGCATCTGATGGCCCAGTACTGTCCGGAATGTCCTTTGGAATTCTGAATTAAGGACAGGATCCAAAATATTCCTCCCGAACTAGCAAGATGATCCTCGGTAGTGAGGGGCGGGGGGGGTGGGGGGGGCGGTGGCGGTGTGGTGGCGCGGAGGGAAAGGCATGTGAGTCTTCCGATTCGGGGCCAAATAGGGACAAGGTAAAAGTTTAAATCCCGATAGGCGGGGTGAATTTTTAGAGAAGAAGGAGGATGTGATATATATGTTGCCGGGACAGTTTTCCTTGTGACTTTAAAGAGGCCGATAAAGCGAGGGGCTAGTTTTCGCGATTCAGGTTTGAGTGGACGAACAGAGACCCGCTAATCAATATTGAAAGAGGGGCCAAACCGCCTTTGTCTGTTGGCCTTGGCCTGCTGCCGGGCTGAACTTTCTTTCAGAATCCTTTGCCCTTGAGACACCTTTAAACAAATTATTCTGCAGAGGGCAACCCGACCTCTAATTCCTGATCAGGAGACAGAGTGAGACAGAAACTCAATTTGACACTCGAAAGGGGTCATACCCAGTGATGAATGCTGAAGGGTGCTGTGGGCGAACTCGGCCAAGATTAAATGGTTACTCCGAGAGGAGAGAGGCAGAGAAGAACCTGCTCCAGGTCTTGGTTCGTCTTCTCAGCCTGTCCATTAGTGTGAGGGTAGAAGCCTGAGGAATGACAGGAGGTAGCCCCAAGCAGCCTGCAATGTGCTTGACGGAGATTGGAGGTGAATCAGGACCTCGGTCCAAAACAACATCTGTGTGAAAACCTTCATATGAAAACTTGTCTGTGAGAAGTTGTGCGTCTATCAGGAGAATGGGATTTTATTTCGAAGAATGTATCTACAGGCCTTGAAGAACTTATAGAACACAACTAAAATAGTGGTAAAGGAATGTGATGGGGACAGGCAGATAATGATATCTACAGAATGGTGAGACCGCGGAGTGAAGATATGGGTAGATCTTGTAGAGAAACTCGGCTCATCCCAAAACCCCCTGCATTTACCAGGCCCGGATGGTTTCGTTCAGAAACGTTGACAAATTGTTTTTCCTTTCAGATTATGCCTGACCCAGTCCTCCAAGAGATGTCAGCTGCTATAGAAATCTTGGCATTTGCCTGGATGTTGCGTCCGGCAGCAGGTCCAGTACTTTAGGAAGTACACGGAAGTCAGCGTGGATACTTGAGAAGCGGAGTTTACCCTGAGTACAAACACAGTTCAGGTCTGATTTTACCAACAACTTAAAACATTTGAGTTGGTGTAAATAAGACGACCTGCTGGTGGAGGCTTTGTGGTCTGAGAGGGAGAGACTGACGGTGACTGGAACATCAGGACATGTCTCACAGAGAACCAGTGGCTGTGATTTGGATGGAGCTCTCTCATACTCTGATGGAGATGGGTTTACCAGGACCCTACAAAGGTAACTGCGTACACAGATGACGGGCGATTTATGTGTAGATATCGAAACGATACAAGAAACAAAGTTAACGAGATGGTCCAAGTGATAGTCAGCACGAAGAAGGTAAGACCATGAGATACAGGCGCAGAGTTACTCCATTTGGCCATCGAGTCTGCTCCACCATTTCATCATGGCTGATCCAATTTTCCTTTCAGCACCAATCTCTTGCCTTCTCCCCGTATCCCTTCCTGCCCCGAACTATGAAAAATCTATCACTTGCTGCCTTGAATATCCCTAAAAACATGGCCTCCGCAGTGGTGACTGGCAAAGATTTCCACAAACGCACCGCTCTCTATCTAAAAAAAATCCATCCTCTTTACCGGACTTGAAGGGCGGTCCTCTATTCTGAGGTTGTGTCCTCTGATCCTGGACTCTCTCCCCGGAGAAAACATCCTTTCCGCATCCACTCTGTCAAGGCCTTTCACCATTCGATAGGTTTCAATGAGGTCACCCTTATTCTTCTGAATTCCAGTCAGTACAGGCTCAGAGCCGTCCAATGCTTGTCATAGGACAAGACGTTCAATCCTGGAATCATTTTCGTGAATGAAACCCTTTTTAGCTTCAACACGTCTTTTCAGGGTAATGTGCCCAAAACCGCTCACAATACTCCAACTGAGGCCTTTCCAGTGCTGCGGAAAGTCTCGGCATTAAACTAGGTGGATCAGTGACCTCTTCCTGTATCGTTAACTGAGTCAATTCACTGATGTCAGGGCTGACCAAAGTGTGATCACCTCTCTTTCTCTCCCTTTTCCCATTCGGAATTAGATAAACCTCACTTCTTATCGCCTTAGTAACATAGAAACATAGAAATCATACAGCACAATTCAGGCCCTTCGGCCCACAAGGCTGTAACGAACATGTCCCTACCTGAGAATTACCTAGGCTTACCCATAGTCATCTATTCTTCTGAGCTCCATGTATCCATCCAGGAGTCCCTATCATTTCCGCCTCCACCACAGCTGCCGGCAGCCAATTCCACGCGCTCACCACCCTCTGCGGAAAAGAATCTTACCCCTGATATCTCCTTTGTACCTACTTCCAAGCCCCTTAAAATAATGCCCTCTCGTGTTCAGTCCTGGGAAAAAGCCTCTGACTGTCCACATGATCAATGCCTCTCATTATCTTTCAACCAATTTAAATTCAATCTAACACAACCCTCCTGCATCCGAATCAGAACCAGGTTTCATATCACAGGCATTTGTCGTGAAATTTGTTAACTTTTCGGTAGCAGTAAAATGAAATACAGGATAAATAAATATAGAGGGGAAAAAAACTGAGTTACAGGTGGCGGAGGGAAAGAAGCTGTTCCTGAATCGCTGAGCGTGAGCTCCCTCCCGATGGTAACACTGTGCAGCGCGCATGTCCTATTGGTGGGCAACTTGAATGATGGACGCCCCTGTTACAAGGATCATCCCTTGTAATAATGATCAGAGAGGTACAGAGAATCTGTATTTACCAACAAGTAAATTTTATTATTTCAACTATAAAGCACGTAGGTTCACACGCTATCTACCTGTGTGCATTCTACTAGAACCCCTGACACTCCATGAGCAGTCAATGAAGAGAAAAGGTATCACCCGGGAAAGGATTCTATGGCTGGCCTCGTGATCCCGATCTCCACGTGTCCGTGGGGTCCTCCCTATTCAGGATGGTTGGTCTCTGGCTGCTGGAGAGTTATCGCCCCTGTCTATTTGGAGCTCCTGAGTCTTATACTGCCCCTCACAAACTGAACCACTGGATCTCTGTCCTGACCTACCTGGGTCACCTTCTCACTGCTCATTGTACAGGGCAACAGCCAACGTTGTTTCATGGCTCCGCCCACCCCAGCCTTGTGTATTTGGGTCTTTACATCCAGTTTAATGAGGCAGCCCAGGCAGACAGAGGCAACCAAACGAGGCTACAGATTGCTTGTTTGGTTGGTCCGGCATTTTGCATAATCAGTATCCACTCCTCTGAGAACGGTCTCAGGTCTATTGTTCTGATTAGATTGTCCCGGAGTCAGGAGTCAGTACAGAGTCCACGCCCTTTACATAACAAACGTATGCTTGTTTAGGAATGGTCTCAGGATTAGCAGATGATCACCTGAAGCTTCCTGTGTCTACATTCACCCTGTGTCTTTCTCGGGTTAGCTGTCGTCTGAATGCTCCAGGGTGGATGCTCTGATTAGATTATCCAAGAGCAAGAGTCAATTCAGAGTCCACAAAATGGGGGGAGACAGAGAGAACTGGTTTGTCTGCTTCCCCTGACCTTGATCAGACTGTAGTTTCCTCTGGACAACAGGGTGTTTTATGAGCCCTGCCATGCGTCATGGACAGTGTCTTTCTCGGGTCAGCTCCAGGGTGGATGGTGGAGGGTTTTACAGAGATGGCGAGTGCTGTCGGGATTGGAGAGGTTTACAGAAATGGGGAGTGATGTAGGGGTTGGGAGGGTTTTCTTTATTTAATGTTATTTTTTATTTGGATAAGGTATTTTAAGTATTACACAAACTTGTTTTTACATATAAAACCTTTTCCATGTTTATATATATATAAATCTATATATATTTATATATTCACAAGTACACACTGAGATGATATAAAAATAATTAGGCACTTAAATAGATATTTACGTGCAGTTGTAATTCCACTCTATTAAACTAAATAATAATAATAGTTGTTAAAATAGTAATAATAGTGTATGAATAATAATCTCCATGTATCTCTTCTGGTCCATTTCTTTCTGGTTCAAAATATTGTGTGTAACCCCATGTAGCTTCCTTCGTAGGTGTTAATGTTTGTTCCTACCCACAAACATACTTATCCAATCTCTGTGTACTTATTTACTTCATTTCATCATATTTTTTTCTCAAATCTTTTTCTTTGCTTGTGTTAATTCCTCATTTTCCAGAAATAGAACAGTGAACATTCGAACCAAGGGAGCTTACGTTAACACTATTACTATGTTGATAGGGAAGGCAGTCTAAACCATTAGGAGAGTCATCTAAAAGTCTGCTCGCTTTGGAGTTATAAATTCAATCCATTTATTCCAAATATGATAATTATTTTCTTTTTGAATTCTTTTTGAAGGTACCTAAAAAAGTGATTGTGTTCCAGGCCATGTTTGTCCTACAGGGATTGAGAACTTCGTAATACTTTAGTGTGTGAATGAGATGTAGGTTGTAAGACCTTTCTCTATCCATAGTTCAAATCTTTTATCTCCTCTGCTGGGAAGGAATGTGGTATCATCAGCACACCATCTGAAAAGTGTTAACATGTTATAGATTCCACATGAATTAGCCACCTTCTGCCATACTTTTAGTGTGACATTTATCCAGCTATTTTTAACTTTTCCAATTGGGTCATCAATCCTTTGTTCGCAATTGAGTCCTGTAGAGGAAAACTGTCAATCAATCCAAATTCTATTTCCTTCCACCTAGCCTTCTATCCCTTATTACACCAATATAACAGAGGGGTTATCTGTGAAGCATAAAAATAATTTCTCAAGCAAGGAAGTGCTATACCTCCTCCTTCCTTTCCTAACTGGAAGGTGTTAAATCCGATTCTAGGTTTCTTTCCTTGTGAAATAAGGCGGGAAATCCTTTTGTCCCATTTCCTGAATTGATTATCGTCTACCTCCACAGGTAAAGTCCGGAAAAGGTAAAGTAAGCGAGGGAGAATATTCATTTTTATGGTAATTATCCTTGAATTTAAACTTAAAAAGGGGCTAAGATTCCATCTATGTGGAAGGGTTTTCACAGATGGCCCGGGCTGTTTGGAAGCTTCTTGACCACTCTGGAAATGTTCTTTACTGGTAGTACCAAAATGGCATTGTTGTCTGTGACAAACGAAACCCGTATTGTATCAGAGTGTTTTGCTAACAATGTTCGTGCATCACTATGCTACATGAACCTGAGTCCCTGGCTGTAGACCGCAGTCCCAACACTGCATTCCATCTGCCACTTCATTGTCTGTTCTCCAAACCTGTCCGAGTCCTTCATTAGACACCCGCTTTACTCTAAGGTAGAATTGATGGTTTGGTGACCAGCTTTGCCCGGCACCTATCTTCGTATTAACTGCAAAGCTGGTCACCAAGCCATCAATTCTGTCATCCAGATCGTTGATATCTAACACGAAAAAAAGCGGTCTCAATACTGATCCCAGCGGAATGTCATTGTTTACTAGCAGCAAACAGAATAGGCTCGCATTGTTCTGAGTCTTTGCCTGCTGCCAGTAAACCACTCTTCGATTGATTGTAGTATCTTTCCTGTAATACCATGAGCTGTGACCTTGTTCAGCAGGCTCATGGGAGCAAGACCTTGTTAAAGACCATCTGGAAATCCAAGCAAACAACATCCACTGCCTCTCCTTTGTCTATCCTGCCTGTTATTTCATCAAAGAGTTCCAACAGATTTCCGAGACAAGATTTTCCCTCCAGGAAACCATGAGGAATTTGGCCTACTTTATCGTGTGCCACGTACCCCGAAAAATCATCCTTAATGGACTCCAACCACTGACGTCAGAAACTGTCATATAATATCCTTTCTTCTGCTTCCCTCCCTTCTTAAAGAATGGAATGACATTTGCAACTTTCTAGCTCGCCAGAACTATTCCCAAGTCTAGTGATACTTGAAAGGTCATGACCCATTCTTTAAGATAAACACGAGGGGGGACTTCTTCCCTCAGAGCTGGTGAGAATGTGGAACGGGCTGCCAGAGCAAGTGGCAGGGGCGATTTCAACATTTAAGCAAAGTTTGGATGGGTGCATGGATGGAAGGGAATGGAGGTTGCTGGATGAATACTTTGGCACAGACTAGATTGTCATGTTCTATGACTTTAATGTCTTCACAATCTCTTCACCTACCATTTTCTGAACACTGGGGTGTACATTGTCTGGTCCAGGAGTTTTACCTACCTCCAGGCCTTTCAGCTTCCAAAGCAAATTTTCTCCTTAGTAATAGTATATATACCCACTTCTACCCCGATACACTTGAAGTATTGGCATTTGGGGGGTGGAGATGAAGTGAGAGAAACAAATGTAAGCAGGATGGGGAATTAAGCAAAATATCTCCTAAGAACATATTTTCTTTTCATTTCATTTTTAAAATCTTTTTATTGATATATAATCTTCTACAACTATAAAATGCAAAAGTTCAACAAATTAGTATATATAATTAATAAAGCTGAAGAAAAAAGCTTGTATATGCTAATGAAAAAAAACTTAGAAAAAGGGAAAAAGAGAACCCCAACTAATGAAAAAAATACCCACGAACTACTAAAAAAACATTAGGAACCAACACCCGGAGCATTACGTCTTGCAATTATATATAAAAGATTCTTTTTAAAACAACAACAACAACTGCCAAATCACATTTATATAACATAAAATTGGAAGGAAACTATATAAATAAATTCATATTAAATGATAATATTTGGCAAAGGAGCCCCACTTTCTCTCAAAATCGAATCGGGGATCAAAATATTTTCCTTAACGAAACTTATTATTTCGGAAAAATATCTTGGTCCCATTCTGAAATGGAACTTTACAAAGAAAAATAAGAGCGGAAAAGACAAATTTAGAAAACAGTATCTGCACTGAAACAGACTTGGATCAACACTACCTAGGACAGAAGGAGGACAAGGAATTACAGACATTAAAAACTTACACAACAGTCAGATAAAACTCCTAAATATATATTTTCTTCTAAAATAAGCAGGATTCAGCACTCCATGCAAGCATAAGCAATTGTGATGGAAGTACACACCAGAAAACTTAAATGAGAGGCCTACTCAGAAAAATGAATCACCAGTATTGAAGAAAATGTTAACCAGTGGAATGATTATGACCCTCCATGGAAGACACCCCAATGATCTGAGCAGATAAGATGTTCGTCAAGGAAGCATCGAACGCCCGACTCTGAGTGGAAGACGTCTTCACAGAAAGAGAGGTACCTTGCAGAAATACAGGACAGAGTGGTTAATGTAAAAATTAACAAAGATACATAAAAGAGTAACAAACAAGGTGATGAATGCAGAAAATGCCAAGACATACCAGACACAGTCCGACACTTTCCAGGATCCTGCAGCAGTTTAACTCAATCTGATTACTTACAAAGGTACAATCAAGTGGCAAATATCATTCACCAAAATCTTGCTTCAAGTGTCATAATGGGGGACGCTGGGAACGGTCCCAAAAGCATGACACAGGCACTGAAGTATGAGGGAACAGGAATGGACAAAACTAAATGACGGGACAGGACGCAGACTAGGAGTAGGCACAGGAACACAGATAATCAATACACTTTTGCAGATAAGACAATCCTTAAAACCATCGGGATGTTACAGGATAAACAAGCAGGAACAACTCCCTCAATTGATAAAACCATTTCAAAACACACATGTGCCTCGATCAATGGAGCACCTCACCACAGGCATTGTTTGTGTCATCAGTCAGACAACGGAATTATTTTCTCTGTCAATCAGCTTCCAAATGTTGCTACTCTGTCATTCGTTGCCACACCCCGCTGCTGATTTCCTTCTCCTCATCATACGTTCTTACCCCGACCATCGTCCAAAGCCCCAAACTCTGCCCTGTGCGGACCCGCCTCTGGTTTCTGACCCTGCTCCGTTGAATATCCAACTGATGGTTTCCCATTCTGCTTTCAGTCTTTAGAGGACAGTGGTGTTTTCTAACAACCCTTCAGAAGCAGGGAAAATGACCCACATGTGGAAATGAGCCCTGAATAAGGAGGTTAACTCCCAATGTCATTCTTTCTCAGCCCAGAGATTAGAGGGGCGATGAACATGTCAGACAGAACTGCAGTCAGCTCGACTTCTTCAGTCTGCAGAAAATTCAAGGGAAACCTCTTCACCCACAGTGGTGACTGTTTGGAACCCATCTCCACAGGGGGAGCGAGAGATGAACAACAGGGGAGGATTTAAAAAGGACTATCGTGAAACTGAATTACTGGCAGGGTCCAGACGGCCCGAGTTGACTCTCTATTGTACACTGGTTGTGTTATAAATTTACTAAGTACCAGAGACAGAGTTTAAAATAGAACTGATTTATTTGTCTCCGATACAGAATATTAAACTCCAGTCCCATTAAAGGTGATTGTGCAGCAGAAGAAACTCCTCCCATGCCCAGTGACCAGGGTGCAGAACTGGATGTGGTGATAATTGCAGAGTTCAGCACTGACTGTCATTGTCGAAATTGCATTCAGCAACGGTGATGGACAAATATCCAGCATGCAGCTTATTCAAACTTTCTCTCCAGTGTGAACCCGGTAATGTATCCCAGTGTAACATGTTGTAAGGTTTCACTGCTCATGTAACGGCCTCTGTGCAATGTTTCACTGCCGAGGTAATGGTTTCTCTGTAGCAGCAATGTTTAGATTAGGAATAAAGATAACAGGGATTTGGAGTGCGGGGCTATCCAATGACAGAAATGTTCATCCTTGTGAGTCTGGAAGGGAGATTTTCGTGGTCTTTTGCTGGGGAGAGATGAGAAGATGTGAATGGAGAGAGTGGGCCATTTTTCTTCTTTTTTTGTTTACTTCACGAACCATACAGTCAAAATAAGAGTTATAAAGCTCAATTGTTTAATCGCATACTGTGTACTGTTTGTTATTTCAGGGTACTGATTTGTAACAGGGGACACATTGCGCAGCATCCACCCAAACGAGATTTCTTAAGTTTGGCCGGGCTGCGGGGCTATCACCCCCTATATTAAGCTGCTAGCCGACTCGAAGTTTACATAAGGTTAGATGACTGAGTGAATCGCTTTTCACATTCAGAGCAGAAGAACAGCAACTCCCCGGTGTGAACTTGGTAGTGTGTCATAAATATAGATAACTGAATGAATCCTTTACCACATTCAAAGCAAGTGAACGGCCTCTCCCCTGTGTGAATTCAATGATGCACATTTGGCTCATTTGGCTGAGAGAATCTCTTCCCAAAGTCTAAGCAGGTGATCAGCCTCTACCCTGTGTGAACTGACCAGTGTCCTTGTAGGTTGGATGACTGAATGAATCCTTTCCCACAGTCTGAGCAGGTGGACGGTGTCTCCCCAGTATGAACTCGCTGATGTACTTTCAGATTGGATGACGAAATGAATCCCTTCCCACAGACTGAGCAGGTAAATGGCCTCTCCCCAGTGTGAACTCGCTGATGTTCCTTCAGTTGAGATAATTTAATGAATCCTTTCCCACAGACTGAGCAGGTGAATGGCCAATTCCCTGTGTGGGCTGCGTGGTGTGTCAGTAGGTGAAGTGACTGATTGAATCCCTTCCCACAGACTGAGCAGGTTAATGGCCACTCCCCGGTATGAACTGACTGGTGTCTCAGTAGTTGAGAAGACAAACTGAATCCCTTCCCACAGTCCGAGCAGGTGAACGGCCGCTCCCCTGTGTGAACTCGCTGATGTACCTTCAGATTGGATGACGAAATGAATCCCTTCCCACAGACTGAGCAGGTGAACGGTCTCTCCCCAGTATGAACTCGCTGATGTACGTTCAGGTGGGATGAAGAAATGAATCCCTTCCCACAGACTGAGCAGGTGAACGGTCTCTCCCCAGTGTGGACTCGTTCATGTACCTTCAGTTCAGATGACTTAATGTATCCTTTCCCACAGACTGAGCAGGTGAACGGCCATTTCCCTGTGTGGGCTGCGCGGTGTGTCAGTAGGTGAAATGACTGATTGAATCCCTTCCCGCAGACTGAGCAGGTGAACGGCCTCTCCCCAGTGTGGACTCGCTGATGTACCTTCAGTTGAGATGAATTAATGAATCCTTTCCCACAGACTGAGCAGGTGATTGGCCACTTCCCGGTATGAACTGACTGGTGTCTCAGTAGTTGAGATAACAAAGTGAATCCCTTCCCACAGTCTGAACAGGTGAACGGCCG